>NC_142081.1:125781341-126084334 GCF_054644295.1 Miniopterus natalensis
CTCAAATGGAGAGTTGATCAAAGAATATGCAACCAAAAACATGGGGAAAAAACATATCAGGCAGTTCATTAGTACTAATAAAAATATGCTACTTTTTGGATTTTGTGATGTTTGTAGTATGTGTTTTCTTTTTTTTTTTTTAATCCTCACCCAAAGATATTTTTCCATTTGCTTTTCAGAGAGAGTGGGAGAGAGAGAGAGAGAAACATCGATGTGAGAGAGACACATCGATTGGTTGCCTCCCACACCCGCCCCAACAGGGGTGGGGATCTAGCCTGCAACCGAGGTACATGCCCTTGAGCGGAATCAAACCTGAGACCCTTCAGTACCCAGGCTGGCCCTCTAACCACTGAGCCAAACTGGCTAGGGCTTGTAGTATGCATTTTAAAGAGTTAGTAATTTGTTGTGATTTTGTTTCTCTAAATAAATATTTACTTAAGTTCTTAATTTTTTATTCATAATTACAATGGCAGTCTCCCCAAACTGTATAAGATTTAGGTCCCAGGGATCTGGCTCCATCCCTGTCTACCTTAGTGGCCTCTCCTTGCAGCTGCCACTGGTGGTTCCTCTCATCTCCTTGATCCCATAGTTTTCCTCCTAGGCTCCATCTACACTCACCCCCTAGGTGACATAAAGCTTTAAATACCATATATATGCTGCCAACTCCCAAAGTGTATCTCTAACCCAAACCTCTCTTACATCGCATAGTCAACTGCTACTTGGCACGGCCCTGCCTCTGCCTCTCCGATTTTATCTCCTTTAACTTTGCTCACACGGGCTTCCCAGCTGTTCCTTGGTAAACATGCATTTGCACATGCTTTTCTCTTTGTTTGGAACACCTGTTTCCCACTTCTCCAAATGGGTTCTCTCTTACTGCCTTCAGGTCTTTGCTTAAATGTTCCCTCATTACTGAGGCCTTCCCTAACCGATTTCAAAATCAGCTCTTTCCCACACCCCAATTTTCCCTATTTATATTCTCTCCTTGCTCACCAACTAGAATGTAAGCCCCATGAGACAGGGTTTTGACTGTTCTGTTTACTGCTGAATTCCCAGAAAGTAATGTAGATACATGATAGAAACTGAGTGAATGGATAAATAAAAAGCAATATATTCACCTAAGCTTACGAGGGCAGGGGACACCTTTGTATTCCTAGTGCTGAGCATGGTGCATGCCTTGGTCATGGAAGACCTCTAAAAGTATTTGAACACTTTTGTATTTTGAATAAATGAATGCCTTACGGCAGAGCAATGGAGGAGAAATGAAGAGAGGAGGAGACAGATTAAAAAAATAAAGAAATGCTTCTACAACCACCCACAGGTGGCAAGAATAAATAATGGGTGTTGACACCAATGGGTGAAAGAGAGTTGAGGAATGATATTCACTAAAAGTGTCATCACCCCCCCGCCCCCTGACTCTGCTAAGTCAAGCTCCAGGGTAAGTGAGAGGTGAGATGGTTGAGTATGACCCAAAATGCTAAACAGAACTCAGGAGTGAAAGAGTATGTGACACAGAGAAACATATTATTTAACACTTTCGAAGGGAATATTTTAAATGGAAAAAGCTGGTGGAGACACTTTAACCAAATGATCACACTTAGAATCATCACTGATGAGCCATTCTGATATCACGCGCCCCTGATGTGATGAACTGAGCACATGGCTTCTCTATAACTCCACTGCCAGAATCTTTAAGCCTGAGTCTAGCTAGTCAAGAGGAATCGATAAGACAAATCCAAAATGAGGGAAATGAACAAAATAACTGGTCTGGACTCTTCAAATATTAAAAAAAAACAGTTTTTGGATAATCTGGACTATTTGACTATAGACTATGTATCAGGAAAATGTGTTAGATTAATTAAGTTTCCTGAGGGTGATAACTGTATTGTGGTTGTACAAGAGAGTGTCTGTTCTTAACAGATATGTGGTGAATATAGAGCAAATGTGATAAATGTAAACTATTAGTGAATCTAGGTGAAGACAATACGGGTGTCCATTGCCCTATTCTGACTTGTTGAAGTTTTGAAACTTCAAAATACAAAGCTGAGGAAAAAAGAACGGATCTTTAAGTCAGGAGGTAGACTTCAGTTTAAAAAAGCAAAGCACAGCAAAACAAAACAAAAACGAAAGAGGAAGAAGAGAGAATGAAAAGTAAAGGCAGGCAAAGACATTGCAAAACACATACACCCTGCGCACTGCTGAGATGTTATCTCATCTGATTTTCACAAAAACCAGGGAAGATCCATATTTGGCCATGACCCTGAGATCCACCCCTTGTCGAAGTGGAAAAGGAGAGGAAGGCATATGCCTGGGTCTAGACGTCTTGCTTAACGAACAGGTTGGAATGGCAATTACCTGGTAATCGTAAGATTTTGATTGCTGATTTAAAAATATTAGTCTTCTCCTCTCTTTTTCCAAACTCCAAGTTGAAAGTGGAAAAAGATGAAGAGAGGGGGCTAAAGCACTTTGGCTTCCACTCTTCATTTTGGTTTGGCAGTGAAGCTCAATGTGTTCTGGTGCAAGGAAGGTTTCCCTCTCTGATCGCTAAAATTCTCAAATATCCAAGCATGGGAATAATAGTGTCGAGTGGCCTTTTAACTTCCAAGAGTGCAGTGGGGATATCTACTAAACATTCTGAAGAATTAAGAGTCATGATCTTGGCCATCACTGGTGTCATGAGAGCCAGTCATGTCCACTGAGAGAGCACTGATTCTAGGCTTCGCTTAGAAAGCATAGCCTCCCAGGAGCCGAGTCCACCATGGCAGCAGCCACACAACTGCTGAATTACTACTCTAGGACTGGTGGTGTGTTTTGAATGGTTTCTAATTGCAAAATAAATCTACAGGTTGTTGCAGAACATAAAAAAACCCCTGAAACCAAAAGGAAAAACAAAGGTGATTTATTTCTTCAATTAAAAATCGTATTTTACATTTTAATGCTTCTGAAATCATGATTCATCCAGTAGAACATGAAATTTGGCTACCAGCAACAGGAATCAGCTATGACATACAAACTGAGTAGAGCACAAAAGGTGTCTACTCCTGTAATTGTCATTTAAGTTATCTGTATTGGTAGTAGAATACACAGTTCAGCTTAATTTAAATTTAGATGTTAAATCATCATTTAAAAAGCTTTCAAAAGGATACAAAATTATTGTCTGAAGAAGTCTGCCGTTCACAGACCAGGACACACAATTAATGGCATCAGAAACTGCCAAAGCTCTGACTGTAATTTTCAAAGTGAAAAGCAAATGATATGGCAGATTTATGCATCGTGAAGAATTATCCTTTATGTACCAAATGCCTACCTAGCAAATGCTTTTAATTGGAATTCAAGAGTTCAATACTTAAGACAATAAGGAAAAATAAGCCTTTAAAACAAACAAGAAATTCAGAAAGTTCATAACTTTCTTTGATAAGCCTAAAAATTATATTGCAAACTCCAAAGGTTTTAGGGAATAAGACTCTGTATGGGCTTAGGTAATGGACTGTTGAGCAGGAGTCCTGTCAGGCTCTGCACATCTTAGATTCTTAATTTAGAATCTTTAGATTCTCAGCTTGAAGAAGAGAAGACATATTTATTTGTAATACAAACATGAAGGGATATATAATTGCACGAACAACTGTATGCTATGTCCCACAATGTTTCTGAACACTTAATGCAGTGTCCCCTACACCAAAAAGAAAATGTTAATGAATTAATCAATGAAATATGATAACAATGTTGAATGTTCTCAGGATGAAAACTGAAAAATGACCTTTGCCTTTAACCACACAGAAGTCACTGGTTATCTCTGGAGGAACATTGGGAGTGGAAGCCAAACAGAGCACCTTCAGAAGTGAGTGGGAAATAGAGATAAGAACACAGACAATGTTCCTGAGAAGGTGGTGTCCACAGATATTGTAAAATGCTTTCCTCTCTATCCTTTGGAATTCTCCCAAAGTCATTTTCACGGCTCCAAGCATCTTTCATGTGGATGTGTTGCACCATCATTTAATCAGTTGTCTATTATTGGAAATTTATAGTTAGCTTTTCCTTTCAAAACATGACGATATGACCCACATGTTTTCACTTGCAGAAAAATTATATGCAGCATGGCTTAAGGATAAAGCTGGAAATATCAAGCAATTCTTGCCTTTCTTCGGGGTGAAGCATTTTCTGCTTCCCATCTTGGTTAATGTTTTGCACCTGGCACCTAAAACCCCAAAGGATTGTGGCTATTGGTTAAGATGACAGACAAGTGTGATAAAGACTTCATTAAAGAGCTCAAGCAGTGTGTGTCCCATTGTGCCATTAATTTCTCAGAATTTGGAAGTATTTACAGCCATATCTTTGAATGTTTGTGTGTCCATAATCTATACGGGTGAAAGATGCCATGCAAAACATTTACCTAAGAAAAAAATTGAGGTACATTTAAAATTTTTCAGTGGCAGCCCATTTTTATTCTTTCCCTAAGTCTTTTAATAAATTTTCTCTCTGCCCCCTCAAACATGCTACTGAACACTTTACACCCTTCTAATTTTTATTTTTTTAAATATGTTTTTATTGACTTTAGAGAGAGAGGAGAGGGAGAGATAGAAACATCGACTGGCTGCCCCTGCACGCCAGCTCCTGGGGATGGAGCCGCAACTTGAGCATGTGACCTGACCTGGAATCAAACCAGTGACCTCTTGGTGCATGGGATGATGCTAAACCACTGAGCAACATCAGCCAGGCTTCACTCTTTTATTTTTAAAGCAAGAAAGAAAGTGAATTTTTACTCTCCTACATTCAAGATGATTCGGTCCTTAAAATAAAACCAAAAAATCTAGTATTTTTCTCCAAAATCACTATCCTTCAGTAGCTAAGATGCAGTGCATGAGCTTCTGTTTTGTGTGCCTTTCCCTCATGACATGTGGGCCTATCAAGGTGGGCCTCAGAGGGGGACCACTCAGAGCAGACAAGACCCTCCCACAGCAACACAGAGTCTAGAGCAGAGTGTACTGCCACTTGTTGACTGTGTAACCTTGGGCAAATTACTTAACCTCTCTGTTTTCCTCCTCTCATCTTTGAGAAAGGTGTGATAATAAGCTGCCTCATGGGATCAAAGTGAGAACTCTAGAAATTAATACATGTAAAGTACACAGAACAGGGCCTGGCTTAGGTCTGAGACCTTAGTAAGTGTGAGTCTTAATACTATGAAGCAATTGGAACTGTAGTCATTTTTGTAGCCTCCGGGAAGCCTGAAAATCCCTTGTGCAAAGACACAGGCTGAGGGCAGACATTCCCATCATGGTTTTGGAGCGGAGAATGATGGTGACTACAACATGCCATATTATTAGAGTCAACAGTCTCCTGACCTGGACCCTCCCTCTCCCCCATCCCTTCCCCACCAGGAAAACCACCTGGCTGCAGGGATGTTCTTGGTTGTAGTTGGTGGGGAGGTTATGAATTGAAAGAAAAGGGAGAGAGATTTTTAAGAGGCCCTAAAGATACACTGGAACTGTCCAGAGTAACTGCTAGGTCCATGCTAATTACCCAGTGATCAAAAGAGGAAGGCAGAGCTGCCACCTTGGGAAGGGTGATGGTGAAGCCACAACAGGAAGAACATGTAACTTGCAGGGACAGCATCAGTGTCGTAGCTGGGGAGTCATAGGGGGTACAGTAGGAATGAATTCAATCCTTGGCACAGGACAGTCACATCTGAAGGCTCATGTGAGACATGCTCTGGGCTCCGGGAATGAGATAGGGAGAACCTATGAGCTGGGCTGCACACACACCATTGAAGGTGGTTAGACAGTAACCGTATTGGCCAATTGTTCCCTTAGGCTGGCATAGCCTAAAGAAATGGGCACCATACAAACATACACAAATAGCAATCACTTGTTTATTTTCACCTAAGCACATTTGCATATATAATGATAGTCTTTTACCATGACTTTTCACTTTTAAATTCACTCACTTATTAGCTCAAGAGGCATTCAGGGAATGCACTCTCTGCCAGACCCTGTGGTAATTGCTAGAATCCATACCTTGAATATTTGTTAAATGAATGAAGTTCCCATTCTAAAGAGGATGACCTATATGGAAATAACACTACATAAGGAAAACGTAAAAGACACAGATAAAATAATAAGGGATCAAAGAAGAGACACCATTACTTCTCCTTGGGTGAGATGTTATTCTTGGCAGCCTGAGAAGGTGGTGGGATAGACAGCTGGTAAGAGCAGGAGCACGCACTCTGCAATCTGAAAGATCGGGGTTCAGCGTTGCACTTACTGTGTTGTGGTACTGGGAAACTTAGCTTTAATAGCTTTGCTTTCTAAATCTATAACATGGGGATCTTTTGCTGGGTTCCTGTAAGGATTAAATATGATAATGTGATGTGGAGAAAGAGAACCCTAGTACACTGCTGGTGGGAATGCAGACTGGAGCAGCCACTATGGAAAACAGTATGACATTTCTTCAAAAAATTAAATATGGAATTGCCATTTAACTCAGTGATCCTACTTCTAGGAATATATCCTAAGAAACCTGAAACACCAATCAGAAAGAACTTATGCACCCCTATGAGCATAGCAGCACAATTTACAATAGTTACGATCTGGAAACAGCCCAAGTGCCCATCGGTAGATGAGTGGATAAAGAAGCTGTGGGACATTTACACAATGGAATACTATGCAGCTGTAAAGAAGAAGGATTTCTTACTCTTTAAGACACCATGGAGGGGGCTGGAGAGTATTATGCTAAATGAAAACAGCCAGTCAGGGAAAGACAACTATCACATGATCTCACTTATATGTGGATCTAATGAACAAAATAAACTGATGAACAAAATAGATCCAGAGACACAGGAGCATGGAACAGGCTGACAAATCTCAGAGGGAAGGCAGGGGTGGGGGAGTGGGTGGGGAGAGATTAATCAAAGAACTTATACACATACATGCATAACCCATGGACACAGACAATCGAGTGATGAAGGCCTGGGGGAGTGTGGATGTGGGGTGGAGGGGATCAATGGGGGAAAAATGGGGACATCTGTAATACTTTCAACAATAAAGAGTAATTTTAAAAAATATGATATTGTGTGCAAAGGGCTTACCACATGTTAAATGCTCAATAACTGGTAAGAGTGATCGTATTGTCATTGTCACTGTTTAGTTAGTACATGTATCTTATGAGAAGATTGTCAGACACTGGAGAGCACATGGCAGGTTGATACAGGTGAGTAACCCAGTGAGGTCAAAGCTAATCTTTGGATTTGGTTCTGCATTTTCCCTGCAAGAGTGTGGATCCTCAGAGCAGCAGCAGCAGCATCGCCCAGACACTTGGTAATGCAAATTCTTGAGCCCCACTCCAAAATTACTGAATCAGAAACTTTGGGGGTGGGGACCAATAATCTGTGCTTTAACAAGCTTCCCAGGTGATTCCATTGTTTGAGAACCACTGCTTTAAAAATAGATGGCGAAGTAAAAAAAACGATAGGGCACTGGCAAGTGCAGAAAGTAGAGGGATTATGAGAACCAAAACCTGTAGCCAAGACAAAAATGGCTTGTGATAAACCCAAGAAAAGAAGGCACTTTCCATACCCTGCATTATCCCAATGTTGAAAATGCCTTAGAAATTATCATCTCTTTTTTTGTTTGAAGGAACAGAATAAAAAAGAACCTAGTGTTTTAACCTTAGAGATCAAGGACTCAAGCTCATTTTTACCATTAATGTTCCTGCCCTGGGCACTGCATAACCTCTTGAAGCAAATATTCACTCAGTTCCTGTAGGATCACGAAGCACTTCTTTTCCGTTTCATCACAAAGAGCATATTCACAGCATAATTATGATAATGATGATGACTGCTGGTGTTTTAAATATGAATACTTCTCCCATTAAGACATGGGGTCTCTGTTCCCTCCCTTGATGGAGGAGGTATGATGGAAGTGAAACTGCGTGACTTTGGAGGGTAGGCCATTAAAGCTCCCCTCCCCACTACCCTGGCTCCTCCTGTCCCCCTTACCCCCCTTGGCCTCTCAGAATTCCCTCCAGACATTCCTTCTAAGAGGCTAATGAGGCTGCCAGGCTGTGAGAAGCCTGAGCTGCCTGGAGGGGCCACAGGAGGTGCTCTAGAAACCAGTCAGTCCCCACCCAGCTCAGGGGTTAAGCAGATGAGTGAAAAACTCTCCACATGAGCCTAGTCTCTAGCTGTGTGAGTCACCTCTAGCTGTCCAAATCTTCCCAACTGAGATCACAGACATCCTGGAGCTGAGACAGGCTAGCCCTGTTGTAGCCTGTCCAAATTCCTGACCCACAAGACACATACCTGGTTGTTATCCAAACCAAAGGGGAAAGCTGCCATCTATCAAGCCCCACATTCATCAATAGAACCCTACAGTTAGCCTCCTAGTCAAGAAAGAGGTTTATTACAGCTGCCAAGTACATGCATACCACATTCCTATAATATTCTGGTCCTTCAATTAAAATTATGACTCAATTACCAAAAGTCATGAAATATTTGAGGAAAAACAAGAGCATGGGAGCATCAAGACCAAGAACCAGAATATTGACACCTGAGGAAACAGAATTGATGAAAGAAATTGAAAAAGGGTTTTAAAAAATTTCAACTGATGTCTTCAGAGAGATTTAAGTTGCCATAATGAGAATAAGCTGCTATTAAAAAGCAACCAGAAAATAAGAAAACAAATTAATATCACTTACAAATACAGATGCAAAAACCCCAAATACAATTTTAAAAAATTAATTCCAGAAGTATATTAAAAGAACAATATACAATAACTAGGAATACAAGGACAGCTTACCAGTAGGAAACAGAGTAAATCACTTCATTAAGTATTAAATGATAGATCATATGATCATCTCAAGGTATGGTGAATAAGCAGCTGGTAAAATACAATATCCGTTCCTGATAAAAACTTCTCAGTAAGGTTGAAATGGTTGGTACTTTCCTTAACTTGATAAACGGTATCTACCAGAAACCAATGGAAATCCTTATTCTAATTGTAAAACACAGAAAACTTTCCTATTAAAGTCAGACACAAGCCAGAGTCTCATCATTATTGCTATTATTTATGGTTGTTCAGGTGGTCTTAGAAAATAAAAGTCCAGAAAAAAGATCTCAAATTGATAGATAGTCCATGGCATAATTTGGCAAACACTTTCTATAAAGGGCCAGATAGTAAAGATTTTAAGTTTAGCAGCTCAAATGGTCTCTGTCACAGCTCTCTAGTTCTCTCTCTGTTGCAGAAAAAGCATTGCTGTAGATAGTACGTAAACAAGCATGGCTAATATCAATAAAACTTTATTTACAAAAGCACCACAGTGGATTTGGGACCTCAGCAACAGGGACGAAATTAGCATAATATATAGGTGATATAATTGTCTACACAGAAAATTGAAGAGAATGAAGTGAGAAGTATAATTAATAAGATAGCTGATGTAAGGTAAATATGTATATTCAAAATAGTAACATTCTTATACATCCAGCAAAATGTTAGAAAATGATATGGCACAAAGATCAAATTTACAGCAGTAGCAAAAGATGTGAAAAATAAATATAGAAATAATAGTGAGCAATTTGCCAATTCTAGATAGAGAATACTATATGGCATAGTAGTAGACTTGAACAAATGGAGGGACATCATGTTACTAGAAGGAAACATTCAATATGGAAAAGATGTCACTTGTTCCTAAATGAAGATAAACTTTTTACAATTCCGATTAAATGCACCAATCGGTAAAACAAACAAACAAAGAAAAGCTGACAAACTGATTCTAAACTTCATCTGAGAAAAAAATATTATCCTTAAATAATAACATAAAAATGTATTTTAAAGAAAAAAATTTTGGTGCTTTACAATTTGCATAAATAAACCAGTGGAAGAGAACAGAGATTGCAGAATTCAAATTTAATATATGAAACAGTTGAGTTAATCAGTAGAAAATAATAGATTATTTAATAAATGATATTGAGACAACTGGCTATCCATTTGGAGAAAACAAAATCATATCCCCATCATACACAAAATAAATTCAAGTTGGACTAAAAATCTAAGTGTAACAGTAAAGCTATAAGAATAATAGAAGAAAAAAGTTTTTCTTTCTTCCTTCTCTCCCTTTCCTTCCATATAATTTTGTGGTAGATGCTACTAACTGGCTTTTGAACACTCTCCAAGTACCTTTTATACTGGTCCCATAATACTGAAGCTGGAAATCTAGAAATCACATTTTCCTTGCAGTTAGGGTTCTACCTGTAATTCAGTCAAAGAGACACACTGATGTGACCTATGAGCAACATGAAGTGAAAGCCACACGTGAAGAAAACAGAATCTTCTGGGGGCAGTTGTCCTGTCCCTATGATCTTAGATTGAGTAGTGGGAGCTAGCAGCAGTGAGGTTTTGCCAGAACAGCCCTGAATGGATGGCTGGGCATTTCTTCTGGCTGTGTTATTATTCCTGACTGTTAACATTAGACATAACTCCCCAATCCCTCCCAGTTTTGTATGCAGCCATATACACCTGGTAATAAATGCCTTCCTGGTTTAATTTAGATTGTTTTGTTGTTATTTTTTTTTAATTGAGGTATAATTGACATACAACATTATACTAGTTTCAGGTGTACACTACAATGATACAATATCTGTATATATTGCAAAATGATCACTGCAATAAGTCTAGTTAACATCCATCACACAGTTAATAAATATTTTTTGCTTGTGATGAGAACTTTTGAGATCTACGGATTCTGTTATCTGATCATTACAAGTAGTGAGGAGTTTTCCAAGCATGACCTAAAATCCTGTAGTTTTAAAAGAACTACTTTAGCCCTGGCCAGGTAGCTCCATTGGTTGGGGTGTCATCTCAATATGCCAAGGTTGTGGGTTTGATTCCTGGCTGGAGCACATTCTGGAATCAACCGATGAATGCATGAACCAGTGCAACAAGTCAATGCTTCTTTCTCCCTCTCCCCCCCGAAAAAAAAAATCAATAAAAAAATAAGACACTCCTTTATATTCATTTGTTCATCAATAGATATTAAATATCTAAATATCATGGAGATGTTCTTTCTCTTTGGTTCACTAATTCAACCTTTGATAATTTAATTCAAGGAAATTTATAAACTATGTAAGAATTCTATAAGACTGAAGGTGAAACTGCAGCATTATTGGAAATTAAAAACAATTTAAATATATAACAAATATGGAAAAGTTAATTACTGTATGTACTCAATGGGTTTCTTGGTACCATTAAAAAATGATGGCTGTAAAGACTGTAATAATATATTTAAGTAAAATAATAAGATACAAAATAATTTATATTGTAATATTATAATAATATGAGAAAGCCAAAGGCATAGAAAAAATACTAGAACAACTCAACATGTGAAACAGTGCTTGTATTAGGGTGCTGGTCTATATTTCCCAAATTTTCTATAGTGTATTGATTTCACAATTTAAAATAGAGTTAAGAGACACAATTGGTTTCAAGCCCATAGAAATGACTTAAAGGGCATGTTAGTAAAACCAGAGTTATAAATGTATATATTACATATGTAAAATATACATATTTAAAATTGAGGTAATTGACATCTAACATTGTGTATGTTTAAGGTGTACAATGTGTTGATCTGCTACATTTATATATTACAACATGATTATCACCATAGTGCTAGCTAACACCTCTATCATGTCACATAATTATCATTTCTTTGTTTGTACCCTTAAACAACATTGCCCCAATTCCCCCACCCTGCAGGCCTGGTAACCACCATTCTACTCTCTGTTTTAATTAGTTTGTTTTTTGTTTTGTTTTGTTTTTTAGATTCTAAATATAAGTGACATCATACAGTATTTGTCTTTTTCTGTTTTACTTATCTCACTTAGCACAATGCCCTCAAAGGCCATCCATGTTGTTGCAAATGGCAAGATTTCCTTCTTTCTTGTGATTGTATACATATATATACCACATCTTTTATATATATATAAAAGATATATATATATATATATATATATATATATATATATATATACCACATCTGTATATATATATATACCACATCTTTTTTTTTCTACAGTGTAAAATTTTTATACTTAGAATTAGCCAGCTGAACTTAGTTTAGATAATCTTAATTTTGCTGGCAACATTCAAAACATCACAGTCGGGAGCCAGTCAAACATATGCCTTCTTTCCTCCATCAGGCCTGATCAGGGTTTTGACCTTGGCCACATCAATGTCATAGAGCTTCTTTACAGCCTGTTTGATCTGGTGCTTGTTGGCCTTGACATCCACAATGAATGTAAGTGTATTATTGACTTCTCTTATCTTCATGACTCACTCAGTAGTCAGGGGGAACTTGATGATGGCACAATGGCCAAGATTGTTTCTCCCGGGGGCACTCTTCTGAGGATATTTAGATGGGTGACGTGCAGATCTTCTTTTTGTGGTTGTGGACCCCTTTCAGCACTGTTTTCTTTGCCTTCAAAGCCTTTGCTTTGCCTTCGGCTTTAGGAGAAGCAGGGGCTTTCTCTATTGCTTTCAGTGCCATCTTTGTGAAAAGCCGTATCTTCTTTATCCATGTATCCATTGATGGATATTTAGGTTGTTTCCATATCTTGGCTATTGTAAATAATGCTGCAATGAACATGGGAGTGCAGATATCTCTTTGAGATTCTTTCATTTCCTTTGAATATATACCCAGAATTGGATATCCCAGATCATTAGGCGGCTCTACTTTTAATTTTTTGAGAAACCTCCATACTGCTTTCCATAGTGGTTGAACTAATTTCTGTTCTGATCTACAGTGCACAAGCATTCCTTTTTCTCTACTACCTTGTCAACACTTGTTATCCCTTGTCTTCTTGATGACAGCTTTCTCATAGATGTGAAGTAAGATCTCATCATGGCTTTGGTTTGCCTTTCCTTCATGATTAATGATGTTGAGCACCTTCCCATGTACCTGCTGGCCATCTGGATGTCTACTTTGGAAAAATGTCTCTTCATAACCTCTGTGCATTTTTAAACCAAAAACTTTTGTTGTTATTGAATTGAATGAGTTCTTTATATATTTTGGATATTAATTCTTTATCTGATATACGATTTGCAAATATTTTCTCCCATTCCATAGGCTGATTTTTTATTAAATTCTAATGTGAGGGCTGCTCACCAAAAGGAAAAGAGACTCTTCTCCACCCTACTCAATTGTGACTTTACTCTCCAAAACATTGTTGAAGATCAATTTGAAATGGAGGACAATTTGAAGTGGAAAGTGCATTGCATTCTTTGTCTTTCTTGCCTAGACTCTAAAAATTCTTCGTGAAAAGGAAATGCAAACTAAAATGTATCCTTCACGTGTTGTTTCTGATTGGCAAATTTTATGATGACTATTTTATTTGTAAAACTGGTAATTCAGTTGTTTCTTTTTTTATTATTATGCTCAGTAACTTTCCTGGGAGAGTTTTTCTTATTATAAGCTAATTATTTTCTTTAGTTTCTGGAGGCAACAACTGCAATTAAACAAAGAACTCACACAACTCAACAAGAGTAAGACAAACAATCCAATTAAAAAATAGGCAAAGGACCTGAATAGACACTTCTCCAAAGAGGACATACAGATAGCCAAGAGGCATGTGAAAAAATGCTTAACATTGTTAATTATCAGAGAGATGCAAACTAAAACCACAATGAGTTATCACTTCACACCTGTCAGAATGGCTGCCATCAACAAATCAACAAACTACATATGCTGGCGAGGGTGTGGAGAAGGGGAACCCTGGTACACTGCTGGTGGGAATGCAGACTGGTGCAGCCACTATGGAAAACAGTATGGAGGTTCCTCAAAAAACTAAAAATGGAGCTGCCTTTTGACCCAGTGATCCCACTTCTAGGAATATATCCTAAGAATCCTAAAACACTAATCAGAAAGAATATATGCACCTCTATGTTCATAGCAGCGCAATTTACAATAGCTAAGATCTGGAAACAGCCCAAGTGCCCCTCAGTAGATGAATGGATAAAGCTGTGGGACATTTACACCATGGAATACTATGCAGCTGTAAAAAAAGAAGGACCTCGTACCCTTTGGGACAGTATGGATGGACCTGGAGAATATTATGCCAAGCAAAATAAGCCAGGCAGAGAAAGACAAACATCACATGATCTTATTTATATGTGGGATCTAAAGAACATAATAAACGGATGAACAAAATAGATTCAGTGACATAGAAGCATGGAATAGACTGATGAATCTTGGAGGGAAGCTGGGGGTGGGTGAGTGGGGACAGATTAACCAAAGAATTTATATGCATATATGCATAACCCATGGACACGGACAATAGTGTGGTGAAGGCCTGGGGTGGGGAGTGGGTGCGGGGTAGAAGGGAGGTCAACAGGGAAAAAAGGGGACATCTGTAATACTTTCAACAATAAAGATAAATTTAAAAAAAAAGAATTTAGCATTATTTGTCTTGGTTCAAAACTGATTCATCATGAAATTTTACAGCCAAGAATATATTCTTTTATTTATGCAAATTATTTTGAAGACTAAATCAATGTTTTACGGAAAATAGTACTGAACAATTTGGCTTACAAAATTATGACCTTAGCAATGGTAGTATACTTCCTCTCTATTTTACTGACTAATGGGGAAGAAAAAATAGAACTATTATACAGGATTTGAGTAAAAATTAAGCTTATCTCATAAGATATTTATTAAAAACCAGTCATATACAGTAAAATTACAATAAATTCCCTAAAGGAAAAATTGTACAACCTACATCCTCTAACCAAAATACAATAAAAATAGAAACTAATAATAAAATATTAAATAAATTTTAAAATCCTTACGAGAAAAGCATTTTCCTAACAATTTAGGGATCAGAGAAGAAAATCTCAAAAGAAGAATTTCAAACTATCTAGAAAATAAACACAATGAAAGCTACACACTACATATACACATACATAATTTAACCAAAGTGAAATTCAGAAGAAATTTTGGAGAAAAAGAAAAAATGAGACTTCCACAATGACACTGATTAAAGCAGAACAGTAATGATGTAGGAATAAAGTAGATAATAATGCCACATAGGATGCAGAAACATATTAAAGAACATCAAAGAATTTGGTCTTTAGTAATCTTAACAGAATCTAACACATAAAATAAAATACAGTCTTAATTTTTTTGATTCATGTATTATAGAGTCTTTGTTTTGTACCTATTTTACCACTTATTTCTGAACATTGCAACTGTGCAGTGATGCCCTACTATAAAAGGCAGATAATGTAATAAGGTACAACTTTGCTTTTTTTTCCCCCTCACTTGAGGATATTTTTTTTCCATTGACTTTTTTTTTTTCAGAGAGAGTGGAGAAGAAGGAGCAGGAGGAGGGAGAAAGAGAGAAACATGCATTGATGTGAGAGAAACACATGGATTGGTTGCCTCCCGCATGTACCCCAACCCAGGAGGGGATTAAGCCTGCAACTGAGGTAGGCGCCCTTGACCAGAATGAAACCCACAGCCCTTCGGTCTGAGGGCTGACACTAACCATGGATCCAAACGGGCCAGGACAACTTTGCTTTGTTTTGATATGAATACTGAGAGAGAAATATGATACTGTGCTTGGTTAATTTCTTCACACAGTTGTGCATGAACTTTTGCAGATAACATCTCAGTAAAACTTCCAAGAAACCATCCATGGACTCCTCACACTCCCCATTCCATTCCATTCCATTCCATTCCATTCCTTCCTTCCTTCCTTCCTTCCTTCCTTCCTTCCTTCCTTCCTTCCTTCCTTCCTTCCTTCCTTCCTTCCTTCCTTCCCTCCCCCCTCCCTCCCTCCCTCCCTTCCATTCATTCATTCCCTTCCCTTCCCTTCCCTTCCCTTCCCTTCCCTTCCCTTCCCTTCCCTTCCCTTCCCTTCCCTTCCCTTCCCTTCCCTTCCCTTCCCTTCCCTTCCCTTCCCTTCCCTTCCCTTCCCTTCCCTTCCCTTCCCTTCCCTTCCCTTCCCTTCCTTCCTTCCTTCCTTCCTTCCTTCCTTCCTTCCTTCCTTCCTTCCTTCCTTCCCCCCCTCCCTCCCTCCCTCCCTTCCATTCCATTCCATTCCATTCCATTCCATTCCATTCCATTCCATTCCATTCCATTCCATTCCATTCCATTCCATTCCATTCCATTCCATTCCATTCCTCTTCCTATTGTCCAAGGGGGATGTCTTGATAAAGGTATTAGATAGTACAGATATTCAGATTTCATAAATATAAATAAAGATGTAGCTTTAACTACTTTCTGAAGTAAAGGTGGCAGTAAACTTGCCATTTCATAAAAATGACTTAATCATTTCAGCTGTGATCCAGATTATCTTTGGGGCAGATCCTCCCTGATCTTTGTTTTATATTATCCTTATTCCTATTACCTAGTCTCTGAAGACACTGAATGAAACAGAAACATCTTACTTATCTAAATCTCCACCTCTCTCTTAACTTTAAGCCTGCATTTATACTTCCCATCATCTGCAGAGCATTTCCACAAGGCGTCCCACTAGAGACCGCAGCATGGCCCCGTTCCAGCTTCCTCTCCTCCACCCCAGCCCAGTTCCCTTGGCTTGCCAATACAGCCTGTGGTGCAGCAAGATCCAAGCCAGAGGTTATCTTGGGAACTGGGGAGAAAGCACAGAAGGCTCTGAGTGAAAATCAGATCCTGGGGAAGGAGTGGAGCAGTGCAGTGAAGTGAGGCTGAGACTGGGTGTCTGGGCAGAAGACACCAAAGTCAAGTATAAGCGCTACCAGAATTGTGAAACTGAAACAGAAGCCCCACATTAGGAAGTGGGAAAACAGATGAGGCAAAGGCAAGAACAGGCTGGGAGAAGAAATACCATCAGCGTGGGCTAACAATAGCTGTGGATGTTTGTGACAGACAGGCTCAGACTTGGTTCTGAAAGGAGCCACCTAGACAAAAATAGCCTTTTCCCCAGACAGCAACCTCCCTCCTCCCCCAAATCAGCCTACATCCATCTTGACCTACAGCCAGGGCAAATTGTTAGCTTCCAGTTCCTGAGGTCCCCAATCTGATCAGTTAGTGTGTCCTGTAAACTCGGCCTTCCAAATGCCCTTGAACTTGTCCCATTCTTCCCACAACTACCACCCTAGTTCAGCTCTTCCACAGCTGTAACCAGAACTATGCCACCTGCTTACTTTTTATCTCCATACCTCTAGTCTTTCCCTCTTAAACCCAGGGTCTACAATGCCACCAGTTTTCTTCTTAAAACCCAGTTCAGTTCTTACCTTTTCAATTAGCAAAACTTTTCAGTGGCTCTGTAGTCTGTAGAATATAATCTAAACCCTTTAATGTATGTGGCTTTTAAATTCTTCCACAGTCCAACTCCACCAACCTCTCCAACTTCATCTTTTAGACATTACCCTGGTCTCCGCATAAAACCTACTCTGCTGCTATAACTGCAGTTTCTTTATAATCCCCTGGCACACCAAATGCTTTCACTTAATGTACTGAAGCCAGAGCACAGGTTGCTTCTAATGCATCTTTCCATCTTCCCAGTGGTTGGAGCAGCACCTTGAACACAGGGCCTTGTGCTCCATATTTTAAAAAATATCTTATTAAGATAAGATTCCCATAGCATACAAGTCACCCATTGAAAGCGTCTAATTCAATAGCTTTTCGTATATTCACAGGGTTGTGCAACAATCACCACAATATAATTTTAGAATATTTTCTTCTCCCCTAAAAGAAACCCATACCCTTTAATAGTCACTTGCCATTCCCCCTCTCACTACCCAGGACTATGAAACTATCACTCTGCTTTCTCTGGACATTTCACATATTTGGAATCATTCAATGTGTTCTTTCATGGCCAGCTTCTTTCACTTAACACAATGCTGTCAAAGTGCATCCACAATGCAACATGCATCAGCATGTCATTTCTCTTCATTGCTGAGCACTTCATTGTACTGAAACATTACATTTTGATTACCCATTCATAATTTGATGGACATTGGGGTTAGTTCTACTTTTCAGCTACTATGAATTATGCTGCTGTGGACATTTGTGTACAAGATTTTGCATGGATATGTTTTCATTTTGGGACTCCTGGGAGTGGAACTACTGGGCTGTACGGTAACTTTATTATTTAACTTTTGAAGAACTGCTAGACTTTTCCCAAAGGTATGGAATGATTTTACATTCTACCAACAGTATATGAAAGTTCAAATTTCTCCACAGTCTCAGCCGTACACGCGCCTGTCGTTTTGATGACAGCCTTCCTAGCGAGTGTGACGATCTCACTGTGGTTTCCATTTGCGCTTCTCTTATGTCTAACGATGGGGAGCATCTTTTCATGTGATTGGTCATTTTTACATCTTCTCCAGAGAAAAGGCTACTCAGATCCTTTCCCCAGTTTTAAAAGGGGTTACATATTATATCTTATTACATACTATGTATTATATATAATTATATGTTATATCTATAAAATATATTATTATTATGTTGTTGTTACAATAGAAGTCTTTCAACATTCTGATATATGCTTTGCAAATCAAATATTTTCTCCCATTTTGTGCACTGTCTCTAGTCTTTATTCTTTCTCTTTCTTTCTTTCTTTCTTTCTTTCTTTCTTTCTTTCTTTCTTTCTTTCTTTCTTTCTCTTTCTTTCTCTCTTTCTTTCTTTCTTTCTTTCTTTCTTTCTTTCTTTCTTTCTTTCTTTCTCTCTCTCTTTCTTTTTCTTCTTTCTTTCTTTCTTTTTCTTTCTTCTTTCTTTCATTTTTTAAATATATCTTTATTGATTTCAGAGAGAGAAAAGGAGAGGGAGAGAGATAGAAACATCAATGATGACAGAGTCCTCATTGATCGGCTGCCTAGCCTGCAACCGGGGCATGTGCCCTGATCAGGAATCGAACCCCGATCACCTGGATCTTAGGTCCACGCTCAACCACTGAGCCACGTCTGGCTGGGCCTATACCTTTTTCTTAAAAAAAATTATCTTTCTCGCCCTAGCCGGTCGCTCAGTGGTTAGAGCGTTGGCCCTGGCACGTACCTCGGTTGCAGGCTTGATCCCTGGCCCCTGTAGGGGCAGGTGCAGGATGCAGGAGGCAACCAATCGATGTCTCTCTGTCTCTCTCCCCTCTACTCTCTCTGGAAAAAAAAAAAAAGCAATGGAAAAAGTATCTTCGGGTGAGGATTAAAAAAACATTACTTTATTGTTGAAAGTATTACAGATGTCCCCTTATCCCCCCCCACCATGGACACCTTCCACCCCACACCCATGCCTCCCCCCCAGGCCTTCACAGCACTATTGTCTGTGTCCATGGGTTATGCATATAGGCATATAAATTCTTTGGTTAATCTCTTCCCACCATCCCCCTTCTCCCTTCCCTCTGAGATTCCTCAGTCTGTTCCATGCTTCCATATCTCTGTATCTATTTTGTTAGTTACTTTATTTTGTTCAATAGATTCCACATATGAGTGAGATCATGTGATGTTTGTCTTTCTCTGACTGGCTTATTTCACTTAGCATAATACTCTCCAGGTCCCTCCATGCTGTCTCAAAGGGTAAGAGATCTTACTTTTTTACAGCTGCATAGTATTCCATTGTGTAAACATACCAAAGCTTTATTATCCACTGATCTACTGATGGGTGCTTGGGCTATTTCCAAATTTATACTTTCTTGATGGCACTGTTTGCAGCACAAAAGTTTTAAAGTTGGATGTAGTACAATTTATCTATTTTTACTTTTTTCGATAGGACTTTTGGTATATCTAAGAAGCTATTCCTTCATCCAAGCTCATAAAGATCTACTCCTATCCTTTCGTCTAAGAGTTTTATCATTCTAGCTCTTATATTTAGGTCTATGACCCATTTTGAGTTAGTTTTGTGTAGTGTGAGTCATTATTTTTTAAGGGATGTTATTGAGAGCAGTGTTTTTTAGACCTAAAGGATCTCCCCCCCAAATGCACATTCAATCAAAATATACTCACTGAATCATTTGTGCAAATGCAAGCAGTAGTGAACCAGACACTATGATAAAAATAGGAAAGGAACTGTAGCAGCAAGTACTATACTATTGTAATCCAGGAGCAATCCAAATGGATTTTGGGTAAATTAATGATTGTTCCTGCAAAGAACTGACTCCACCAAAACTGGTTTAGATCCATAGGGAAGTTATTGATTAACCTGGCATGGAAATTAATCCTTGGCTTAAAACACACAGACACCAAAAAAACAAACAAAACAAAATACCCCCAAACCTCAAGAACCCCAAAGAGTGAATTACGAGATTGAAATTCACTTCTAGAAGCATATGTGTTTTATGTTTCACATAACTGTTACCATGTAACTTTACTAAGTTGAACTGAAAATTGCAAAACACTTTTTTTATGGTGATACCTTCACAGTACTTAAATTATGCCCCACATTTATATTTCGATTAGCTAAGCAATATATTGTTTTTCTCAGATTTCTATCATTTGTTTGCCTCTTGGTAAAGAATCTGAACCTCCTGCACCACTGGCTCAGTCCCAGCAGATTTCTGAGCAATGTGATTGAAGTTCTGCTACAGCAACTACCAGCCAAAAACAAATTATTCTCTTGTCCCTTCATAATGTGGTGTCAAATTGTGGAGGGCCATTCAAGACCCTTCTCTGTCACTAACCCCCAGGGGCAACTGCCCTGAGGCGTTTTCCAAAAGTGACCAGGGTCTATATTGTAGCACACAGGAACGTCAGCAGTTTCTAGGACCAGGTCTATAGGATGTCTGAGCACTCTTGGTCTAAAGTGTTTAAACATCAATTATGGGAAGTCCATGTCAACCAGAAAAAGGCACACAGGAGGTGAGGGAGGGGGTGACAGGAAGCCAGCACTTCTAGTCCAAAAGCAGAGGCTAGATGATTGATCCATGGCCCTTATAGTTGTGATGCATACAAGCCATTCTGGCACCTCCCCAGGTAGCTAGAACAGCTGCTCAAAGAAAACGTCTGCTAGACTGAGCTCATCCACAATCCACCCGCACAAACCACTCCAAATTCATCAACATCTTTCTCCCATTAAACCTTTGCTTACAGTGAAAGTGGTTTATTTTTCTTCCCTGTACCCACCATTTGTAATACCTCTGTTGTTTCTCCCATTTTTCCTCCTCTCACATGAGTCTCACCCTCTATTCAAGGCCAGCTCAGGGCTCACTGCTGGATCCCAGAGAGCTACCCTTGTCTGAAATCCGGTAGCAGCAGCATTAAGATCACTAATTTAACAGTTCACAAGCTGCCTTATGGTTTACCTGTCTTTTTGTATGGTTTTTTATCTTCTCAAGTACATTGAGGGACAAAATTTATACTTCAACCCTCTTAGTACTCAGCATAGTACCATAATTGGCACTAGAATTCAATATGTGCTAGCTCTTAGTAATATGTATTAGCACCTACTTTAGAATAAGAGTAGTAGGAGTTATAAATATGGAACAATTACTACAGGTCAGACACCTATAGCATCTCATTTAATTCTCAAAACCATTCTATAATGTGGTGACATTATTTTAATTTTACAGGTTATAAAACTCAGGCCCAGAAAAGTTAAATATTTTGTGTGAGTTCAGTGACTGGACTGTGCCCAGGTCTAATGCAAAAGCCAATGCTCACAGTCACCATGCGATGTTGCCTTCTGAAAACATGCATTGTGATTATGAAGAGATGGAAAGTGGCAGCTACTTTGCTCATAGATACTGATGTTACAGTGTCTATGTGTCCACATCTAATATAAATGGTTGTGTCCATCTTTCACATCACACTGTGAGTTCAGGCATGGAAACTTGTATTTTCACCCAACTGTGTGACCCAGCCAGGTACTCAGCAAATAAACTTAGCTGCTGAGTCACCCTGGGCAAGTTATTCAACCTCTCTGTTGGCTTCATTTCCTCATCTGTAAAATGGTGATCAAAACAGTCCTTACCTCACAGGGATCCTGTAGTGCCTGTAAAGTGATCAGTATAGCGTCTGGCATGTATAAAGTGATATTAGTGATACTAATCTCAACGATTATTGTAATCATTATCATTATCATTTTTATTACTATATTACTCCTCTAAAATCACCAGTGGAGACAAATATCAGCCCCTTATTCATACACACACACACGTTCCCAAATCCTCTCTGGTTAGTTACTTCTGTCTGCTGCATTTCTATTTACGTGGACAGTGAGTTGGACTTCCATTTTTTGTAGGCCGAGTACATTTTTTAAAGACTAAGCCAGTGGGAAAGACATCTGTAAGTAGTGTTCCTAGAGATTCTTAACTATTGTGAATGAGAAAGGAATGGCATCAGAATGTCCTTGAGACTTTTCAGACCATACCCAGGGCACCTCCAACTCCACACTCCAAACCTTATCACAGCACCCTCCCAGGAGGGAAGGTATGTTTCTGGAGTTGAGAACCAGTGCAAAGAGAGCTCCTGTTGATGAGGATATGCTATTCTTCCGAACCAGCAGGTGGAAGAAAAAAAAGAAAAAAAAAGTTTACAACTGCTGTTGCCTAGGCCACAGATCACATTTTGCAGGATGTGGGTTTACAACATATAGCTCCACCATTTATCTCCCTTCTTTGTGAGTCCCTGTTATTATTAGGTGGAACCCAACAGTTAGTGCAGGGGAAGAAAGAATTAAAAGTAAGCAATGACAATTTGAGGCTGTTTTTGTTGCTAGAAGACTAATAGGGCATTCTGGGTATAAATTTAAATATGAATTAAAATTGGGTTCCAGCAACAGGTCTCACACTATTAGAAAATGCTGTTTCTTCAGCTTACATCATAATTCACCTAGTAGCCTCCGTACAGCTGAAGAGTCAACAGGCAGTTAGGACACAATATTTGTGCAATTATCTAGAGCTGCACTGTCCACTGGATTTGGAAGACTTAGTACAAAAGAAGAGAACAAAAGAGGTCATCAATAATTTTAATAATACTTAAATTTAATGTAATTTACTTAAATTTAATGTAATTAATATTAATTGATCATTTTGTATATATACTAAATAAAGTTTATTACTAAGATTAATGTTACTTGTTTCTTTTTACTCTTTCTAATGGGGCTTCTTGAAAACTCAAAGTTATCTCTATGGTGTGCATTATATTCCCAATGGAGAGCTGGAGAGTACTGCTCCAGGACGCTCCAGTTCTGTTGTTACAAGTGCCTAAGGATTTGACTCAAAGTGGTAGACTGTGGTGACTGTGTCATATGAATGTAATCTGAATATTACTAATCAAGTGTTAATCAGAATCTCCCCATTTCCTTTCCCACTGTACTTCTGTACCTTGTGCTCCAGTGTAGTACCGCTAAACACATGTGGGGCCTGGGGGGACCTTCTTCCCCTGGACCACCTGGAAATACCTTTATCTTCCAAAGCGCCTCTTTGTCACCCCCATAGAATGCCTTCCCTAGAATCACTATCTTCACCATATTATTTCTGTACTATCACTACACATGACACATTGCAATGTGTTCATTTACAGGCTTGTCTCTCCCACTCTACTAGAAGCTTCTTGAGGTCAGGGGCCATGTGCCCCCCAACGCTGGCACATGGTTGACCCTCACCAGATATGTGTTGAACTGAAAAAAAACCCAAAAAAACAGTTCCAATTATGGTATGCTGAGCAGAGTTTCATTCAACTGAAGTGTGTAAGTACCTAAGCCCCTCTGTAAGCCTCCACAAGAGCAGGAGGGCTTCTCTGCTCTGACAGTCAGTGTCGTGCGCTACCTGGGTGTTTCAGCTTCTCTACTCATGAGGTATATAAATATCTAATCACTATGTTGTACACCTGAAACCACTATAATATTTTATGTCAACTTTAATTGAATAAAATTTTAAAAAATTCATTAAAAAAAAAGTTAGTGCTCTTACGAGACATCTGTTCACAGCATTTCACTGGGTTTACAAATCAATGTTTCTCTCTCCTTCTCTGCCAGCACCCTCCACCGTATTTTCCAGTCTCTCCGAAAAATCAGTGGAGAAAAATATCCTTGGGTAAGGATTGACAAAAAAAAACAAAGACTGTCTTGGTTTGCTAAGCCACATTATTTATTTAATCAGAGGGAAGTTATTCTCTTAAAAACACCAGAACCAACAAATATTACATCCCAAACCTAATCAGTTCATTGAATTGTCAGTTGTGAATAGGTTATTATCAGTGGAGATGAAAGTTTGTACTTTAAATAGTGACCTTAGATAAATTTACTTAATCAATAACTTAATTGAGATAATACACTCTAAATCACCTGAAAAGTATTATATGGTATTTTGTTCTGCTGAATAACTAATTTGTTCTTTTCTTTTTGAGATAAAAATGCTAATAATGCACTTATTGAAAACTGGACTTCTGCCCTTAAATGGCTATTAAACGGTAATTAATGACTTAAGTAACATTTTATTAAATACAACTATTTCATAATTATACTGCTTTGATGCCTATTACAACTAAAACAAATGAAGTATCAGTTACCTTGATCTCGGTAACTACCTTCTAATACCCACTTTCACTTTCCCAAATATCATAACAGTGTCATCTAACATTCTTCAGGAGCTACTAGTGAACCTTTAGCCCACCTCTAACCCTGGCATCCATTGGAAATCCAGTTCTGCAGGAAGGAAGCTCCCTTGTCTTCCAGATCTGGTGTTAGATTTTGAAAATATCAGTATCTTAAAGTCTAGGCATAAAAAGCTCTTTTGTGGAAAAGGCCTTTATCTTCCATCCCTTAGAATCCTGCTGTTAAACTCATATTCATAGAAACCTTGTCTTGCATACTGCCCATGTTACTGGATAGAAATTTAAGCATGAATATGGGGGCTTCTTACTATTCATTTCTTGTTCTTCCATTTATTAAAAATAACTTTTGTCTTTAATCCCATGGAGGTGGAATATTACTGATTAGCTGACTATATTCTTATTTACAGCCCTTCCAGGAACTTTTGAAAGAATGGTTAAAGCTTTAGGATTCCCAAGATCTGGTTTTATGTCCCATTTCTTAAACTGTGTAGTCTTGGGCAAATTTCTTAAACTCTCTAAACTGTCATTTCTAATTTTTTACCAAGCAAGGGCTTGCTGCCTTACGTGCATAGAAACCAACACCATGACATCAGCTTTTAAGAAAAGAAAGGGCTTTTATTTGTGAGTCTACTGGCAAGAAGACAGGAGGTTAGCCTCAAATCTGTCTCCCCAGTCCAAGGGCAAGATTTAAGGGGCTTCAGCACAGGATCATCCTGGACAACAGACCCTTCACTTCAGAAAGGGTTCCAGTGTTCAGGCTCTGCTCACAGGGGTCCTTTGGGTCCATGGGGGGTGGGAAGCAGTTAGCGGTGCACAAGTTTTACTTGTGACTGGTGTTTGCTTGTAAGTGGTGCATCCAAGGTTTAATCTTCAGTTCCAAATCTCGTTAGAAAAGGATAGGAGCAGTTTAACCTGGTTCTGAGGTTATGATTTTGTAACATGAGAATTATAATAGTATCTTCTGAAAGAGTTAACAGCTTGAGTTATTACCCATTGATGCTCATATCCGTATCCAAAAGTGAGCTTCTGATCATCTCCCCTCCAGCCTCCCCATGTTAATGGCAATTCCATCATTCGGGTGTTTGGGCCAAAAGCTTTGACCCCTCATTGCCTCACACCTCACGTCCACTGTCAGGAAATGCTGTTAGTTCTACCTTCAAAATACATGCTGACTCTCAAAGCTTCCTAATGGGCTTCTTGCTCTCATCCTGGCTCCTGCCATTTTATTCGCGAGCAGTCCAAGTGAGCCTTTTAAATGTCAGATCAGGTTTACCTCTCCTCAGAATCCCACAATGGGCCCTCAATTTCACTCAGAGCAAAAGCTAAAGATTTTTAAATGGCCTACAAGGCCCTATATGATCTGCCACCTCTTCACCTTCCTCTTACCTCTCCAGCCACATCTCCTGTAACTCTCTCCCTGCTCGCTTACCTTTAGCTTCATGGGCCTTCGTGTTCCCCAAATATACCAGGCACACCCCTGCCTTACAGCCTTGGCACTGGCTGTTTCCTCTGCTTGGAACACTGTTCCCTCAGATAGCCTCTTAACTCCTTAGATCTTTGCTCAAATCTCAATGAGGCCAAACCTTACCAACTTCTATAATACTGTAACTATACTTCACTCAGCTTTGTCTTTTCTTATAGGACTTTTCACTAGCTAAGATTTATATTATTTACTTATTTATTATGGTTATTGAGTATTGTCTGTTTCTCCAAACTAGAATATAAGCTCCACAAATGCAGAGATCTTTGTCTCTTCTGTTCACCAATATGTCCCATGCACCTATAGTAATACTTGGCAAATATCTTTGGAATGATCAGATTGTATTTAAAGTAGAAATCTAAGTACTATCGAAAAATCAGCACTTTCTAACTTCGATATTCTTTATTACACTTAAAAGTTATAGTTATCCACTGATGACTCTTAGTCACTTCATTAATGACTAAGATACTTCCAAGTATTTCCATGATACTTAACTTTAACCATTTATAATCCACTTTGTTTTTATGCTATTTAAGTTAAAGTAAGTTGTCTTTATGTAACAGAGTGTTTACGATCATGTCTACAATAGGTAGAGATTCTAAATCCAGTTTCCCGAGTGCCAATGTACTCTAATTTCCAGTTTGACATTTTGCAAATCCATGTACATGCTTTCCGAATGCTTTCTAAAAAACCAGCACACTCAGAATGGCTCTGTCTAGGAAAAAAAAGGGTAATGCTATTTAGAAGAAGTCAGAAGATGTATTGGTAATATTTTCATTCTTAAGCTGGGGTGACAGATATACAGATGTTGGATATTGGCTTTATTATTGGTTATAATTTACATATATCATACATCATATGTTCGTGCCCTGGCCAGTTTGGCTCAGTGGTTGGAGTGTTGCCCCTGGACTGAAAGACCCTGGGTTCCATTCCGGGCAAGTGCATGTACCTTGGTTGTAGGCTCAATCCCTGGCCCTGGTCTGGGCACGTGCAAGAGGCAACCAATCGATGTGTCTCTCTCACATCCATGTCTCTCTCTCTCTCCCCTACTCTCTCTGTAAAAGCAATGGGAGAAAAATATCTTCAAGTGAGGATAAAAAAAACCCATATCATATTTAATATGTATGAACTATTTCATAGTATAAAAGGAACAAAAATAAATCTAGTCCAGTGTTTCCTTGTTCTACGACCAGTCTTTCTTTTCTCTTCAGTTTACTATCACTCTCTGGACATAAAGTCTTCTAGTCAGTTTGTGGACACAATTGCTGTGGGATTGAGCATTTACCCTCCCTCCCTTCCCACAGCCATGTCACTGATGCGTCTGGGATATGAAATCAAATCAGAAAGATCTCCAGTAGAATATGAAAAAAATTTATACCCACTGCTTCACTGATTTTATCAACCTTGCAAGCTATCAAGGGGGATTAGAATACAATAAAGATGAAAATGAAAACACAAGATTGCTGTCAAAGAAGATTATTTTTTCAGAAGACACATAAAAAGATAATAACTTCACAACTGATTATATTATCTTGCCTTCCTACTAAGAAAAACCTAACTAAACTAAGGAACTAACAAGGTGCCCTGGTTGGTTGGTTGGACAGCAGACTAGTGCAAGGAAAGGTCTCTGGTTCTATTCCCAGTCAGGGCACATATCCAGGTTGTGGGTTCCATAGCCAGTCAGGGTGCACAGAGGCGACAACTGATTGATATTTCTTTCTCTCTCTCTCTCAAATCAATGAAAACATATCCTCGAAGAGGATTAAAAATAAATAAATAAAAAGAACTAAAAAGGCAAATTCTTGCTTGGTTACCTTCCTTTAATCTTCCCTTCCATGACCCCAAGGAAAGGTCCCATGTTTCTTCACCATTTAAGCCCTTGCACTTGGTATAGCACCTCGAGAGCTGGTACCAGACTGTCTCAGTTCAAAGGTCAGCTGTGCTTCTGACTCTGTGTAATTCTCCTAACCTCTCTGTGCTTTCATTTCTTCAATGATGAAAAGGCGATAATAATAGTATAAGCCAGGACATCCTCATGATTAATGAAATGACACATCTAAATTAGTTAGCACAGGGTCTGGTACAGATTATAAATTATAATTACTTACTATTACCATTTGACTGAGTTGACAAAGAAGAAAGAAAACAGCTTTTATGAGTGTCTTAATGACTCAAGTGCATAGTTAATGTTCATGAAATGTTTGGAAACTGAGTCATGAATTCAAGCTTCAGAATACGTACTGAGAAGGTGTGGTGCTTTGGAGTGGTGTGACATCTCTGCCTGCTCGTGCCTCAGGGTTGGTACCAACAGGGCCAGCTGCGCTTGTGACATTTTGATGGTACAACTCAGAGGTGGAACTGGCACAGTATCTGTACATTTAGCCAACACTATGGAGTCCTAACTATGGTGCCAGGAATTTGGCTAGGCAGTGGTGGCAGGTCACATCCTCTAGTTCCTAGAAGCTGTCCTCAGGCCCTGACTTGTCACATCTCATGTACAATCTAGCTCCTTGAACTGTTTATAGGTCATTAAATGCCATACCTTAGTGCCGCTATTCTCTCTTCTCAAGAGAAATCTAATAGTTACTTCTCCAAATACATAGCAGTTTCCTCTAACAGTCATGATTCTCATAATAATTATAACTCTAATACATATAAACATTACTATACAACCAGTATACCAATGCCTTAAATCCTGGTATGTATTATGTACTCGAATTTATAAGACATGCTTAAACTTTAAGTTATTTGCCAGTTAGGATGACAGGATTAATATGAAAAATGTATATATTTTCCCAATAAAATATTAATTATGTAAATAAGAACTGTTCTATCTTGAGGTGAGAATTACTAAGATCATTTTACTATTGCTTATAAAATAAAATCATGAGGTTCTATAAAATTGATTTTGGTGTGACAGACTATAAAAATGAAAACTTAATTTATTATAAGATTTGTGGAATCTCTAAAAGGTGCAAGGTATAAAAATAATTAAAATAAGGTCAAGGAGGATTAGAAGTAAATGAAAATAATAATGCTTTTTAAAAGTAGGATTGTTTAAAAAAATTCAAAGTGGCATATTAAACAGTCATTTTTAGCAATGAATTTTAGAAAAAGGTCATTGGAAGAATAATATGAAATAACTAGGAAATTTTACTTATAAGTGAAAAAAGTAAAAAAAAAGTGGGTAATTAGTATATATTCTTAGGATATAAAAATGCAAAAAAATTATTTACTTATTTATTTATTTTAAATATATCTTTATTGATTTCAGATATATTTTAAATATATCTTTATTGAAGGGAGAGATAGACAGAAACATCAATGATGAGAGAGTCATTGATCGGCTACCTCTTGCACACCCCTGAACAGGGATCGCGCTCGCAACCCAGGCATGTGCCCTGACCGGGAATCAAACCTTGATCTCCTGGATCCTAGGTCCATGCTAACCGCTGAGCCACTCCCGGCCAGGCACAAAAAATTTAATGGACACTACCATCACTTAGTAAGTACTGTGTTTAAGATTTCAAGTAACTAAATTGTAAAGCAATCCATATTACAAAATTATATTTCTTGAGAAATAACAATTGAAGAATTTTGAAATCTATTATTGACCAGGCTAAATGGGAACATCAATTCAGTTTTTCAACAGAATGGAAATTCACCATCTATAGGCCAGAAATTGATTGTTTAGAGAAACAAAAGGCTTCAAAAGTGCTGAAATATCAGAATCTAACAAAATTTGTTATCATTATCATTTTCTCCATTCTTTTTGGTTAGTGATCAGCAATTCTAACTTTGTCAGCATTCCAGACAGGACAAATTCAAAGAATTATAACAATTGCCTAATCGCTACGTTCATGACAGACATACTGTAGTACAATAATCTCTTTACTGGTAAATCGTATCAGGTCCAGAGAGGCTAAAACAACTTAATCAAGGTCACCCTTGTTCTAGTTAAAGGCAGACATGAACCCAAGTCTCCCAAACACCCACAAAAGACACAAATACTCATTATAGCGTGAAAATTAAGTACTGATAGTCTGAAGACGACATGAAATTCCTTGACCTTTCACCACACATTAAGCAGACAGGAAATACCATCTGGGAAACATGACAGATTTCTTAGTAGAACCTCTGTTAATTTTGCCAGCCAGCATTACTGTTAAGACTGCCCACGTGCCATTCCAGTATTTCAGTGAGGCCAGAGGGAAACTGCCACTGGGGGTTATGCAAGGGGACAAAGGCTCTCTTTCTGAAATTTTCAAAGGCCTAGAATTTAAAATTAGTAGTAGCCTAGTATCCGTGCCTTTGTTTAAACCACATTATACCACCAGAAACAATATCCTGGGGAGTAATAAAACTCATGTGCCTTTTCCCTGTATGTCACTCTCCTGTTGCTCCATTTCTCTTTCTCTAATGGTCACATTAAACGTTCTTTTTGAACCGCTTTGCTGTGAACGGCTAGGAAACAGCACAGTTGGCCTTTCACATGGGATGAATAAGAAGTACCTCCCCAGAAGGAGAGTAAGAGGTACACTGGGCAAAGTTTTCAGCCGGACCCCTGCCTGAGTCCTCCAGGGTATAAGCCCCCCTGCTTATTTCCTTCATGCGATAAAACCACACTCCAGACACTAATTTCCAAGACAAATGATAAAACCTCTGCCTGGTGTCCAAATTTTTCCTCTATCTTTAAAACGAAAAGGACAATTTCGGAGGAAAAGTTGTTTTTAAAAAGAAGAAACAGCTGTTTCAAAGTTTTAAAGTAAGGAAATTCGAATCCTCACTTGCACTTAATCTACATGCCCCGAAATGCGCGGGAATCCCACCCACTGGGGCTGGCTCGGGGCCCTGGAGGACAGAGGCGTTCATACGGGTTCCTCGGGGGACTTTGCAGCAATTTTCTGGGCAGGAAATCAGTCAAATCTGATGAAACCGAGCTCGGGGAAGAAAAGCCGAAGCCCTAATGCTCGCGGAGCTGGGTCGAGTGCGGAGGTAGGCAGTGGGGACCCTGGGGAGCGGGGTCCAGGCAGGGGTGGGGGGCTGGCCTTCCTCGGGAACCGGAGCCCCGCCTGGGACCCCACGGCCTGACCCACGGTGCAGGGACAGCCCCGAGGGTCCCGGCTGCAGCTCCCAGCGCTCCCGGGCGGCGGCACCGCTTACCTTGAGGGCTCTGCAGGGACTCGAGGGGCGCACGGGCGGGGCGCGGGCGGCCTCGGGGCAGAGGCGCAGCTGCGCTCAGGCGGCACCGGGCTCAGGTCCCCCGCGGGGCTGCCTCGGGGAGGAAGTGGCATCAGCTGCCCCTCCCCCCCCCCCCCCCCGCGGCGCGCAGAGGGGCGCTGGCCTCCCCGCCGCTTAGCATCTGGGTGCAGGCGGGGCGCCTGTTGGAGACACACACTGAGAAAGGCAGGTGGGGGGCTGCGAAAAATCGGGGCTGATCTGCCCCACCCCACGGACTTGTGCCTCATTTCCCCTTACTTGCGCCCTCTACGCTACAACCTTGACAACCTTGAAGAAAGAGGTGTTTTTGTTCTTGTTTGTTTTTTAAAATCTGGGAAAAGTCATGCTTTCCTGTCTCATCCTTCCCTTGCTTGGCGCCGAGCACCCCCTTCTCTCAGGACCGTTCCCTGGTGAACTCACCCTTCTTTGTCACCTCAATATATTAGTGGCTAAGGGGCTTGGGGCCAGGAGATGGTTCCACAAAGGCCCAAGAACCCGATTTCTTTCAAAATGTGTCTTCCTAAGTGTTTGCTTCAGCCCCATCTGGGCTCCCTCTTTCCAGCCCCTTGGGCAAGGTCCTCTTCCCAGCGGGCGCATCCTCCCCTGCAGGGCACCCAGCGGGGGAGTTTATTCTGAGTTCAGCTGCTTGGGGGGGAATGGGGGTGGGAGGAGGCATGGGAGCAGGGGTGGGGACCGCGCCCTCAGCCTAGGCCATTTCTTAAGGATCCGATCCCACTGGTGACCTTCCCACACCCAAAGCTTAACCACACTCAGGTGGCGGGTGCAGCTGTGGCTTCTCACACCTTGCCGGTGGAAATCCAAAATGGTAATGGTATGAGTCCTGGGGGTGGGAGTGGGGGCGGCATCAGGCAATAACTGTTTAGTTGACATTGCAATTACCCTTTGACCCAGAGATCACACTTCTAAGAATGTATGACAGATTCTGTGATGAAAAGGAGGAATGCATATGCTCTGCCACTTTCTATTTGTAACAGCCAAGAACTGGCTGGAAATAACCCCATGACCTTCAGAGACCTAGACCCTGAAAGGACCTAGACCTTCGGGACAGGAGTCTCCTGAGAGAAAGTGGGGAGATCTGAAAATACACACCTTAAAATAAGTTACCATTTGTAAATAGGGTTGGATGACCCTCCTCTTTCCCTATACAGCTGTCTTCAAGTGTTTCTGTGGCATGCAGTTAGACAGACATGAGCAGAGCAAGGACAATGGGCCCGGTACAGGAGGTCACCGAGGTGGAAAGCTCACCAAGGTGCCTAGCCAGGGACAATTATAGGGTGGGACCTCCCCTCAGGGGACCTTTCCTCCCCTAGCAAATTGATGGTCCTGCTGTTTGGACCCCTTGCCCTTTCCTCCCTAGAGATAACATCTGGGCCTCAGTTTTATTTCAGCTCCAGGCCCAGAAAAGCAGCAAAACCAGACCATTGACCCCATCCATGGCAGACCTCAGTACCAAGCTGCAGCGGATAATGACCCCACTGCCCTGGTGCCAACCAATCAATCAGTGGAGACGTAGACCCTGAAAGGACACACCTGAAAAATTGCTGAATATTTTATTGAGATCTTCTGGGGCTTCCCTTAAAATCTCTACCCTTAAAACCCTTAGGATGAGGACCCAGTGCCCTCTCCCTCCTGGGAGCACTCCCATACCTTTCCCTTTTCCTCCCCCTCACCCTAGGCTCTTACTATTAACTTCCTCACTCCCAAGCTCCAAGGCCCCCTTCCTTTACCTCTACAACTTGTTTTCTAAGCCCATTTCTTCTAGGAATTACTTCTTCTACCTCTGTGACTTACCAAATAAATGTTCTCTTATAGTTTGGGTCTTGGTGCTGAATTCTTTCCTAGCCAGAACCCAAGAACTAAGTTTGCTGAACCCGGTTTGGTCTGACCCCAACAGTCAAGACACCTGGTGCTGTTCCCTCTGCCTACAACATTGCTATATGGGGAGGTGATGGAAACATAAAGGTATAAATTAGACTTATAAATTAGGTAATTTCAGATAATTCAGTCATTTATTTAATGAGAAACTATTAAGCACCTACTCTTCTAAGAACAATGAAAATAAATAGTGAAGAAAATAATTATTTTTTTCATGGATGGTACATTCTAGTTGGGAGAAAATAGACAATAAAAAAATATTTAACAGGTCAAGCATGAGTGAAAAAGTGGCCACATGCTAAACCTGACAAGCTCAGAGGAGGAGCATCACAGGCCTTGCAAACTCAAGAGACCTAAAGTAACTACACAGTGTTATCAGTGGAAGTGGGGTATTTCCTTCCCCACTGGGTGCTTGGTGTTGGGGCCTTACAATATCTCAAGAAAAAGAAGTTTCTGAGACTCTCATAGAAGGATTAGTGATTTACATCCCTGGGTTTGCAAAGTCCCATTCCCATGATCTAGTTCTGTAAAATGTGCAGCTGGGGATTCAGCAGAGCTAGAAGCAAAGCCAGAGTCCAGTGTTTCCCTTCCATGGTGGAGCTGAGTCCCATGGGTCCCATTAGGCTAGTTGCAGTCCATTGGTCCATTGTGTGTGGGGTCCTCATGTAGGCAAAAGCAGGAGCATAGAAGTCCCATAGGCCAGGAGCACAGACTGAGGTAGAGAGAGAACTCCTTTGTTTAGGAGTTTAAGTATCTCAAGTCTTCCCAAGCTTGCAGTGGCCACGCCTGCTCTAGCCAATGACCTGTTCCCAGATGTGACTGATGGACAAGTACCTTCCCTATTTCACCCAGGCTTTACTGGGCATTCATCTATTCCCCTGTCCAGCCCCTTCCCTGGGGAAAATAGACCTGGGGAGTGTGAATTTGCAGCTTCCTGGCAAAGCTGCACAAATGACATGCCTATAAAATTTGGCCTTGCCTTTGCTCCTATCCAGGTATTTACAACTGGGCTTATTACAATGGTATCATTGATGCAAAAAGCAGCAGACCCTTCAATGGGTAAGAACAGAAAACCCCACAACAAAAAACATAACCTGAGAATTTAACACACAGTAAAGTGACTTTTCAAACTAGGTGAGAAAAGGTGGTTTGTGGCACGTGAATAGCCTTTTTTGTTTTTGTTTAAGTTCTTAAATGTTACCGTCATGCTCCAAAACAAATCTTGGATTGATTAAAGATTTATTTCGGGGTGTGGACGAAAAGGGGCCATATGCTAACCTGACAAACTCATGGAAGGCCTGTATGGTGGCCTTGCAAACTCAGAGATCTAAAGTAACCACAAAGGATGGTCTGAAATTAAAACATGTAAACTGAAAGTAGTTTATGGCAGGTAGTCATGTCCTAGGCTAGAACCTTCCCTGACAAAAGTCAATCTTTACCTTAACTGAGACTGTTGTCTTTTGCATCTATCAGAGCATACCTTTGGGAGGCCAAGGTAACTCCCCTTTTCCAGACCCCTCAGGGCACAGCCAATGCACCAGGGCAGAGACCACAAATCCTCTCATGTTAATCATGTTGTTATCATGTTAATTGTTGATTGATAACTATCCTGTATCCACAGATGTAAAAGATGTATGTGCCTATCATTTTACTTTTCATCCAACCCCAGAGGTTTCCCCACTTTGCTTTCTCTCACCTCCCTAATCTATCACCAGGGGATTTCTTGTAACCCACCCACATCTTCTCTTTTGATTGTAATGTATAAAATAAGGAGCAAAACCTGCCATTCTCTGGAGCATTATCGCAATCCTTTGAGATTTTGCCTCCTGACAATTGTTGACAGTTTGCCTGCAATAAACTCTCAAAAATTCTCTATAGGTTTGAATGTTTCTTATGTTGACAAGGGAAATAAAATGTAAATGTAAGAGGTGGGCCAAAGGGAGAGAATTACGAGGCATATGGAAAATTGCTTTCATTTCATTAGGACAAGGTGCACTGGTTTCCCATAAATTTGCACGTGCGGGGACACATATTGCCACAATCTTTGAAACTATGAAAGCATCCTTCTGTTGTTGCATCTGGCAAATTCCCTGGAGAATAGATCAACTGGAGGTTGGCTGGGGTCCAGACAAATGTGGAAGAGAAATAAATTGAGGCACAAGGAGATTTAGGGACTCTTTTAAAGGGGAGCTTTCTGGAGGAGAAGACCTTGGGGAGCCTGAAGTTTCACAGCACCATAGCCCTGGTCTTAAGCAAAGACTGCTGTTTCACTGCGGTGAATAACTTTTGCATCAGGAAACAGCTAACTCCCAGGGATGTTTGAACAGAACCCCAAACCCGCCCACAGGCAATCTTTGAGATTTGTGACGCTTGAGCGGCGCACGTGGGCTCCAGTACCCTTGGCTGTAGGTCTCTGTGCGCATGCGCAGTGATGTCAGCGGCGTTGCTTGGTTACGGTGATTCTGGGCCTGGAGATTCTAATCCCTCAACTGCCCAAGGCTCTGCTTGAACCTTGTGGCGGCGGGCTGTTGGCGAGAGACAGAGACAGAGAGAGAGAGAGAGAGAGAGAGAGACAGAGAGAGACAGAGAGAGACAGAGAGAGAGAGAGAGACAGACAGAGAGACAGACAGAGAGACAGACAGAGAGACAGAGACAGAGTGAAAGAGAGAGAGAGAGACAGAGAGAGAGAGAGAGAGACAGAGAGACAGAGTGAGAGAGACAGAGACAGAGACAGAGAGAGAGAGAGACAGAGAGAGAGACAGAGACAGAGAGAGAGACAGAGAGAGAGACAGAGTGAGAGAGACAGAGAGAGAGAGAGACAGAGAGAGAGAGAGAGAGACAGAGAGAGAGACAGAGTGAGAGACAGAGTGAGAGAGACAGAGAGAGAGAGAGAGAGAGACAGAGAGAGAGAGAGACAGAGAGAGAGACAGAGACAGAGAGAGAGACAGAGAGAGAGACAGAGTGAGAGAGACAGAGAGAGAGAGAGACAGAGAGAGAGAGAGAGAGACAGAGAGAGAGACAGAGTGAGAGACAGAGTGAGAGAGAGACAGAGTGAGAGAGACAGAGAGAGAGAGACAGAGAGAGAGAGAGAGAGACAGAGAGAGAGAGAGAGAGACAGAGAGAGAGACAGAGTGAGAGACAGAGTGAGAGACAGAGTGAGAGAGAGACAGAGTGAGAGAGACAGAGAGAGAGAGAGACAGAGTGAGAGAGACAGAGAGAGAGAGAGACAGAGTGAGAGAGACAGAGAGAGAGAGACAGAGAGAGAGAGAGAGACAGAGAGAGACAGAGACAGAGAGAGAGAGAGACAGAGAGAGAGACAGAGTGAGAGAGACAGAGACAGAGAGAGAGAGACAGAGAGAGAGAGAGACAGAGAGAGAGACAGAGTGAGAGAGACAGAGACAGAGAGAGAGAGACAGAGAGAGAGACAGAGAGAGAGACAGAGAGAGTGTGAGTGTTGGAAGCGCGTGGGAGGCGAGAAAAGCGGAGGGGAAGGTGCGGCTTCTCGGAAGCCCGTTGCCTCTGCAATAATGTTTGGTTTTCGGAGGAGTTCGACCCTGGCCCCCTTGGGCCACCCCCCACGCCAGAGGGGGCGCATCTTTGGAGTTGGAAGGCGCGGCTCTGAAGAGAGCGATGTCGGAGAGATCCACAGAGCTGCCAGGGCCGGCAGCGTGTGGAAAGTGAAGCAACTCCTGTTTTTCGGGAAAAGTCTCTTGCATGACAGAGACGGGATGAGCAGGTAACAGGGAATGAGAGGCTGAGGCCGGGGTCCCCGGGAGGAGGCGGGGTGGGCCCGGGAGGAGCCGATTCTGCCCAGCTCAGCGGGGGGAGCGCAGGCCGCCTGCCCCGCCCGCTGTCCCGCCTCCCGCGGAGCCGCAGCGCCTCCCGGGGACCTGCGGGCCCAGCGCTCGGGCCACTTCGTGAGCAGCACAGACACAGACACAAGGACCCGCTCACAATTCCTCCTACACACACTTGACTGACAGTTTTTAAGCGATTTAACTACATATCAATAATGGAAACGAAATTAAGTGCATACAGCATTTTATATTGATGTTCACACTTTATTCCCATGATAGAGCAACTTCTGGGCTAAAAGTTCTTTAGACAAAACCCAATAACCGTTTATCTCGGGGCACACCTACGCTCCTTACTGAGGGACCTCAGAAGGACTTTCAGGTGGGAGGATGGCGCTGCCCTTCAATAGGAAGACTCAGTTTCTCAAAATGTGTGCTCTTCCTGTGTTTATCAATTTTACAAACCAAATAAGTATGGTTTGAAAATGTTTGAGTTACGTTGGTTATCTTTCACTATTGTCATGAAATTAAGAAAAAATTTGTGTAGCAGACAAAGGTTTACCCTTCTAGATATCAGCATGTGCTATAAATTTCCACAAACTGTTTGCTTAGTAGTAGCTGAAAAGACAGATAAATGATTGGGACAGAAGGGACAAACACCCAAATATACATAAGACTTTAGATCTTGCTACTGGTGACATTTCATGTTTGTAGGAAAAGGTCAAGTACAAAGGGTGGAGAAATACCTGTTAAGTATTTCAAGAAAACTAACTAGATTTTTATCTCCTCCATGTAAATTCTAGGTTGAATTTTTTAAATACACAAAATGAGAAAAGTACCAGAAGAAAACACAAATGCCCATTTATAGATTTTTGTTGGTGGTGGCAAAGACTTCAAAAGCAAGATTTCTGGAGGTTGCTTGAGCAATATAAAAAATTCAAACCCTGTATCTATCAGACAACATTAGCAAAATAGAAGAAAATATACTTGCAAAATATTTACAATGTCTGTGTATCAGAGAAAAAGTGTATGTTCATTTTACAGAGAAGTCTTTGAAATCAACAAGAAAAAACGAATTTGAAAGTGGACAAAGAACTTTTTGCTTATGTACAAGTGACCAATGGACAAAAAAAAAATATTTAGTGCCCCTGATAAAAAAAGGAATTTATGTTAAAAGAGGAGTAAAATAATGTTTTCCATCCACAGAATTTGTGAAGACGACCAGGGATTGTCCTTATACTGCTGCTTAAAGTTTAAGTTGCTTCTGACTTTTGAAATAGGCAATTTGGTGCTGAGTGCCACATTTAAAATGTGTGTGTGTGTGTGTGTGTGTGTGTGTGTATCCTATACCCATCAATTCTATTTACACTAAAATATCTTTATGGAATAATTAGATAAATTACATAGAATTTGTTTTTCTCAGCACTGCTTAAAATAGCAATGTATTAAGAAAAGAAATCAGTTTGATTATACATACACACAGACTATCATCTTATGTTAGCTGAAAATATGTGCAAAATGTAATAAAATTCATTTCTGAGCATTCTCAGTGAGTATTTTTTAAAACATCTGATTTCTGCAATGATCAGGTATAGAAATTCTACGAAATATTATTATGAATGAAATCATTCTGGGGAAGAGCAATATATGAATCTTGCAGAGATAAAATTATTTCTCTTTCTATTTTGTTTTTTTCTGAAGGTTTATTGAGGATGGGTACCTCTTGACAACTTTTAGCCTCTTCAGAAGTAAAGGAAATATATATTTTTAAATTGTTGACACTATAACAGATGTCATCCATTTCTCCCCATTTAGTGCCCCTCCACCCAGCCCCCTTCAGCCTTCACCACATTGTAGTCTGTGGCCATGGGCTCCCCATATATGCACATATATGTTCTTTGGCTAATCTCCTTCAGTTCCTCCCAACCCCCTCCCTCTGTTTGTTCCATGTATCCATGCCTCTGGTCCTATTTTGTTTGCCAGTTTATTTTGTTCATTAGATCCCACATATAAGTGAGAACATACGGTATTTGTGTTTGTATTTGGCCCATTTCGCTTGGCATAATACTCTCCGGGTCCACCCATGCTGTCACAAAGGGTAAGAGTTCCTCCATTTTTACAGTTCTATAGTATTCCATTGTGTAAATGTACCACAGCTTTTTTATCCACTCATCTACTGATGGGCACTTGGGCTGTTTCTTATCTGCCTCTAGAGTGTATGCATATAATCACACACATATATTTTACTTTATATAGCTTTATTACATACAATATGTAAATGATTATAGATTAATCATTTTAGCTGTCTCCTTGTGAAAATAAAAGATAAAAAAATTATGCCCTAGCCAGTGTGGCTCAGTTGGTTGGAGCTTCATCGCCATGCCCCTCCCATACACTGAGGGGTCACTGGTGCAATTCCCGGTCGGGGCACATACCCAGGTTTCAGTCCCAGGTCAGGTTGCCTACAAGAAGCAGCTTATGGATGTTTCTCTCTTTCTCTCTCTGTCTTTTCCTCTCTCTTGAAAATAAATTTAAAACAAACATAAATATTTTTTAAAAAGTTAAAATTTTTGTTGTTATTGACAGTATTACAGATGTCTTCCATTTTCTTTCTCTTTGACCCACCCAACCCCCTCCCCACACAAGGCCGTCCCCATACTATTGTCTGTGTGCATGGGTTCTGCACATATGCATATATGTCTTTGGTTAATCTCTTCTTCTCTCATCCCCTCACCCCCGAGATCTGTTATTCTACTTCATGCATCCATACCTCTGGACCTATTTTGTTAGTTTATTTTTGTTCATTAGATTCCACATATAAGTGATATCATGTGATATTTGTTTTTCTCTAACTGGCTTTTTTCTTTAAAAAAAGCAAATATCAGTGATTATTACTATTGCAGAAGTATCATTTTAGTTTATAAAGGTTTTCTTTAAAAATATTGAACTTTCCTACTATGTTTATCCATTTTTTCAATCCATTTGTACATGAAATATAACCTGAATGCCTATTATGCAGCAGACATATTCTACTCAGGACATTTTCAATCTCTCTCTCAGGCCCCTTTCACCCTTAAAATCTTCATGTTGCCCAATATGAGCAAAATGAGGAATTCAAAATTGAAGTATTAGGACCTAACCGCAGTGGAAGCTTATTCTCCCTCCTTTCAAGCAAAAGTATTTCTGAAGGTAGTAAATTGTAAAAGATGACCTTTACCTGCCCTTTTGAAAATGTATAATAGTGTTAAACCCTAATATTGATCATTGGGAAGATTTGCTTTCCATACAATCTATAAATCTAAATACTGAACAAAATGAGCCATTCTTTTCATTTAAATCCTGAGTTTCCTTTGGCTTAAATTTTCTTGAAAATCAAAGTAAGAATTACTTAAAAAAAATTCTTGTTTTGTTCTTTTGGTTCTCTTTCCCCCATAAGGCTTTTAAGAACTAAAACTTATTTAAATGCCAACCATTTGAACAGAAGTGCAACAGGTCTGTTGTATTGACCATTGTTCACTCAGTGAAAGGCGCCCTGGACGGTATGATGCCAGTATTTTATGTATCAATAAGAGTTTTTTTAAACAATGCTGCCAACTATAGTTGTAAGACATTCTGAATTAAAAATTGGATTCCAATGTTGGAGATGTGAAAATGTGATAGAATAAGCATCTTAGAATCATTGAAATACTCAGTATTCTTTCTGATCCTTAAAAGACGCCTGCAAAGTAGGTATAATGATACCATTTTACTTAATTGAAATGTTGTCTTTGTAAAGTCGTAGTAATAGTAATAGTGATACTAATATTATCTAATAATTATTAAGCAGTTTTTTGGTGCTAGGAACTGTTGTAAATGGTTTGCATAGATTCTCATTAAAGAAAACTGGTGTCCTGTGAGATAACTACTGTTTTTATCCCCATTTTGTTGATGAGGAAATTGAGGCACAGAAAGGTCAAGTGATAGCTAACAAGTGACAGTTAAAACAGGATCAGACTCAAGCTGAGCTGAATTCCCAGGTCATCCTCTGTTCAGATAGGCTGCTGCTTCATTAATGTGCATAACAAGAACTAGTAAATATTGTACTGTCTCCAGAAGAAAACGAAGGTGTAGGGACAAGTTTTTATAATTACCTGAATAATTGTGTATATTGAAATAGTGCACTCTAAGTTCCTAAAGAGTCCTCTCACCTTCATAGGACTGCGCTGCATGTAGCCTGTGCCTGTGGCCATCCCAAAGTGGTGACTCTCCTAATAGAGAGAAATTGCCTGTTGGACCTCTGTGACTCTAAAAACAGGACGGCTCTGATTCAAGTAGGTACTAGCCAACTATGTTAACATGCGATGGATTTGATGTAATCACTTAGAAGAAAAATGAATTTCTCTCATTTAACTATAAGTCATTGGTGAAACTTGTGGAATGTTTACTTTGAATTCCTAGAGTTTATAATCTATTTCTTGGCATAATACTGACAGGCTTTAGAATATCAGCAGGAAGAGAGTGCAGCTATTCTGCTAGACCATGGTGCTGATCCAGATATAAGGGACATCAATGGCAACACCGCCCTCCACTATGCTGTCCTTGGTCAAAGTAAAGCTATAGTGGAAAAGCTGCTTCTCCACGAGGCCGATATGAATGCAAGAAATAAGGTATACATCAAGTAACTTTATTTACAAAACATTTGAAATACACGTTTTTACTTTAGTTGCAAGCACTTTCTTTCTCACACATGCACTGAACACAGTATTATCAGGCCATCACCATGGCAACAACTCCAAAGCCCAGTCAGGGAGGGCTGGAGAAATGTAGTGCCCACGGAAGGGGCAAAGCTCTGTCTCCCAGCTACCCTTCTACCCCAGGAGGACAACTTCCTGTTAGAGCCTGGGAGTGGGTGGGAGGCTCAGAGCCCACAGAGGACTGAAGGCCTGGGGGAGTGAAGTGATGGTGGGGACTGGCTGCTATGCTGGCAGAGGCTTAGGAAATGGGTGCTGCTGGGCACGAGTGGGAGGGGGAGACCTAGTACCCAGCAGGGGGAGCTGGGTGAGTGGAAGTGGGAGGAGGAAGCCACAGTCCCCAGGCAGTAAAGGAAGGACAGCATGCCACGATAGGTACTGTAATAGGAACAAAGAGTCTTGGAATCAGGACTGTAAATATCTGAAGTGGGATCTGGAGAATGATGTTGAAGTTAACCTCTTGAAAAGGGAGTGGAGGGCATTTTAACAGTCAGTGCCTGCACGGGGGTGAGAGGAAAGCAGCTCCTTTTTCTTTACTTTCTATATTACATGTTTAAGTTCAGAGGATCTTTTATAAGTTTTAATATTCAGTTTGGATATATGTAATTTTATAAATCATAAATTGTTTTTGCTGCTTTACAGGATGGCTGCACACCACTTGCACTTGCTAAACGTGAAAATAGACATCAGATGGTGGAGTTGTTAATACGCAGAGGTGCAAAAGATGACCAGATAGAAAGGTACAATAGTTTGTTCTTCCTTTTTAGTTTGTATTTGGAGAGCACACTTATTAAAGCTGGGGACAGTGAAACAAGGAAGGGCTTAGGATAGAAGAAGCAATAGGAGAGAACCTAGGCAGGGTTGCTTTGGCTCAGTGGAAACTCAGAGAAAAGGGGCTTTGGAGACAGGTTCAGAGGGCTAGCCCAGGATGAGCTTCCACTGCCCACTGCTCCCCTGGTTGCAAGTCTGATGAGGTCTCTTAGAGTTTAGGAGATGGAAGCCTGAGAGGGTGAAGAGGGGCAAGGGAAAGGCTCAGGAGTGCTCCCGAGAGGAGAGTGTGCTTCTTTTTTTGTTTTTAAACCTTAGTATTGATCTAGAGTGGTAACAATCATTCAAATGAGAAAGATTAAATTAACAAGAAGATTAACTTATAATTATATAGTAAAAAATATGAACATATTATCAGTTAGGTAGAAAAACAATTATTCTGACTGGGCAACTGGAATAGCAGTTAATAAATATAATACTGGAGGATTCTATTTATTTATAATTTTGATTGATGTCATTTGCAATGTGACCTTTTTCATCATTTATTTTATATTAGCTAGAGGGGTTTCATACTAGTTTTATTAATTATGTATTTTATGGACTCTAACTGATAGTTTACTTGATACAATAGTGGAGTTAGTCTCTCTTACAGTTTTTTAACCTTTACTTTGTATATAGTTTTCCTTAAAAGGTGCATGTTAAATATAAATAGAAGTTGATTTTGTCTTTTGGATAATCCTTTGCTTTAAATTGCTTTGTTTGACAAACACTGATATAATTAGGTTATCCCTAAGTGACTGTGAAAACTGCTACCAGATATAGTCTGGGCTCATCAGTTATTATTCTCTTTCATTTCTAGTATATTTTAATGTTTTTAGTTTTTATTGGTATGGGTAGAAGGAGAAAGATAACTTTAATTGAATAAACACTTCCTTTAATGGAGGCAAGTCATATGTGAGTGATAAAGAAAAGAGACAAGGGCCTTCAATTCACAAGAAATGGAATTTAATTCCCAGCTTTCCTGCTTGCCAGGTGTGTGACCTTGGGAACGTTTCTTAGCATTTCCAAATATGTTTCTGGATATGACAAGGAAGATAGTAATATATCCTTCAAGGGTGATTGTGTGTAAGATTATCTAGTGATTTTATCTTGTAAATATTTACTTAAAAATGCTAGTTAACAGGAAACTGAGGTTTAAAATAATTTCACTGTTAACTTTTAATGGAGTAGGTGAGATTTAAGGCAGTTTGGGAATGGCAGTGAATTAGTCTATGTCATCAGCCAGACTCCAAGCAAAAGCCTAGACCAGTTTGAAGTAACAATGGGCCAGATTCTTTATTTCAGGACTTTTAAGATCTTTATTGATAAGGATCCTAACATTATCCATTTCATTCCAAGTGGGACCTCTATGCATGGGGTTACAAATAAAGTCACATCTCTGTTTTTTCTAACTAGTTACTTGGGGTCTTGAAGTGATCACGTTAGCAGAAAAATGTGTATTTGCTGGGGCCTATCTCCTATACTCTCCCCCTTGAATTTTGTAGGAACCTAAAGTCCAAGGGAGACAGTCTTCTTTCACAAGTCAGATGGAGATGTGAAAAGGACATTCTGATCTCTCTGTTGTTTCCATTGGTTCTATTGCTGCAGAGTTGCTATTGAAACAGGTCCTAAGTCATAATTGCTCTTTGCTCCCAGGCTGCCCTTGCTGATCCAGATTCCTGAGAGTTCATGTTGATTCACCCTTGGACTTGAAAGTTACAGCATTTTTTAGTTTATATACATATGCTTATATGCTCAGCCAGTATTCTAATTACCAGCACTGTGTTCTGGCAGCTTGGCTTCCTAGCTTTAGCTACCCACAGCCTTCCCCGACACTGAAAAAGCTATGTGTAGCTCACATCTTAACCCAGACTTTTGCAGATGAGTTACCCTTTGAGCTTCTTGTTTGTTTTTTCCTGCTAGCAGGTGTTAGATGGAACAACCATTCTAAGCTGTCAGAGAGATTCAAATAATGCTGCAGGAAAAGACCAGATTTACCTTTCTCTTTTGTTACCAGATGTGTATCCCATGGTCACTTTATATCCTGTAGAGCATCTTTGTTCAGGTAATGGAAGGTCCCATATTGCCTTTTCCAGAATAGTAGGTACCAACTTTCTCAGATTCCGTAATTACAGTTGTCCCCTCAAGTGATATCTTTGCCATAATAATGACACTTTCCCAAGTGACTTGAATTTACTTCCGGTTTCAAATATTTTAAATTATGCCTCACCTGGAAGTCAGTCAATAGAAAGCTCTGAATCAAAAGTAGATTATTGGGCATGAGACTTGCTAAGGGCCCATGTGTGCCTCATCAGTATCCATGAGTGACAAGTAGGATTCTAACTCGCAAGCTAAATGGGGGTGGATAAGGAGATTATGCATCACTCTCATAAAGATCTGCTTTATCACAGTTTGAGTAGGTAGAGAAGGGAGAGTGGGAGTCCAGGCCAGGTCGTGACTTCTCTTAGTTTTCTGCCATTGAGATGATTAACTACAAAAATAGGGGAGTATTTTGATATCTGACTTCATGAAGAAATATAATTGTAAATAAATTTAGTTGCAAGTTATATACTAGTTGAGATACCCTGAATTACAAGCCATGAAGAAAGAACAGTTAATAACCAAAATTAATAACATTTTCTAAAAACTGCAATATTTGAATGTTAGAAACTATGAAAAACCCACATTGGTGTTTATTTGGGATTCCAAAATAGTTTCAACAAATAAAGTTAATGAACAGGTTTCTTCCTTGCCTTACTCTTTCTCTCAACATGTCTTTTTGCTGTACTATCTCATATAATCATCCTAATAGCCTTCTAAAATAAGGCAGTAAGATTCATATTTTGTAGAGGAGGAGTTTGACCCAAAGAAAAGTGACTTGTTTGAGAACAAATAGTTGATGGTTATAAAACTAGGATGTCTGAGTTGAAGACACTTGCCATTATGTCAAGCTAACACTAATTAATTCACTGAAATATATTGCCCTCAAACCATGACTATTTCATGTAACTTCCTTTTAAGTTATGTGCTTAATAAAAAGTTGTAGAACTTACAAATTTAAAGTGTATGGTATAATTAAAGTTTGTATATTAGCTCTGATATTACCTGAAATATTCTAAGAATTTCCAACATTTGGAAAATATTTTGCTTTAGTATTAATACAATAATACTATTTATCACCATTTCTTTATACATAGTAATCAACAACTAAGTACTGAAAACGAAGGAGAAAGGCAATCTGTAAAATGTTCTGAAAGGAGCGATCATGGTAAGACTTGTGATAGTGAATGACTCTAAGTGTTCCCACCATAGATAGAGAGTAAGGAAGTTCTGATAAAAAAAGAGCAGTTAAAAAAAACAACAATGTGTAAGTTACATGTATAGTTTTCCGAAATCTCTTCCTTAATAAACTAGTATCTAGTATTATTTAAACAGTCAATTGAGGTGATTTAAAATCTGGGACAATATTGTTTGAAAAGAAGTTAATTTATTTATTCATGAATTCTAATATCCTATATGATGTGGTTATGTAAAAAAGTAAAAAGATTTCAGTTAGGATGTGTATGTTTCCTCTATATTCACAGTATAACAAATTGGATTTGTTAAATATAGATGTTTTGTTTAGTTTTTACAGCAAATAGATTACACTTAGTAAATGAATACTTGTTATTACATAGTGATTTGCCTCCCTAAAAAGTCACTAAAACTATGAATTCAACAATACTTTCCTGGCACCAAAAACAAACAGCAAACAATAAGAACTACAACACTTAGCCACAGTGAAACAATCCCAATGATACTGGTTTTGAAAGATATCTGCCAATAGTACAGAAGTCAGAGAGGCAATGCCAGTTGAGAGGCATAGCTTATTTTACATATTATACCAATAAGGTCTCATTATGATCAACTTCATTCCTCAGAAGTCAAAACAGAATGAGGCACATTGACTTCATTAGAACAAGACCATCCTTCTGCTTGTTGGATAATTGTCATGACACTGTAATTTCCTTAGAACTGGATGCTCTGTTGCCATTGGTCAAAGATAATCATAATAAATATTCAAATAGTTCAACGTAGGACTCAACAAATTATAATAAAACTAGAAAAAAGTTTCACATTAACAAAAATGCCAGTGAGCTACCCAGCTGTGGCACTGAGTTCATTGTGCAACGTGAACTGTATGAGGACACCTTGGACATAGTAGACCTTCATCAAGAACTTGTGTAGGTTGGTTTTACAAACTATAGGAAACACAAAGATGCAATAGAGTTTTGACCTTGAAGGTGCTCATAGTATCAGACAGCTGCCCCTGGTTTATATCTCTGTATTTTTGAACCAGAATTTTCAAATACAATTTCAAAATTCAGTTACTCATTGGCCCACTTAATGGTTTGCTATTTAATTCTCATATATCTTAAAGTACTAAGCGTTATTCTGATTTTACGGAATTCATTCCATTTACAATGTAGGTCTTTTTCTAGGTGTATGTCTTTCTCGTTCTACTTAAAAAATCTCCTTAATTTATGATGGAACAATGATAGTTGCTGTTATTTCCCCTCTGTGAAAGCCATTCATTAATAGCCCATGTTTGACTAGGGCAGTTGACAGTAGCAAAATAAAGCAGAGAAAGAAAAGAAGTCTAGTTCATATGCTTTCATGAGGATTAAGTACAAAATGTTAGTAGAGGGAGAGAAATCTAAGACTGTTGATTAAAAGGTCTCCAGTGTGTGCACTGGTGTGTGAATTGGACATGGAGAATAGGACTTTATCAGACGAGCAGGGAAGAGCAACAGGTCAACAGGAAAGACCAGATTTTTTGCATACATTTTGAGTTTGATGGAATATCCATGGGTAACTCAGCGTACATTTTGGATACAGTGTCTTTGATTCTTTGCCTTGTCCTGTCAACAACGGCCTTTTATAGGAGAGCCATGTTTGTAGTGTCATAAGATGTTAAGAAAAAGTTTAGAAACAAAGAAATAGAACTCTGTAATCACTAGAACACTATTGTACTATCTTTGAGAATTATCGTGTTACTCTCACTACCCCAGTTACTTCATAGATTCATAACTATTGTACAAGGGAATTAAACCCTGCTTAGCTGGAGAAAATTCCCGGTGTGATGTTTCATTTTCTTATAGGAACTTTCATACTATAGAACATGTTATCAGTCATTAGGATTCTGTATCTTATATTTTCAATAAATAGAATAGTTTCTTATTTCACATTATTTTCTGACATCATGATTTCATTTATCTCTTTCATGCTTTTATTCAAATAGATCAAGAGGAATGTTTGGTAGAAGAAATAAGAATAACCAATTCCACGACTGGTATGTGTGAAATCACCTTCTGCTTCTAATCATGTAGAACATAACATCACCCATCCTAAATGCCACATAATGCCATTCTGTTAGGGGTGCCTAAATCCACACCTGCATGTGGTTGTTTACTAGAAAAATTCATTGTACTCAACATATAGTTTTACTCCTACCTGTGATTTACTAGAGTGGAAGGAGAATAGGAAACTCAGCAAGCAGAAAAGGTGAGTGTGAAAAAGTGCAGAGGACACCTGGCACAAGCTTGCAAAAGCCCTCTCCCTGTGGAGTTCCCAAGATATGCTAAAGTATTCCAGTGTCAAATTCTGACAACACATATGAAATGCCATCTACCAGCCCCAGAGTCCAGTTAAACTCAGTGCCAAGGGTTTATGGCACCCTAGTCACATGGGCATCTTCTCCATAGTGTGTGCCAAAATTCTAGATGGCCAGTTGGAAAGCAAATGTTCAGAATGAATCCCATTGGTTACACTAACTCCTGGATCAGGCTGGATGGGCTCCTATAGTTTTTTAAAATTTCTTCCTTAATAGACTAGTTTTCAGTATTATTTGAACAGTTAATTGTAGGTGATTTAAAATCCAGAGCAATATTGTTGGACAAGAAGTTCATTTATTTAGTCATGACTTCGAATATCCTGTATGATAGCTTTATGTAAAAAAGTAAAAGGATTTTAAGTTAAGATATAGTATGTTTCTTCTATAATCACAATATAACAAATTGAACTTGTAGAGAATGGATCTTTAGTTTTTACTACAATTGGATTAAACTAAATGAATGTATACTTATTACATACTGCTTTGTGTCACTAAAAAGTCATTAAACTAGGAACTGAACAATACTTTCCTGGAACCAGAAACTAATGGGAAATGATAAAAACAACAACAGTTATCCAGTGGTCAAGGATACCAATGAGATTGGTTTTTAAACATATCTAAGTAGTACAGAAGTCAGAGAGGCAATGCCAGTTTAGAAGCGGAGGCTATTTTACATATTATACCAAAAAGGTCTCACTATGATCAACTTCATTCCTCAGAAGTTGAAACAGAATGAGGCATGTTGACTTCATTAGAACAAGACGATCCTTCTGCTTGCTGGATAATTATCCTGACACTGTAATTTCATTAGAACCACATGCTTTGTTGCCATTGGTGAAAAGATAATAGCTATAAATATTCAAATAGCTCAACTTGGACTTAACAAATTATAAAAAAAGTAGAGAAATGTTTCACAATAACAAAAATGCCAGTGTGCTACCGAGCTGTGGCACTGAGTTCATTGTGCCTGCCACCTGAACTGTATGAGGACACCTTGGACTTAGTAGACCTTCAACAAGAACATGTATAGGTTGGTTTTGCAAATTATAGTAAACGAATGATGATGAAATAGTGGTGACTTTGAAGGTTCTGATAATATCAGCGAGCTCTGCCTGGTTTATTCCTGTGTGTTTTTTTGAAACAGAATTTTCCAAGGAAATCTCAAAATTCAGTTATTTATTGATCTTCTTAATGGTTTGCTATTTCACTCTCAGGTGTCTTTTAGGTACTAGGTGTTATGCTGATGTTCCAGAATTCAAACATTTTAAAAACCCAGTCCCTCCCTTTGAAGACCTTCTTATTATCATTGTGATTTCTGTTATTTACTATACTTTATTCAGTGCCTACCAGAAGCCTGAGCAGAGTAGGATCTTACTCTTGTCATTATTCTTTTGCATTGATGTGTAGTATGTGCCAGACACTTTAAATCTATGGTGAGAATTAGAGTGTTAAAAATGTAGGTGAGCCCCGCTGAGAGTAACTCAGCTGTTGAGTGTCTAACTAGGATCCAGGCAATCGGGGTTTGATTCCCAGTCAGGGCACATGTCCCGGTTGTGGGCTCGATCAGTGACTCTCTCATCATTGATGTTTCTGTCTCTCTCTCTCCCTCTCCTTTCCTCCCTCTGAAATCAATAAAGATATATTAAAAAAAAAAAAAATGTAGGCAAGACCTTGGCCAGGTAGGTCAGTTAGTTAGAGCATTGTCTCCAAATGCAAAAGTTGTGTATTTGATCCCTGATGAGGGCACATACCAGAATCAACCAAGGAATGCATAAGGAAGTGGAAGAAGAAATCACTGTTTCTCTCTCTCTGTGTCTCTCCCTTCCTGTCTCTCTCACAAATCCATTGAAAAGATTTCTAATTAAAACAAAAGGTGTGGTTGGGGTGTAAAGTAAGCATGCAGAACGTGAAGAAGTTTGCCAGGTAGAAGGGCAGAAGAGGGATGTTTAGCAGGAGGAACTTCTATCGATATGACTAATGATTTGGCAGTGGGAACAGCAGTGCAAGGGCTCAGATGTACAAGAGAACTTTTTGGCATTAATGCACAGTTTAGTTTTGAAGGTGCACAATGTATCCTGTAGGAATGGTTGGGAATGAGGTGACTACCTAGCTAAGGCAAGCTTTTGAAAGTCTCCTACACCAGAAAGGAAGAGATCTTACCCTGTAGGCCTTGGGCTGTCAGTTACTGCTCTTAATTCAGAGGATCGGTGGCCTAATTAACTGTGGCCAAAACAATAGGAACCAGGACTGTTTTGGTGTTTCCGTGATGTCATCAGGATCCCAGTTGTCCCTTTTCAGGTGCATGGTTGTCAGTGTTAATGTGTCCTTTCCTGGCCAGCTGCTTAGCCAGGGCTCCGAGGCATCATATTCTCACATGACAGTGTGTAAAGGCTGGAAGGCCTGCTTTTCCTTATGCGTTTCTCCTTTCCTTTGAAATTTCTTTTTAAATTATAGTTGGCACACAATATATGACTTTCAGTTGTACAACATGGTGGTTTGACATTTACATACTTTAGGATGTGATGACCATGCTAAGTCTAGTCACCCTCTATGTCCATGCAGGTTATTACGATACTGACACGTTCCCTGTGCTGTACAGTACATCTGAATGGCTCACATATGTTGTAACTGCAAGGTTCACTCCTTATTCACATTTTTCTATGTTATCCATCTCCTCAACTCACTAGCCTCTGGCATCCATGAGTTTGTTCCCTGTAGCTATTGAGTGTGTTTCTGTTTTGTTTGTTTTGTTGTTTTAGATTCCACATGTGAGACATACTATATTTGTCTTTCTTTGTCTTATTTCCCTTAGCATAACAGCCTCTTAGTCCATCCATGTTGTTTTAAATGGCAAGATTTCTTTCTTTCCATGTCTTAGTGATATTTCGTTATATACTATATACTTGCTACATCTTCTTTCTTTCTTTTTTTATCAAAAGACACCTACATTGCTTCCATATCTTGGTTATTGTAAGTAATGTTGCAGTGAACATAAGGGTGCAAATATCTTTTCAAATCTGTGTTCGTTGTAAATGCCCAGAAGTGGATAGCAGTTGTATTTCTAATTTTGTGAGGCATCTCCATGCTGTTTTCCATAGTGACTGTACCAATTTACAATCCCATGAGCAGGGCATGAGACTTTCTCTTTTCTCCCCCATCATGGCCAACCCTTGTTATTTATTTATTCATATCTTGAGGACAGCCATTCCGAGAGGAGTGAGGGGGTCCTGCATTATGGCTTTCATTTGCATTACCCTGATTACTGATGTTGAGCTATGTGTTTTTTTAAATAGGAGGAAAAGTGAGAAGCTTGCAGTTTACTTTCTCTAACATTTAATAGGCTTGGGGTACATCACATGCTCACTCATAAATCACTTAGTGGTAACCTACTACTGTAGGTTAAACATTTCTATTTTTGAGCTGGGCAGATACCACCTTATTTGTGTATCAGGACAGTAAATGTCCAAATACAGCTGGGGGTCTCCAGCAAGAAGGAAGAATAAGGTAGGGAATCAGCAATATTTACTGCACGGATTCATTGGAGAGTCTTGAGTAGAAGTTTCACAAGTTTAGATTTGATGGGGGCACTCTGGTTGTGGTATGAAGGAAGGATCAGGAAGCTTTTCCTGTAAAGGGCCTGATTTTAGGCCATGTGGTCTGTCATATTTCCTCAAGTCTGCCATTGTAGTGTGAGAGCAGTCACACACAATATGTCAGTGAGAAGGCAGGACTGTGTTCCAGTGAGACTTTATGTACAAAACCAGATGACAGGTTGTTTTAGACCCATGGGCCCTAGTTTGCAAAGCCCTCATGCAGAGCACAGATTGAAGGAAACCACATAAAGGGAGTGGGAGACAAAGGAAGCTTGGACTAGCATCAGGCCATGATGAAGCTTTCACCCATCCATGCTGAAATCAAGTCAGGAAGGTCAATTCATTCCATTTAAGATGATTGTTTTTCTAGGCGTATGCTTTCTCTATTGTTCTGCTTAAAATAATTTCTGAAGGAATAATAATAGTTGCTGTTATTTTTTACCCTGTGAAAGCCAACCATTGGAATAGGGCAGTTGACAAGAGCTAAATAAAGCATAGAAAGAAAAGTAGTATAGTTCATTTGCTTTCATGACAATTAAGTGTAAAAAGTAAGTAGAGGGAGATAAATCTAAGAGCGTTCATTCATAGGTCTCCAGCTTATGCACTAGCGTGTGAACTGGACATGGAGAATAGGACTTTATCTGATGAGCAGGGAAGAGCAACAGGTCAACATGAAAACCCATTTTTTCCCCCACACATGTTGAGTTTGTTGGAATATCCATGGGTAACTCAGCGTACATTTTGGATACAGTTTCTTTGATTCTTTACCTTGTCCTGTCAACAACTGCCTTTCATAGGAGAGCCATGTTTTTAGTGTCATTAGATGTTAAGAAAAAGTTTAGAAACCAAGAAATAGAACTCTGTAATCACTAGAACACTATTGTACTATCTTTGAGAATAATCGTGTTACTCTTGCTACCCCAGTTACTTGATAGATTCATAACTATTGTACAAAGGAATTAAACCTTCTTTAGTTGGAAAAAATGGTCAGTGTGATGTTTCATTTTCTTTATGTAAACTTTCATACTATAGAACGTGTTATCACTCATTAGGATTTTGTATTTTATATTTTCAATAGATGGAATTGTTGCTTTTTTCACATTATTTTCTGACATCATAGTTTCATTTATCTTTCATCCCTTTATTCAAATAGATTTAAAGAAATGTTTTGTAGAAGAAATGAGCGTAACCAGTTCGTCGAGAGGTATGTATGAAATCACCTTCTGCTTCTAATCATGTAGAATATACAATCCCGCATCATTAAAATGCCACATAATGCCATTCTGTGAGGGGTTCGTAAATCCATACCTACGTGTGCTTATTTACTAAAAAAATTTATAGTACTCAACATATAGTTTTACTCCTACCTATGATTTACTGGAGTGGAAGGAGCATAGGAAACTCAGCAGGGAGAAAAGGTGCATGTGAAGAAGTGCGAATACACCACGAACAAGCCAGCAACAGTTGTCTCCCTGTGGAGTTCCCAAGATATGCTAAAGTATTGCAGTGTCAAATTCTGATAACACATTTGAATGCCATCTACGAGTGCCAGAGTCCCGTTACATCAGTGCCAAGGGTTTTATGGCACCCTAGTCACATAGGCGCCTTCCCCATAGTGTGTGACTTTCAGGTGTACAACATGGTGGTTTGACCTTTACATACTCTAGGATGTGATCACCACGCTAAGTCTAGACACCTTTTATCTCCGTGTAAAATTATTACGATACTGACACATTCCCTTTGCTGAAAGTATATCTGGGTGGTTCACATATGTTATAACTAGAATATTGACTTGTTATTCACATTTTTCTATATCATGCATCTCCTCAACTCACTAGCCTCTGGCAACCATGAGTTTTTCCCCTGTAGCTATTGAATGTGTTTCTGTTTTGTTTTGTTATTTTAGATTGCACCTGTAAGTGAGACGTACTATATTTGTCTTTGTCTGTCTTACTTCACTTAGCGTAACAGCCTTTTGGTCCATCCACATTGTCGTAAATGGCAAGATTTCCTTCTTTTCATGTCTGAGTGATATTTCATTATATACCATATACTTGCTACATCTTCTTTCTTTCTTTGTCTATCGAAGGACACCTAAATTGTTTGCATATCTTGGCTATTGTAAGTAATGCACAGTGAACATAGAGATGCAGATATCTTTTCGAATCTCTGTTTAGGTTTTTGTTGTATAAATGTCCAGAAGTGGAAAGGCAGTTGTATTTCTAATTTTGTGAGGCATCTCCATGCTGTTTTCCATAGTGACTGTACCAATTTACAATCTCAGGAGCAAGACAAGAGGCTTTCTCTTTTCTCCATATCGTGGCCAACACTTGTGATTTATTTATGTATATCTTGAGGACAGCCATTCTGAGAGGAGTGAGGTCATCCTGCATTATGGCTTTCATTTGCATTTCCCTGATTAGTGATGCTGAGCTATGTGTTTCTTTTAAATAGGAAGAAAACTGAGAGGCTTGCAGTTGACTTCCCCTACCATTTTATAGGGTTGGAGTACATCATATGCTCACCCCTAAACCAGTTAGTGGTAACCTAGGTACTGTGATTAGCTTTGTATAATCAATTCACTTTTTGGAGCTGGGCAGTTACCACCTTATTTGTGTATCAGGACAGTAAATGTCCAAATGCAGAAGGGGGGTCTCCAGCAAGAAGGAAGACTAAGGTAGGGAGTCAGCAATATTTACTGCAGGAATTCATGGGAGAGTACTGAGCAGAAGTGTCACAAGATTAGATTTGATGGGGGCACTTTGGTTGTGGTATGAAGGAAGGATCAGCAAGCTTTTTCTGTAAAGGGCCTGAATTTAGGCCATGTGACCTGTCATATCGCCTCAAGTTGCCATTGTAGTGTGAGAGCAGTCATAGACAATATGTCAGTGAAAAGACATGACTGTATTCTAATGAGACTTTATGTACAAAAGTGGATGGCAGGTTGTTTTAGACCCATGGGCCCTAGTTTGCAGAGGACAGACAGAAGAAAACCACATAAAGGGAGTGGGAGACAAAGGAAGCTTTCCCTTCTTGGACTAGCATCGGGCCATGATGAAGCTGAATTCAAGTCAGGAGGGTCAATACATTCCATTTAAAATGTTGGTGTTTTCTTAGGAGGATGTCTTTCTTGTTTGTTCTGCTTAAAAAATCTTTTTAATTTACGAAGGAACAATAATAGTTGCTGATAGTTTTGACCCTGTGAAAGCCAAGCATTTGACAAGGGCAGTTGACAGCAGCAAAATAGCGCAGAGAAAGAAAAGAGGTCTAGTTCATATGATGTCATGACGTTTAAGTGTAAAAAGGTAGTAGAGGGATAGAAACCTAAGATGGTTCATTCATAGGTCTCCAGCTTGTGCACTGGCATGTGAATTGGACATGGAGAATAGGACTTTATCAGATGAGCAGGGAAGAGCAACAGTTCAACAGGAAAGACCTGTTTTTTCGCACACATTTTGAGTTTGTTGGAATATCCATGGGTAACTCACCCCACATTTTGGATGCAGTTTGTTTGATTCTTTACCTTGTCCTGTCAACAACTGCCTTTCATAGGAGAGCCATGTTTGTAGTGTCATAAGATATTAAGAAAAAGTTTAGAAACCAAGAAATAGAACTCTGTAATCACTAGAACACTAATGTACTATCTTTGAGAAATATTGTTTTTCTCTCACTATCCCAGTTACTTGATTGATTTATAATTATTGTACAAAGGAAGTAGACCCTGCTTAATTGGCAAAAATGGTCACAGTGATGTTTCATTTTCTTTACGAAAACTTTCATACTATAGAACGTGTTATAAGTTATTGAGATTCTGTATTTTATATTTTCAATAAATATAATTGTTGCCTTTTTCATATTATTTTCTGACATCATCATTTCATTTACCTTCCCATGCCTTTATTCAAATAGATCTACGGGAATCTTCAGACAAAGCATTAAGAAGAAGGAATTCCAGGAGAGGTATGATTGAAATCACCTTCTGCCTCTAATCATGTAGAACATACCATCCCGCATATAAAAAATGACACATAATTCCATTCTGTTAGGGGTTCCTGAACCCACACCTTGGTGGGCTTATTCACTACAGAAAATCATAGGACTCAACATATAATTTTACTCTCCTACCTGTGACTTACTAGAGTGGAAGGATCATAGGAAAATCATCAAAGAGAAAAGGTGCGTGTGACCAAGTGTGGAACACACCAGCCACAAGCTTGCAAGAACCCTCTCCCTGTGGAGTTCCCAGGATGTACTCAAGTATTCCATTGTCAAATTCAGACAAAACATGTGAAATGCCATCTACCAGTCCCAAAGTGCCGTTAGACTCAGTGCCAAGGGTTTTATGGAACCCTAATCACATAGGCATCTTCCCCATAGTGTGTTACACAATTTTAGATCCCCAGAAGGAAAGCAAGTGTTCAACATAAATCCCATTGGTTGTACAAATTCCTGGCTCCGGCTGGCTGGGCTCCTATAGTTTTTCTTAATTTCTTCCTTAATAGAATATTATTCAGTATTATTTAAACAGTTCATAGTAGGTGATTTAAAATCAGAAGCAATATTGTTGGAGAAGCTCATTTATTTAGTCATGACTTCTAATATCCCATCTGATATCTTAATGTAAAAAAGTAAAAGGATTTTAAATTAAGAGATAGTATGTTTCCTCACTAACCACATTATGACCCACTGAAATTGTTAAGAAATGATCTTTTGTTTAGATTTTACAGCAAATGGATTAGATTAAGTAAATTAATACTTATTATTACATACTGATTTGTCTCACTAAAAAGTCAGTAAACTAGGAACTGAACTATACGTCCCTGGAACCAGAAACCAATGGGTAACGATAAAGACGACAACACTTAGCCAGTGGGCAAGGATCCCAAAGAGATTGGTTTTTAAAAATATCTACCAGAAGTACAGAAGTCAGTGAGTAAATGCCAGTTTAGAAGGAGAGGTTATTTTACATACTATACCAACAAGGTCTTACTATGATCAAATTCACTCCTCAGAAGTAAAAACAGAATGAGGCATGTTGACTTCATTAGAACAATATGATCCTTCTGCTTGTTGGATAATTGTCATGACACTGTAATTTCCCTAGAACCAGATGCTCTGTTGCCATTGGTGAAAAGATAATCACAATAAGTATTCAAGTAGCTCAACTCAGAGTTAACAAGTTATAATAAAAGTAGAGAAATGTTTCACTATAAGAAAAACGCCAGTGTGCTACCCAGCTGTGGCACTGAGTTCATTGTGCCTGCCGCGTGAACTGTATGAGGACACCTTGGACTTAGTAGACCTTCAACAAGAACTTGTGTAGGTTGGTTTTGCAAATTATAAGAAACACAAAGATGAAATAGTGGTTTGACCTTGAAGGTGCTCTTAATATCAGAGAGCTGTGTCTGGTTTATTTCTGTATGTTTTTTGAAACAGAATTTTCAAAGAAAATCACAGAATTCAGTTATTCGTTGGTTCCGTCTTAATGGTTTCCTATTTAACTCTTAGGTGTCTTTTAGGTACTTGGTGTTCTTCTATGTTGCCGAATTCAAACATTTAAAAAACCTGGTTTCTGCCCTCCGAGACCTTCTTATTATCATTGTGATTTTTATTATTTTTAGTACTTTACTCAGTGCTTACTAGGTGCCAGAGCACACTAGGAGCTTACCTTTGTCATTATTTATTCTTTTGCATGGGTGTGTAGTATGTGGCAGACACTTTAAATCCATGATGAGAATTAGTGTTTGAAAAATGTGTGTGAGGCCTTAGCCAGGTAGGTCAGTTGGTTAAAGTATTGTCCCCAAGTGCCAAAGTTGTGGGTTTGACTCCTGGTAGGGGTACATACCAGAATCAACCAATGAATGCATAAATAGTAGGACATCAAATCATGATTCTTTCTCCCTTCCTGTCTGTCTAATAAATAAATTTATAAAGGAAAAGAAGATTTATAATTAAACATAAAAAGCACAGGTGGGATGTAAAGTAAGCATGCAGAACGTGTAGAAGTTTGCCAGGTAAAGGTGCAGAAGGGTGATGTTTAGCTGGAGGAACATTGCGTTTGTCAGTGGGGACAGCAACAAGGGCTCAGATGTACAATAGAACTTTGCGGCATTAATGCCCAGTTCTGTTTTGATGGTGCAGAATGTTTCCTGTGGGAATGGCTGGGCATGAGGTGAATACCTAGCGAAGGCAAGCTTATGAAAGTCTCCTACACCAGAAAGGAAGAGATCTTACCCTGTAGGCCTTGGGCTGTCAGTCACATAGAATGGTCTTAGCTTTAGAGGATCGGTGGCCTAATTAACTGTGGCCAAAACAATAGGAACCAGGATTGTTTTGGTGTTTCTGTGATGTCATCAGGATCCCAGTTGTCCCTTTCCAGGTGCGTGGTTGTCAGTGTTAATGTGTCCTTTCCTGGCCAGCTGCTTAGCGAGGGCTCCGAGGCATCATATTCTCACATGACAGTGTGTAAAGGCTTGAAGACCTGCTTTTCCTTATGCGTTTCTCTTTTCCTTTGAAATTTCTTGTTTAAAGCATAGTTGGCACACAATATATAACTTTCAGGTGTACAACATGGTGGTTTGACACCTATATTTTAGGATGTGATCACCACGCTAAGTCTAGTTGCCATCTACTTCGGTGCAAAGTTACTACGATACTGACACATTCCCTGTGCTTCACAGTACATCCGGGTGGCTCACATATGCTGTAACTACAAGGTTCACTTCTTATTCATGTTCTTCTATATCATGTGTCTCCTTAACCCACTAGCCTCTGGCAACCATGATTTTGTTCCCTGTCGTCATGGGGTGTGTTTCTGTTTTGTCTGTTTGGTTATTTAGATTCCACGTATAAGTGAGACATACTTTATTTGTCTTTCTTGTCTTATTTCACTAAGCATAACAGCCTTTTGGTCCATCCATGTTGCTGTAATTGGCAAGATTTCCTTATTTCCATTTCTGAGCGATATTTCAATATATAATACATACTTTCTACATCATATTTTTTTCTTTATATATCAAAAGACACGTACATTGCTACCATATCTTGGCTATTGTAAGTAATGCTTCAGTGAACATAGGTGTGCAGATATCTTTTCAAATCTGAGTACATGCTTTTGTTGAAGAAATGCCCAGAAGTGGAATGGCAGTTTTATTTCTAATTTTCTGAGACATCTCCATGCTGTTTTTCATAGTGACAATACCAATGTACAACCCCAGGAATAGAGCTTGAGGCTTTCTCTTTTCTACACATCGTGGCCAACACTTGTGATTTATTTATTTATATCTTGAGGATAGCCATTCTGAAATGAGTGAGGTTGTCCTGCATTATGGCTTTCATTTGCATTTCCCTGATTGGTGATGCTGAGCTATATGTTTCTTTTAAATATGAGGAAAACTGAGGGGCTTGCAGTTGACTTCCGCTAACATTTTATAGGCTTGGGGTACATCACATGCTCACTCCTAGACTACTTAGTGGCAACCTAGGTACTGTGTTTAGCTTAGTATAATCATTTCTCTTTGTGTATCAGGACAGTAAGTGTCCAAATACAGCTGGGGGTCTCTAGCAAGAAGGACGACTAAGGTAGAAGGTCAGCCATGTTTACTACAGGGATTCATTGGAGCGCACTGAGCAGATGTGTCATAAGATTACACTTGCTGGGGGCACTCTGGTTTTGATATGAAGGGGTGATCAGGATGCTTTCTCTGTAAAGGGGCTGATTTTAGGTCATGTCGTCTGTCATATCTTCTCAAGTCTGCCATTGTAGTGTGAGAGCAGTCACAAACAATATGTCAAGGAAAAGGCAGGACTGTGTTCCAGTGAGACTTTATGTACAAAACCAGATGACAGGTTGTATTATTGCCCATAGTCCCTAGTTTGCAAAGCGCTCATGTACAGGACAGATTGAAGGAAACCACATAAAGACAATGAAAGACAAAGGAAGCTTTGCCTCCTTGGACTACCTTCAGGGCATGATGAAGCTCTCACCCATACATGCTGAAATCAAGTCAGGAGGGTCAATTTATTCCATTGAAGATGATTGTGTTTTTCTAAGCGTATGTCTTTCTCGTTTGTTCTGCTTAAAAAATTTTAATTTATGAAGGAATAATAATTGTATAATTTTTGCCCCTGTGAAAGCCAATTGTTTGACTTGGGCAGTTGACAGTAGCAAAATAAAGCAGAGAAGGAAAAGATGTCTAGTTCACAGGATTTCATGACCATTAAGGGTAAAAAGTTAGTAGAGGGAGAGAAATCTAAGCTGGTTAATTCACATTTCTTCACCTTGTGCACTGGCATGTGAATTTGACATGGAGAATAAAACTCTATCAGTTGAACAGGGAAGAGCAACAGTTCAACAGGAAAGACCAGTTTTCCCCCATACATGTTGAGTTTGTTGGAATATCCATGGGTAACTCACCCTATATTTTGGATACAGTTTCTTTGACTTTTACCTTGTCCTGTCAACAACTACCTTTCACAGGAGAGACATATTTTTAGTGTCATGAGGTATTAAGAAAGATGTTAGAAACAAACCAATAGATGTCTGTAATCGATAGAACCCTATTGTACTGTCTTTGATAATTGTTGTTTTTCTAGCGCTATCTCAGTGACTTGATTGATTCATATCTATTGTACAGAGGAATGAAATCCTGCTTAGTTGGAGAAAATTGCCAGTGTGATGTTTCATTTCCTTTATATGCACTTTCATATAGTAGAGCATATTGTCTGTCATTAGGATTCTGCATTTTCTATTTTGAGTAATTTGCCTCGTTTTTTTCTTTCACATTGTATTCTGTCGCCATTTCATTTACCTTTTCATACCTTTGTTCAAACAGCTCTCCAGGAATCTTCAGAAGAAACATCAAGAAGAAGCGATTCCAAGAGAGGTATGCTTGAAATCACCCTCTGCCTCTAATCATGTGGAACATAGTATTCTGCATCATAAAAAGGCCAAATAAAGCCATTTTGTAAGGGGTTGCTGAACCCACACCTAGGTGGGCTTATTCACTAGAAAAATTCATAGGACTCAACATAGAATTTTACTCCTACCTGTGATTTACTAGAGTGGAAGTATCATAACACAATCAGCAAGGAGAAAAGGTGTGTGTGACAAAGAGTGGAGGACACCAGGCACAATCTTGCAAGAGCTCTCTCCCTGTGGAGTTCCCAAGATGTGCTCAAGTATTCCACTGTCAAATTCTGACAAGACATGAGAAATGCCATCTACCAGTCCAAGAGTCCCTTTCCTCAGTGCCAAGGGTTTTACCGCACCCTAGTCACATCGGCATCTTTCCCACAGTGTGTGCCAAAATTCTAGATGTCCAGATGAAAAGGAATTGTTCAGAATGAATCCCATTGTTTGTACAAACTCCTGGATCAAGCTGGACTGGCTCTTATAGTGTTTCTTAAGTTCTTCCTTAATAGACGAGTATTTATTATTAAACAGTTAATTGTAAGAGATTTAGAAACTTGACCAATATTGTTGGAGAAGTTCATTTATTTAGTCACCACTTCAAATATCCCATATGATATCTTTGTTTAACAAAATAAAAGGAATTTAAGTTAAGAGGTTGTATGTTTCCTCTATAATCACATTATGACAAACTTAACTTTTTAAGAAAGAATCTTCTTTTAGTTTTTAAAGCAAATGGATTACACTAAGTACATGAATACTTGTGATGGCATATTGATTTGTCTCAGTCAAAAGTCACTAAATCTAGGAAGTGAACAATACTTTCCTGGAATCAGAAACCAATGCTTAAGGATAAAAACGACACCACTTAGCCAGTGGGCACGGATCCCAATGAGATTGGTTTTGTTCTTCTTAAAGAATCTTCATTTACGGAGGAAAATAATATTTGCTTCTATTTTCCCAATGGTGAAAGCCTTCGTTAAGAGCCCTTGTTAGACTGAAGCCGTTGACTGTAGCAAAATAAATAAGAGAAAGGAAAGAGGTCTAGTTCATATGATTTCATGATAATTAAACATAAATATTATCATGGAGAGAGAAATCTAAGAGGTTTCATTCATATGTCTGCAGTGTGCACACTTGCATGTGAACTGGAGGTGGAGATTAGGACTATATTAGATGAATAGGGAAGAGCAACAGCTCAACAGGAAAGACCACTTTTTTTTCCATACATGTTGTTTCTTGCAATATCCATGGGAAATGCACCCAACATTTTATGTACAGCTTCTATGACTTTTTACCCTGTTTTTTCAACAACTCCCTTTCATAGGGGTGCCATGTTTTTAGTATCATAAAATATTAAGGAAAAGTTTAGAAAGAAAGAAATAGAACTCTGTAATCACTAGAAAACTGTTGTACTAGCTTTGAGAATTATTGTTTTGCTTTTGCTATCCTAGTTTCTTGATTCGTTCAGAACTATTGTAAAAAGGAATTAAATGTCCTTAGAGAAAATTGCCAGTGTGATATTTCATTTCATTTATAGGCACTTGCATATAGGAGATCAGGCTCTATATCATTAGGATTCTGCATTTCCTATTTTGAGGAAATTGCCTTGTTTTTTTGTTACATAATGTTTTCTGACATCATTGTTTCATTTATCTTTTTCTTCCTTGGATCTAATAGATCTACTGCAATCCAAAAAGGAAGCAATAAGAAGACCCAGTTCCAAGAGAGGTATGCTTGAAATCACCCTCTGCCTCTAATCATGTGGAACATACCATCCTACAGCATAAAATTGTCACATGTGCCATTCAGACAGGGGTTCCTGAACCCACAGCTAGGTGGACTTACTGACTAGAAAATTCATAGGACTGAACATGTAGTTTTACTCTTACCTATGATTTCCTAGAGTGGAAAGGTCATAAAACAACCAGGAAAGAGAAAATGTGTGTGACAAAGTGTGGAGGACACCAGGTAACGGCTTGCAAGAGCTCTCTCCCTGTGGAGTTCACAGGATGTGCTCAAGTATTCCACTGTCAAATTCTGACAAGACATGTGAAATGTCATCTACCAAACCCCAGAGTCCTTTTAGACCCAGTGCCAAGGGTTGTATGGCACCCTAGTCACATCGACATCTTCCCAATAGTGTGTGCCAAAATTCTAGATGGCCAGATGGCAAGCAACTGTTCAGAATGAATCCCATTGGTTGTACACACTCCTAGATCATGCTGGATGGGCTCCTATCGTGCTTCTTAATTTCTTCCTTAAGAGACTAGTATTTATTATTATTTAAATAGTTAATTGTAAGAGATTTAGAAACTTGACCAATATTGTTGAAGTTCATTTATTTACTCACCACTTCAAATATCCCATATGATATCTTTATATAACAAAGTAAAAGAATTTTAAGTTAAGCAGTTGCATGTATCCTCTTTAATCACAGTATGAGAAACTTAACATATTAAGACAGGATCTTTTGTTTAGTTTTAATAGCAAATGGATTACACTAAGTATATAAACACTTGTTATTGCGTATTGATTTGTCTCAGCAAAAAGTCACTAAAACTAGGAACTGAACAATACTTTCTTGGAATCAGAAACGAATGCTAAAGGATAAAAATGACTCCACTTAGCCAGTGGGCAAAGATCCCAATGAGATTGGTTTTGTTCTTCTTAAAGAATCTTCATTGTTGAAGGAAAATAATATTTTCTGTTATTTTCCCCCCTGTGAAAGCCATCATTAAGAACCCCTGTTAGACTAAGGCCTTTGACTGTAGCAAAATAAAGAAGAGAAAGGATTGAGCTCTAGTTCATATGATTTCATGATAATTAAATGTAAATATTATGGAGAGGGATACCTAAGACGGTTCATTCATAGGTTTCCAGTGTGCACACTGGCATGTGAAGTGGAGAGGCAGAATGGGACTTTATTAGATGAACAGGGAAGAGCAACAGCTCAACAGGAAAGTCCAATTTTTCCACATACATGTTGAGTTTCTTGGGGTATCCAAGGGTAACTCAACGTATATTTTGGAAACAGTTTCTTTGACTTTTTACCTTGTCCTTTCAACAACTGCCTTTCACAGGAGAGCCATGTTTTTAGTTTCATAAGATATTAAGAAAAACTTCAGAAACAAAGAAACAGAGCTCTGTAATCACTCGAACACTACTGTAATGTATTGGAAAATTATTGTTTTTCTTTCGCTACCTTAGTTTCTTGATTCATTCAGAACTATTGTCAAAAGGAATTATGTGTTGCTAGAGAAAATTGCCAGTGTGATGTTTTATTTCATTTATAGGCACTTACATACCATACAGAAGGCTGTCTATGATTAGGATTCTGCATTTTCTATTTTGAGGAAATTGCCTTGTTTTTTTGTTTCACATTGTTTTCTGACATCATTGTTTCACTTATCTTTTTGTTCCTCTATTCAGATAGATCTACTGCAATCTACAGAAGAAGCAGTAAGAAGACCCCGTTCCAAGAGAGGTATGCTTGAATCACCCTCTGCCTCTAATCATGTGGAACATACCATCCCGCATCAGAAAATTGTCACATAATGCCATTCAGACAGGGTTCCTGAACCCACAGATAGGTGGGTTTACTCACTAGAAAATTCATAGGACTCAACATGTAGTTTTGCTCGTACCTATGATTTATTAGAGTGGAAGGATCATAGGACAATCAGGAAAGAGAAAATATGTGTGTGACAAGGTGTGGAGGACACCAGGCACTCACTTGCAAATCTCTCTCCGTGTAGAGTTCCCAGGATGTGCTCAAGTATTCCACTGTCAAATTCTGACAAGACATGTGAGATGCATCTACCAGCCCCAGAGTCCCTTTAGAGTCAGTGCCAAGGGTTTTATGGCACCCTAGTCAGATGGGCATCTTCCCCACAGTGTGTGTCAAAATTCTAGATGGCCAGAAGGCAAGTAAGTGTTCAGAATGAATCCCATTGGTTGTACAGACTCCTGGATCACATTGGACGGGCCTCCTATAGTGTTTCTTAAATTCTTCCTTAATACACTAGTATTTATTATTATTTAAACAGTTAACTGTAAGAGTTTTTAAACCTTGAGCAATATTGTTGGAGAAGAAGTTCATTTATTTAGTCACCATTTCCAATATCCCATATGATATCTTTATGTAACAAAGTAAAAGGATTATAAGTTAAGAGGTTGCATGTGTCCTCTATAATCACAGTATGAGAAACTTAATGTGTTAAGACAAGATCTTTTGTTTAGTTTTTATAGCAAATGCATTACACTAATATATAAATACTTCTTATTGCATATTGATTTGTCTCAGCAAAATGTCACTACAACTAGGAACTGAACAATACGTTTTTGGAATCAGAACCCAATGGTTAAGGATAAAAACGACACCACTTAGCCAGTGGGCACGGATCCCAATGAGATTGGTTTTGTTCTTCTTAAAGAGTCTTCATTGATGAAGGAAAATAATATTTGCTGTTATTTTCTCCCCTGTGAGTGCCATCGTTAAGAGCCCCTGTTAGACTAAGGCCGTTGACTGTAGCAAAATAAATAAGAGAAAGGAAAGAGGTCTAGTTCATATGATTTCATGATAATTAAATGTAAATGTTATCATGGAGAGAGAAATGTAAGATGGTTCATTCATAGATCTCTAGTGTGCACACTGGCATGTGAACTGCAGGTGGAGATTGGGACTTTATTAGGTGAACAGGGAAGAGCAATAGGTCCACAGGAAAGACCAGTTTTTTTCCATACATATTGAGGTTGTTGGGGTGTCCATGGGTAACTTTTCTTCCCTTCATTCAAATAGATCTACTGCAATCGACAGAAGAAGCAGTAAGAAGACCCAGTTCCAAGAGAGGTATGCTTGAAATCACCCTCTGCCTGTAATTATGTGCAACATACCATCTCACATCATAAAATTTTCACATAATGTCATTCTGAGAGCGGTTCCTGAACCCACAGCTAGACAGGTTTATTCACTAGAAAATTTATAGGACTCAACATGTAGTTTTACTCTTACCTATGAGTTACTTGAGTGGAAGGATCATAGGACAATCAGGAGAGAGAAAATGTGTGTGTGACAAAGTGTGGAGGACACCAGGTACCCTCTCGCAAATCTCTCTCCCTGTGGAGTTCCCAGGATGTGCTCAAGTATTCCACTGTCAAATTCTGACAAGACATGTGAAATGCCATCTACTAAACCACAGAGTCCCTTTAGACTCAGTGCCAAGGGTTTTATGGCACCCTAGTCACATGGGCATCTCCCCATAATGTGTGCCCAAATTCTAGATGGCCAGATGGCAAGCAGGTGTTCAGAATGAATCCCATTGGTTGTACAAAGTCTTGGAACATGCTGGATGAGCTCCTATAGTGTTTCTTAATTTCCTCCTTAAGAGACTAGTATTTATTATTATTTAAACAGTTAATTTTAAGAGATTTAAAAACTTGAGCAATATTGTTGGAGAAGAAGTTCATTTATTTAGTCACCACTTCAAATATCCCATATGACATCTTTATGTAAGAAAGTAAAAGGATTTTAAGTTAAGAGGTTGTATGTTTCCTCTACAATCACAGTATGAGGAAGCTAATGTGTTAAGACAGTATCTTTTGTTTAGTTTTTATAGCAAATGGATTACACTAACTATATGAATACTTGTTATTGCATATTGATTTGACTCAGCAAATAGTCACTAAAGCTAGGAACTGAATAATACTTTCCTGAAATTAGAAACCAATCCTTAAGGATAAAACGACTCCCCTTAGCCAGTGGGCAAGGATCCCAATGACATTCTTTTTGTTGTTCTTAAAGAATCTTCATTTACGAAGGAAAATAATATTTGCTGTTATTTTCTGCTTTGTGAAAACCATCGGTAAGAGCCCCTGTTAGACTAAGGCCATTGAATGTAGCAAAATAAGGAAGAGAAAGGATTGAGGTCTAGTTCATATGATTTCATGATAATGAAATGTAAGTTTTATAATGGCGAGAGAAATCCAAGGTTGTTCACTAATAGGTCTCCAGCGTGCACAGTGGCGTGTGAAGTGGAGGTGGAGAATGGGACTTTATTAGATGAACAGGGAAGAGCAATAGCTCAACAGGAAAAAACAGTTTTTTTCCATAGATGTTGAGGTTGTTGGGGTGTTCATGGGTATCTTTTTTTTCCTTTATTCAAACAGATCTAATGCAATCAACAGATGAAGCAGTAAGAAGACCCAGTTCCAAGAGAGGTATGCTTGAAATCACCCTCTGCCTGTAATCATGTGCAACATACCATCCCGCATCAGAAAATTGTCACATAATGCCATTCTGATAGGGCTTCCTGAACCCACAGCTAGGTGGGCTTACTCACTAGAAAATTCATAGGACTCAACATGTAGTTTTACTCTTACCTATGATTTACTAGAGTGGAAGGATCATAGGACATTCTGGAAGGAGAATATGTGTGTGTGACAAAGTGTGGAGGACACCAGGTACCCGCTTGCAAGTCTCTCTCCGTGTGGAGTTCCCACAATGTGCTCAAGTATTCCACTGTCAAATTCTGACAGGAAATGTGAAATGCCATCTACCAAACCACAGAGTCCCTTTAGACTCAGTGCCAAGGGTTTTATGGCACCCTAGTCACATCGGCATCTTCCCCATAATGTGTGCCCAAATTCTAGATGGCCAGATGGCAAGCAAGTGTTCAGAATGAATCCCATTGTTTGTACAAATTCCTAGATCTCGCTGGACGGGCTCATATAGTGTTTCTTAATTTCTTCCTTAATAGACTAGTTATTATTATTATTTAAACAGTTAACTGTAACAGATTTTAAACCTTGAGCAATATTGTTGGAGAAGAAGTTCATTTATTTAGTCACCACTTCAAATATCCCATATGATATCTTTATTTAAAAAAGTAAAAGGATTTTAAGTTAAGAGGTTGTGTATTTCCTGTATAATCACAGTATGAGAAACTTAACATGTTAAGACAGGATCTTTTGTTTAGTTTTTATAACAAATGTATTGCACAATGTATATAAATACTTGTTATTGCATATTGATTTGTCTCAGCAAAAAGTCACTAATACTAGGTACTGACCAATACTATCCTGGAATCAGAAACCAGTGCTTAAGGATAAAAACGACTCCCCTTAGCCAGTGGTCAAGGATCCCAGTGAGATTGGTTTTGTTCTTCTTAAAGAATCTTCATTTACGAAGGAAAATAATATTTGCTGTTATTTTCTCCCCTGTGAAAGCCATCGTTAAGAGCCCCTGTTAGACTAAGGCCGTTGACTGTAACAAAATAAATAAGAGAAAGGAAAGAGGTCGAGTTCATATGATTTCATGATAATTAAATGTAAATGTTATCAGGGAGAGAGAAATGTAAGGTGGTTCATTCATAGGTCTTTAGTGTGCACACTGGCATGTGAAGTGGAGGTGGAGAATGGGACGTTATTAGATGAACAGGGAAGAGCAATAGCTCAACAGGAAAGACCAGTTTTTTTCCATACATGTTGAGTTTGTTGGGATATCCAAAGCATAACCCACCCAACATTTTGGATACAGTTTCTATGACTTTTTACCCTGTTTTTTCAACAACTCCTTTTTATAGGGGTGCCATGTTTTTAGTGTCATAAAATATTAAGGAAAAGTTTAGAAAGAAAGAAATGGAACACTAATCACTAGAACACTGTTGTACTAGCTTTGAGAATTATTGTTTTTCCTTCGCTACGCTAGTTTCTTGATTCATTCAGAATTATTGTCAAAAGGAATTAAATGTCCTTAGAGAAAATTGCCAGGGCGATGTCTCATTTCACTTATAGGCACTTATATAGAGTACAGACGGCTGTCTATCATTAGGATTCTGCATTTTCTATGTTGAGGAAATTGTCTTGTTTTGTTTTCCACATTATTTTCTGACATCATCATTTCATTTATCTTTTTGTTCCTCTATTCAAATAGATCTACTGCAATCTACAGAAGCAGCAGTAAAAAGACCAAGTTCCAAGAGAGGTATGCTTGAATCACCCTCTGCCTCTAATCATGTGGAACATACCATCCAGCATCATAAAATTCTCACATAATGCCATTCTGATAGGGGTTCCTGAACCTACACCTAGGTGGGCTTACTCACTAGAAATTCAAAGGATCAACATGTAGTTTTACTCTTACCTATGATTTAGTAGAGTGGAAGGATCATAGGACAATCAGGAAAGTGAAAATGTGTGTGTGCCAAAGTTGGAGGACAGCAGGCACCCGCTTGCATGAGCTCTCTCCCTGTGGAGTTCCCAGGATGTGCTCAGGTATTCCACTGTCAAATTCTGACAAGACATGTGATATGCCATCTACCAAACCCCAGACTCCCTTTAGACTCAGTGCCAAGGATTTTATGGCACCTAGTCACATCAGCATCTTCCCCACAGTGTGAGCTAAAATTCTAGATGGCCAGATGGCAAGCAATTGTTCAGAATGAATCTCATTGGTTGTATAGACTCCTGGATCATGGTGGACAGGCCTCCTATAGTGTTACTTAATTTCTTCCTTAATACACTAGTATTTATTATTATTTAAACAGTTAATTGTAAGAGATTTAAAAACTTGAGCAATATTGTTGGAGAAGAAGTTCATTTATTTAGTCACCACTTCAAATATCCCATATGATATCTTTACGTAAAAAAGTAAAAGCATTTTAAGTTAAGAGGTTGTATGTTTCCTCTATAATCACAGTATGAGAAACTTAGTGTGTTAAGACAGGATCTTTTGTTTAGTTTTTATAGCAAATGGATTACACTAACTATATAAATACTTGTTATTGCATATTGATTTGTCTCAGCAAAAAGTCACTAAAACTAGGTACTGACCAATACTATCCTGGAATCAGAAACCAGTGCTTAAGGATAAAAACGACTCCCCTTAGCCAGTGGTCAAGGATCCCAGTGAGATTGGTTTTGTTCTTCTTAAAGAATCTTCATTTATGAAGGAAAATAATATTTGCTGTTATTTTCTCTCCTTTTAAAGCCATCGTTAAGAGGCCCTGTTAGACTAAAGCCGTTGAATGTAGCAAAATAAATAAGAGAAAGGAAAGAGGTCTAGTTCATATGATTTTATAATAATTAAATGTAAATGTTATCATGGAGAGAGAACTCTAAGACTGTTCATTTATCAGTCTCCAGTTGCACACTTGCATGAGAACTGGAGGTGGAGAAAAAGACTTTATTAGGTGAACAAGGAAGAGAAACAGCTCAATAGAAAAGACCAGTTTTTTTCCATACATGTTGAGGTTTTTGGGGTATCCATGGGTATCTTTTTGTTCCTTTATTCAAATAGATCTACTGCAATCTACAGAAGAAGCAGTAAGAAGACCCAGTTCCAAAAGAGGTATGCTTGAAATCACCCTCTGCCTCTAATCATGCAGAACATAGCATCCCGCATCATAAAATTGCCACATAATCCCATTCTTATAGGGGTTCGTGAACCCACACCTAGGTGGGCTTACTCACTAGAAAATTTATAGGACTCAAAATGGAGTTTTACTCTTACCTATGATTTAGTAGAGTGGAAGGATCATAGGACAATCAGGAAAGAGAAAATGTGTGTGTGACAAAGTTGGAGGACAGCAGGCACCCGCTTGCATGAGCTCTCTCCCTGTGGAGTTCCCAGGATGTACCCAAGTATTCCACTGTCAAATTCTGACAAGACATGTGAAATGCCATCTACCAGTCCCAGAGTCCCTTTAGACTCAGTGCCAAGCGTTTTATGGCATCCTAGTCACATCAGCATCCTCCCCATAGTGTGTCCCAAAATTCTAGATGGCCAGATGGCAAGCAGGTGTTCAGAATGAATCCCATTGGTTTAACAGACTCCTGGATCACGCTGGACAGGCCTCCTATAGTGTTCCTTAATTTCTTCCTTAATACACTAGTATTTATTATTATTTGAACAGTTAATTATAAGAGATTTAGTAGCTTGAGCAATATTGTTGGAGAAGAAGTTCATTTATTTAGTCACCACTTCAAATATCCCATATGATATCTTTATGTAAAACCTAAAAGCATTTTAAGTAAAGTGGTTGCGTGTGTCCTCTATAATCACAGTATGAGAAACTTAACGTGTTAAGACAGGATCTTTTGTTTAGTTTTTATAGAAATGGATTACACTAAGTATATAAATAATTGTTATTGTGTATTGATTTGTCTCAGCAAAAAGTCACTAAAACTAGGAACTGAACAATACTTTCTTGGAATCAGAAACCAATGCTTAAGGATAAAAATGACTCCACTTAGCCAGTGGGTAAGGTTCCCAATGAGATTGGTTTTGTTCTTATTAAAGTATCTTCATTTACGAAGGAAAATAATATTTGGTGTTATTTTCTCTCCTGTGAAAACCATCGTTAAGAGCCCCTGTTAGACTTAGGACATTGACTGTAGCAAAATAAAGAAGAGAAAGGAAAGAGGCTTAGTTCATATGATTTCATGATAATTAAATGTAAATGTTATCATGGAGAGAGAAACCTAAGACGGTTCATTCATAGATCTCCAGTGTGCACACTGGCGTGTGAACTGGAGGTGCAGAATAGGACTTTATTAGATGAACAGGGAAGAGCAACAGTTCAACAGGAAAGACCAGATTTTCCCCATACATGATCAGTTTGTTGGAATATCCATGGGTAACTCATCCTACATTTTAGATACAGATTTTTCACTTTTTACCTTCCCCTGTTAACAACTACCTTTCATAGGAGAGACATGTTTTTAGTGTCATAAGTTATTAACAAAGATGTTAGAAACAAACAAATAGAACTCTGTAATCACTAGAACCCTATTGTACTGTCTTTGAGAATTATTGTTTCTCTCTCGCTAACCCAGTTACTTGATTAATTCATATGGATTGTACAAGGGAATGAAACTGTGCTTAGTCCAAGAAACTGCCAGTGTGATGTTTCATTTCTGTTTTAGTCACTTTCATACAGTAGAGCATGTTGTCTATCATGAGGATTCTGCATTTTCTATTTTGAATAAATTGCATTGTTGTTTGTTTCACATTGTTTTCTGTGTTCATCGTTTGATTTATCTTTTCATTCCTTTATTCAAATAGGCCTACTGCAATGTACAAAAAAAGGAATAAGAAGACCCAGTTCCAAGAGAGGTATGCTTGAAATCACCCTCTGCCTCTAATCATGGAGAACATACCATCTGGCATCATAAAAATGCCACATAATACCATTCCCTTAGGGGTTCCGACTCACACCTAGGTGGGCTTAGTCACTAGAAAAATTCATAGGACTCAACATGTAGTTTTACTTTTACCTGTGATTTACTAAAATGGAAGGATCATAGGACAATCGGGAAGGAGAAAAGGTGAGTGTGACGAAGTGTGGAGGACACGAGGCACAAGCTTGCAAGAGCTGTCTTGTTGTGGAGTTCCCAGGATGTGCTCAAGTATTCCACTGTCAAATTCTGACAAGACATATGAAATGCCATCTACCAGTTCCAGAGTCCTGTTAAACTTAGTGCCAAGGGTTTTATGGCATCCTAGTCACATCAGCATCTTCCCCATAGTGTGTGCCAAAATTCGAGATGGCCAGATGAAAAGCAAGTGTTCAAAATGTATCCCATTGGTTATACAACTCCTGGATCAACCTGGATGGGCTCCTATAGTTTTTCTTTATTTCTTCCTTAATAGACTAGTATTCAGTGTTATTTGAACAGTTAATTGTAGGTGATTTAAAATCCAGAGGAATATTGTTGGACAAGAAGTTAATTTCTTTAGTCATGACTTCTAATATCCCAGCTTTATGTAAAAAATAAAAGGACTTTAAGATAAAAGGTAGTAGGTTTCCACTATAATCACAGTATAACACACTGGACTTTTTAGGAAAGGATCTTTTGTTTAGTTTTACAGAAAATGGATTAAACTAAGTAGAGAAATCCTTGTTATTACATACTGCTTTGTCTCACTGAAAAGTCACTAATCTAGGAACTGAAGAACAGTTCCATGGAACCAGAAACAATTGTTAAGGATAAGACTGCCAGCACTTAGCCAGTGGGCAAGGATCCCAATGAGATTGGTTTTTAAACATTTACCAGTAGTACAGAAGTCAGAGGCAATGCCAGTTGAGAAGCAGAGGTTATGTTACATATTATACCAACAAGGTCTCACTATGATCAACTTCATTTGTCAGAAGTCAAAACAGAATGAGGCATGTTGACTTCATTAGAACAAGACAGTCCTTCTACTTGTTGAATAATTGTCATGGCACTAGTTTCCTTAGAACCACATGCTGTATTGCCATTGTTCAAAAGATAATCGTAATAAATATTGAAATAACGCTACACGGACTTAACAAATTATAATAAGAGCAGAGAAATATTTCACAATAAGTAGAATGGCAGTGTGCTACCCAGCTGTGGCACTGAGTTGATTGTGCCTGCCACGTGAAATGCATGAGGACACCTTAAACTTAGTATACGTTCAACCAGAGCTTGTGTAAGTTGGTTTTTCAAATTATACAAAACATAAAGATGAAATAGAGGTTTGACCTTGAAGGTGTTCATAATATCAGAGAGCTGTGCCTGGTTTATTTCTGTGTGTTTTTCAGAAACAGAATTTTGAAAGAAAATTAAAAATTCAGTTAATCATCGATCCTCTTAATGGTTTGCTATTGAACTCTCAGGTATCATTTAGGTGGTAGGTGTTATACTGATGTTGCAGAATTCAAACATTTAAAAACCCTCTCCCTGCCCTCCAAGAACTTATTATCATTGTCATTTTTATTATTTCCTATGCTTCACTCAATGCATACTAGATGGCAGAGTGCACTAGGAGCTTACCCTTGTCATTATTTATTCTTTTCATTGGTGTGTAGTATGTGCCAGACACCTTAGAGCCATGATGAGGACTAGAGTTTGAAAAATGTGGGTGAGGCCTTGGCCAGGTAGGTCAGTTGGTTAAAGCATTGTCCCCAAATGCGTAAGTTGTCGGTTTGGTCTCTGGTCAGGGCACATACCTGAATCAACCAAGGAATGCATAAGGAAGTGGAAAAAGAAATCACAGTTTCTATCTCTCTCTGTTTCTCCCTTCCTGTCTCTGTCAGAAATCAATTCAACAGAAGATTTATAATTAGAACATAAAATGTGTAGGTGGGATGTAAAGTAAGCATTCAGAAGGTGAAGAAATTTGCCAGGTAAAGGGACAGAAGAGTGACGTTTAGCTGGAGGAACTTTCCGTTTGGCAGTGGGAACAGCAGTGCAAGGGCTCAGATGTAGAAGAGAAATTTGCAGCATTAATGCCCAGTTCTGTTTTGATGATGCAGAATGTGTCCTGTGGGAATGCTTGGGAATGAGGTTAATACCTAGCGAAGGCAAGCTTATGAAAGTCTCCTACACCAGAAAGGAAGAGATCTTACCCTAAAAGCCTTGGGCTGTCGGTCACATAGAATAGTCTTCGCTTCAGAGGATCGGTGGCCTAATTAACTGTGGCCAAAACAATAGGAACCAGGATTGTTTTGGTTTTTCTTGATGTCATCAGGATCTCAGTTGTCCCTTTCCAGGTGCATGGTTGTCAGCGTTAATGTGTCCTTTCCTGGCCAGCTGCTTAGCGAGGGCTCCGAGGCATCATATTCTCACATGACAATGTGTAAAGGCTGGAAGGCCTGCTTTTCCTTATGCGTTTCTCCTTTCCTTTGAAATTTCCTGTTAAAAGTATAGTTGGCACACAATATATAACTTTCAGGTGTACAGCATGGTGGTTTCACATTTACATACTTAAGAAGTGATGACCACGCTAAGTCTACTCACCCTCTATGTCTGTGCAAAGTTACTACGGTACTGACGCATGTCCTGTGCTGTACACTGCGTCCGGGGTGCTCACATATGATATAACTGCAAGATTCTCTTCTTATTCATCTTCTTCTTTTTCATGCATCTCCTCAACTCACTAGCCTTTGGCAACCATGAGTTATTCCCTGTAGCTATGGGTTGTTTTTCTGTTTGGTTTGTTTTGTTCGTTTTAGAGTCCACATGTAAGTGAGACATACTATATTTGTCGTCGTCTTATTTCACTTAGCATAACAGTTTCTTGGTCCTTTCATGTTGTGGTAAATGGCAAGATTTCCTTTTTCTCATGTCTGAGTGATATTTCATTTATACCGTATATTGTTAAGTCTTCTTTTTACCTATTGAAAGACACCTACATTGCTTTCATATCTTAGCTATTGTAAATAATGTTGCAGTGTGTATAGGGGTGCAGATATCTTTTCAAATCTGTGTTCCTGCTTTTGTTGAAGAAATGCCCAGAAGTGGAATGGCAGTTTTATTTCTAATTTTCTGAGGCATCTCCATGCTGTTTTTCATACTAAGTGTACCAATTTACAATCCCACAAGTGGAGTGGGAGGCTTTCTCTTTTCTCCACATCGTTGCCAACACTATTTATTTATTTATGTATTTATGTCTTTCTTTCTTTCTTTCTTTCTTTCTTTCTTTCTTTCTTTCTTTCTTTCTTTCTTTCTTTATTTATTTATTTATTTATTTATTTATTTCTATCTGAGGACAGCTATTCTGAGAGTCTGAGGTGGTCCTGCATTATGGCTTTCATTTGCATTTCCCTGATTGGTGATGCTGAGCTATATGTTTCTTTTAAATATGAGGAAAACTGAGGGGCTTGCAGTTGACTTCGGCTAACATTTTATAGGCTTGGGGTACATCACATGCTCACTCCTAAAACACTTAGTGGTAAACTAGATACTGTGATTAGCTTAGTATAATCATTTCTCTTTGTGTATCAGGACAGTAAGTGTCCAAATACAGCTGGGGATCTCAAGCAAGAAGGACGACTAAGGTAGAAGGTCAGCCATATTTACTACAGGGATTCATTGGAGTGCACTGAGCAGATGTGTCATAAGATTACACTTGCTGGGGGCACTCTGGTTTTGATATGAAGGAGTGATCAGGATACTTTCTCTGTAAAGGGGCTGATTTTAGGTCATGTCGTCTGTCATATCTTCTCAAGTCTGCCATTGTAGTGTGAGAGCAGTCACAAACAATATGTCAAGGAAAAGGCAGGACTGTGTTCCAGTGAGACTTTATGTACAAAACCAGATGACAGGTTGTATTATTGCCCATAGTCCCTAGTTTGCAAAGCGCTCATGTACAGGACAGATTGAAGGAAACCACATAAAGACAATGAAAGACAAAGGAAGCTTTGCCTCCTTGGACTACCTTCAGGGCATGATGAAGCTCTCACTCATACATGCTGAAATCAAGTCAGGAGGGTCAATTTATTCCATTGAAGATGATTGTGTTTTTCTAAGCGTATGTCTTTCTCGTTTGTTCTGCTTAAAAAATTTTAATTTATGAAGGAATAATAATTGTATAATTTTTGCCCCTGTGAAAGCCAATTGTTTGACTTGGGCAGTTGACAGTAGCAAAATAAAGCAGAGAAGGAAAAGATGTCTAGTTCACAGGATTTCATGACCATTAAGGGTAAAAAGTTAGTAGAGGGAGAGAAATCTAAGCTGGTTAATTCACATTTCTTCACCTTGTGCACTGGCATGTGAATTTGACATGGAGAATAAAACTCTATCAGTTGAACAGGGAAGAGCAACAGTTCAACAGGAAAGACCAGTTTTCCCCCATACATGTTGAGTTTGTTGGAATATCCATGGGTAACTCACCCTATATTTTGGATACAGTTTCTTTGACTTTTACCTTGTCCTGTCAACAACTACCTTTCACAGGAGAGACATATTTTTAGTGTCATGAGATATTAAGAAAGATGTTAGAAACAAACCAATAGATGTCTGTAATCGATAGAACCCTATTGTACTATCTTTGATAATTGTTGTTTTTCTAGCGCTATCTCAGTGACTTGATTGATTCATATCTATTGTACAGAGGAATGAAATCCTGCTTAGTTGGAGAAAATTGCCAGTGTGATGTTTCATTTCCTTTATATGCACTTTCATATAGTAGAGCATATTGTCTGTCATTAGGATTCTGCATTTTCTATTTTGAGTAATTTGCCTCGTTTTTTTCTTTCACATTGTATTCTGTCGCCATTTCATTTACCTTTTCATACCTTTGTTCAAACAGCTCTCCAGGAATCTTCAGAAGAAACATCAAGAAGAAGCGATTCCAAGAGAGGTATGCTTGGAATCACCCTCTGCCTCCAGTCATGTGGAACATAGCATTCTGAATCATAAAAAGGCCAAATAATGCCATTTTGTTAGGGGTTGCTGAACCCACACCTAGGTGGGCTTATTCACTAGAAAAATTCATAGGACTCAACATAGAATTTTACTCCTACCTGTGATTTACTAGAGTGGAAGTATCATAACACAATCAGCAAGGAGAAAAGGTGTGTGTGACAAAGAGTGGAGGACACCAGGCACAATCTTGCAAGAGCTCTCTCCCTGTGGAGTTCCCAAGATGTGCTCAAGTATTCCACTGTCAAATTCTGACAAGACATGAGAAATGCCATCTACCAGTCCAAGAGTCCCTTTCCTCAGTGCCAAGGGTTTTACCGCACCCTAGTCACATCGGCATCTTTCCCACAGTGTGTGCCAAAGTTCTAGATGTTCAGATGAAAAGGAATTGTTCGGAATGAATCCCATTGTTTGTACAAACTCCTGGATCAAGCTGGACTGGCTCTTATAGTGTTTCTTAAGTTCTTCCTTAATAGACAAGTATTTATTATTATTTAAACAGTTAATTGTAAGAGATTTAGAAACTTGACCAATATTGTTGGAGAAGTTCATTTATTTAGTCACCACTTCAAATATCGCATATGATATCTTTATTTAACAAAGTAAAAGGAATTAAATTAAGAGGTTGTATGTTTCCTCTATAATCATATTATGACAAACTTACCTTTTTAAGAAAGAATCTTCTTTTCGTTTTTAAAGCAAATGGATTACACTAAGTACATGAATACTTGTGATGGCATATTGATTTGTCTCAGTCAAAAGCCACTAAATCTAGGAACTGAACAATACTTTCCTGGAATCAGAAACCAATGCTTAAGGATAAAAACGACACCACTTAGCCAGTGGGCACGGATCCCAATGAGATTGGTTTTGTTCTTCTTAAAGAATCTTCATTTACGGAGGAAAATAATATTTGCTTCTATTTTCCCAATGGTGAAAGCCTTCGTTAAGAGCCCTTGTTAGACTGAAGCCGTTGACTGTAGCAAAATAAAGAAGAGAAAGGAAAGAGGTCTAGTTCATATGATTTCATGATAATTAAACATAAATATTATCATGGAGAGAGAAATCTAAGAGGTTTCATTCATAGGTCTCCAGTGTGCACACTGGCGTGTGAACTGGAGGTGGAGATTGGGACTTTATTAGATGAACAGGGAAAAGCAACAGCTCAACAGGAAAGACCACTTTTTTTCCATACATGTTGTTTCTTGCAATATCCATGGGTAATGCACCCAACATTTTGGATACCATTTCTATGACTTTTTACCGTGTTTTTTCATCAACTCCTTTTCATAGGGGTGCCATGTTTTTAGTATCATAAAATGTTAAGGAAAAGTTTAGAAAGAAAGAAATAGAACTCTGTAATCACTAGAACACTGTTGTACTAGCTTTGAGAATTATTGTTTTGCTTTCGCTATCCTTGTTTCTTGATTTATTGAGAACTATTGTAAAAAGGAATTAAATGTCCTTAGAGAAAAATTGCCAGTGTGATATTTCATTTCATTTATAGGCACTTGCATATAGGAGATCAGGCTCTCTATAATTAGGATTCTGCTTTTCCTATTTGGAGGAAATTACCTTGTTTTTTTTGTTACACATTGTTTTCTCACATCATCGTTTCATTTATCTTTTTCTTCCTTTAATCAAATAGATCTACTGCAACCCAAAAAGGAAGCAATAAGAAGACACAGTTCCAAGAGAGGTATGCTTGAAATCACCCTCTGCCTCTAATCATGTGGAACATACCATCCCACAGCATAAAATTGTCACATATGCCATTCTGATAGGGGTTCCTGAACCCACTCCTAGGTGGGCTTATTCAGTAGAAAATTCATAGGACTCAACATGTAGTTTTACTCTTACCTATGATTTCCTAGAGTGGACAGGTCATAAAACAACCAGGAAAGAGAAAATGTGTGTGACAAAGTGTGGAGGACACCAGGTACCCGCTTGCAAGAGCTTTCTCCCTGTGGAGTTCCCAGGATGTGGTCAAGTATTCCACTGTCAAATTCTGACAAGACATGTGAAATGTCATCTACGAAACCCCAGAGTCCCTGTAGACACAGTGCCAAGGGTTTTATGGCACCCTAGTCACATCTGCATCTTCCCCATAGTGCGTGACAAAATTCTAGATGGCCAGATGGCAAGCAAGTTTTCAGAATGAATCCCATTGGTTGTACACACACCTAGATCATGCTGGATGGGCTCCTATCGTGTTTCTTAATTTCTTCCTTAATAGACTAGTATTTATTATTATTTAAACAGTTAATTGTAAGAGATCTTAAAACTTGAGCAATATTGTTGGAGAAGAAGTTGATTTATTTACTCACCACTTCAAATATCCCATATGATATCTTTATGTAATAAAGTAAAAGGATTATAAGTTTAGAGGTTGCATGTGTCCTCTATAATCACAGTATGAGATACTTAACGTGTTAAGACAGGATCTTTTGTTTAGTTTTTATAGCAAATGGATTACACTAAGTATATAAATACTTGTTATTGCATATTGATTTGTCTCAGCAAAAAGTCACTAAAACTAGCAACTGAATAATACTTTCCTGCAATCACAAACCAATGCTTAAGGATAAAAACGACTCCACTTAACCAGTGGTCAAGGATCCCAATGAGATTGGTTTTGTTCTTCTTAAAGAATCTTCATTTCCGAAGGAAAGTAATATTTGGTGTTATTTTGCCCAGTGTGCAAGTCATCATTAAGAGCCCCTGTTAGACTTAGGCCATTGACTGTAGCAAAATAAAGAAGAGAAAGGAAACAGGTCTAGTTCATAAGATTTCATGATAATTAAATGGAAATATTATCATGGAGAGAGAAATCTAAAATGGTTCATTCATAGGTCCCCAGTGTGCACACTGGTGTGTGAACTGGTGGTGCAGAATGGGACTTTATTAGATGAACAGGAAAGAGCAACAGCTCAACAGGAATGACTAGTTTTATCCCATCAATGTTGAGACAGTTGTGATATCCATGGGTAACTCACCCTACATTTTGGAAACAGTTTCTTTGACTTTTTACCTTGTTTTTACAACCACTGCCTTTCATAGGAGAGCCATGTTTTTAGTGTCCTAAGATATTAAGGAAAAGTTTAGAAACAATGAAATAGTACTCTGTAATCACTAGAACACTGTTGTTCTATCTTTGAGAATTATTTTCTTTCGCTATCCTAGTTGCTTGATTCATTCAGAACTGTTTTAAAAGGGAATTAAAGTGTCCATAGAGAGAATTTCCAGTGTAATGTTTCAATTCATTTATAGCATCTTTCATTCTGTAGAACATGTTGTTAATTATTTGGATTTTGTTTTTTCCATTTTGAGTAAATAGGATATTTGGTTTTTTCACATTGTTTTTGACATTGTTTAATTTATCTCTTTCATGCCTTCCTTCAAATAGTCCTACAGGGATCTTCAAAAGAAGTATTAAGAAAAACAGACTCCCGGAGAGGTATGTTGGAAATCACCGTCTTCCTCTAATCATGTGGAACATACCATCCTGCGTCATAAAAATGCCACATAATGCCATTCTGTTAGGTGTTCCTTAACTCACACCTAGGTGGGCTTATGCACTGAAAAGATTCATAGGACTCAACATGTAGTTTTACTCCTACCTGTGATTTAGTAGAGTGGAAGGGTCTTAGTTCAATCAACAAGGAGAAATGTTTTGTGTGACAAAGTGTGGAGGACACCAGGCACAAGCTTGCAAGAACTCTCTCCCTGTGGAGTTCCCAGGACATACTCAAGTATTCCAGTGTTAAATTTTGACAACACTTGTGAAATGTCACCTACCAATTCCAGAGTCTCGTTAAACTCAATGCCAAGGGTTTTATGGCACCCTAGTCACATCCCCTAGCATCTTCCCCATAGTGTGTGCCAAAATTCTAGATGGCCAGATGGAAAACAAGTGTTCAGAATGAATCCCATTGGTTGTTCAAAGTTTTTAGTCGCAGTGAACCCCTCCTTACCTGTTAAGAAATTGTGTATACCCTCTCCTGATTCAGCTTATCTGGCACCAACCCAGGGTTAGCCATTTGAGTCAGACTTTCTATGGATAGCTGGTTTAGGCTTGCTGTGTAATATTTTTCTGCCCAGCAGTTATTGTCCTGACTGAATTTTTGGGATTGACTTAAAATTTTATTTTGAAAGCAAGTAATATGATTATATAACATTGTGCTGGTTTCAGTTGCATCATGCATATTTAATAGCAATGCCAGCCACTTTTGTTACTCTTGGTGAGTATTTCACAGGTATTTGTATATAAATGACTTGAGTAATATTAGGCATTTATAATCTTTTCTTTTTATTCGAATAATGTTTCAAGATCATTTTTAGATAAAATCAGCATGATGATTTCTGATTTAAAATAAAAATAAAAATTGTCTTTTAATTATAAGTATGATTTAGTTTTGATTTATATTGCACTTATTCCCTGTTTATAATTATAAAGAAGATAGTCAATGACATTTATCAGTGTTTTTCTTACCTTTCCTAGTACATATACAATTCAAGTCATTTGCTTGTTTCTATCTTTTCATCTGCTTCATTCAATTGAGGGGATAATATCCATATTCTGATACTTGGATATTTCTTTTTTATATATTTATTAATTTTAATTTATCTTTATTGTTGAAAGTATTACAGGTGTCCCATCCCCCCCCCCAATTGATCCCCTCCACCTCGCTCCCACCTCCTCCCGAGGACTTTACCCCATTATTGACTGTGTCCATGGGTTACCCATATATGCATATAACTTCTTTGGTTAATCTCTTCCCACCCTCCATCCCCCTTCCCTCTTTTCTCTGAAATATGATCATCTGTTGCATGCGTCAGTGTCTCTGGATCTATTTAGTTTGTCAGATTCTTTTGTTCATTAGCTTTTTATTAAAGAAGACCCTTCAACATTTCCTGTAGTGCTGGTCTGGTGGTGATGAACTTCTTTAGTTTTTTCTTATCCTTGAATCTCTTTATCTGACCTTCAATTCGAAATGGTAGCTTTGCTGGAGAGAGCAATCTTGGTTGCAGTTCCCTGTTTTTCATCACTTTGAATATTTCTTGCCTCTCCCTTTTGGCCTACAAATTTTCTGTTGAGAAATCAACTGACAGTTGTATGGGCGCTCCTTTGTAGGTAACTAATTGCTTTTCTCTTGCAGCTTTTAAGATTCTCTTTTTGTCTTTAACCTTAGGCATTTTAATTATGATGTGTCTTGCTGTGGGCCTCTTTGGGTTCCTCTTGTTTGGAAAACTCTGTGCGTTCTGGACTTGTAAGTCGATTTCTTTCCCCAGGTAGGGGAAGTTTTCTGTAATTATTTTTTCAAATAGGTTTGCAATTACTTGGTGTCTTTCTTCCCCTTCTGGCACCCCAATAATATGAATGTTGGGCCTTTAGAAGTTGTCTCAGAGGCTCCTTATACTATTTTCATATTTCTGGATTCTTTTTTCTTTTTTCTCATCTGTTTCAGTGCTTTTTGTTTCCTCACGTTCTGAATTGCTAATTTGATTCACAGTGTCCTCTACTCTACTGTTGATTCCATGTAAATTATTCTTCATTTCAGTTCGTGTAGCCTTCATTTCAAATTTGTACTTTATTATCTCATTGATGGTCTCACTTGTTTTTGTAGTACTCTTACTAATGTGCTTTGAGTATCCTTATAAACAAAATTCTGAACTCTGTATCTGTTAGCTTGCTTGGTTCTATTTCATTTAGTTCCTTTTCTAGAGATTTCTTTTGTTCTTTTCTTTGTGACATGTTTCTTTGCCTCCACATTTTGGCTGCTTCCAAGTGTTTGTTTCTATGTATTAGGTAGAGCTGCTGTGTCTCCTGGAATTTGTAGAGTGGCTTTGTGTAGTAGGTGTCCTGTAGGGTCCAGTGGCTCAGCCTCTCCAATCACCTGATCTGGGCCTTTTAGGTGCTCCCCTGTGTGGGCTGTGTGCTCTGATTTGTTGTAATTGAGCCTTGGTTGCTGTTGGTGTCCCTGGGAGGAATTGACCTGCAGGCCAGTTGGCTATGAGGACCAGCTGCAACTACAACTAAAGAGCTAGTGTGCTGGAGGCACCCCTATGGATCAGGATTTACTTCAGTGGAGCTTTGGTGTGCACCAATTGTGCCCCTTGAGTGTTTCACTTGTGGATGTAGTAGGGTTATAATCCAGCGTGGTCTAGTCTGACCACCAGGTGCACTGTCTCTGGGGCCTCCTGGGAGGTGCAAAGTCAGCCTCTGCCAGTGCCTTGCCCAAGTTCACCCAGCATGAGCTACACAGCAAACCGTAGTTGGCCGCTACTTGCGCTGGTCTTAGAGGTATCCAGGAGAGGCCAAGTTATGCAGGCTGCCACTAGTGCCAGGGCTGTGGCCGCTCACAAGACATGTGGGGCATGCTGCTGCTTGCTTGAGAGATTTTAGGAAAGTCCTAAACAAATGATTTGAGAGGCCACTTGCATAGAAAAGCCACTGGAAATGGCTTGGTTGAGCTGGCAAGTAGGGAGGAGCGGGTCTCCTGGAATCACCGGGGCGAGGCCAAAGGTGTGAGTCAGTTGGTGGAGATTCAAATATGCCACCTGCCTCCTGGCTCTGTGGGGGGAGGGCTTGAGAAAGGAGCAATGGCCTCTGCCAGCTCTTCTGCCTGGGAGAAAGCTGCCCCTCTACCTCTCACTCTGATTTCAGGGAAGTTAGTTCCTCCCCAAATGTCCCAGATCCTTTCTTTTTTTTTTCTTTTCTTTTTTTTAAATATATCTTTATTGATTTCAGAGAGAGGAAGGGAGAGGGAGAGAGAGAGATAGAAACATCAATGATGAGAGAGTCATTGATCAGCTGCAGCCCACAACAGGGGCATGTACCTTGACCGGGAATTGAACCCTGATCACCTGGATACTAGATCGACGCTCAACCACTGAGCTATGCGCAGCCCGGCCACATCCTTTCAAGTTGCTGCCCAGAGCTGGGGCTCAGAGGGAGCGTGTCTGAGTGAGTTCATGTGCAGGCCCTTTAAGAAGAGGTGCCTGGGACTCCCGCAGCCTCCGCATCCCTAGGCCAGAGTCCCCGCTGGTTTTCCAAGACCGAAGTTGTGGGGAGTTCTCTTCCCATTCCTGAAGACCTGGGCTGGGGGGCCTGATATGAGGCTCGGACCCCTCGCTCCTCTAGGAAACCTTCACTGCCAAGATGTCCCTCCCAGGTTTATCCTTCGGCTCCAGGTAATCACCTCTCGGTGATTCATCCCCAATCCGCCCGCCTCTCCCCCCCTCCTGCCGGACTCGGTGCTCCTTCAGTTCCCTCCTTTAGGACTTCTGTTTAGCCAGATTTCAGGAGGTCCTGAGTGATGGTGGTTCTGTATTTTAGTTGTAATTTTGATGTGGTTGCGGGAGGCAGCGTGTACAGCTGTTATCTATGCTGCCATCTCGTTTCCTCACTGGATCTTTATATTAATTTTGAAGCTGCCTGTGTCTTGAAAATAGTGTTAATATGTTGCTCTATGTTAATAGCAGGTTCAGCAGATATTTTTTAAAAAACAATTAGTAAGCATTATTTTTTTAAAACATTTTTAGATTCATAGCAATACTGAGTGGGAAGTACAAGAGTTCCCATAAACCCCACATCCCCATACACACAGCCTCCCTCAGTTTTGACATCCTGCACCAGAGGGGTACATTTATTACAACAGATGTACCTGCACTGACTCATCATCATCAACCAAAGTCCATAGTTTACATTAAGGTTCACTCTTGGTGTTGTACATTCAGTGGGTTTTGACAAATGTATGATGATATGTGTGGACCATTAGGTATCATAGAGAATCGTTCCACTGCCTTAAAAGTCCTCTGTGCTCTGCTTCTTCATCCCTCTCTGCTCCATAAGCTCTGGAACCCACTGCTTCTTTTACTGTCTCCATAGTTTTGCCTTTTCCTGACTGTTGAATAGTTGGAGTCATATAGTGGGTATCTTTTTGAATGTTTAAAAAATTAAAATCCTAAGGTACTTGAATGTAGTTACCCAAGATGTTCTTTGTCCTTTGTGGTTTGTTCTTGTTCATCAGCATAGGATCTGATGACATATGCCACACAAGCCAAAAAAGCATGATTTCTGTAGGCATTTGCCACTAATGGGGAGGGTTGAGAAAAATGACCTCATGCACTGCTGCAGGGCACTAACTGTTTGAACCACGCTGCTGTATGTGGTGGGTCCAGATAGACTCTAGCAATGGAAGGAGACAGTCTCAAGGGGTTATACTTTATACTACTGGAATCAAAGTCTTTCTTACTTATCTCGCAATTGGGTATAGGAAGAGAAAGGGTCTGTTTCCTTTGTTTTGCTGTGCTGCCAAGTGTAGTGCTTAGTGACCAAATTTCCTTGTGATAGAGCGTTTCATCCTAAACCAGCTAGTCTTCACTGAAGAGCTGGAGAAGTGGCCATTGTGTTACAGCAAACTAAGCACACCCTCTTCTAACTGCTCTTCATGGCAGGAGTCCGGAAAACTCATGCTACTTAAGTTTGATATTGTTCGTTTATGATACTGCTTCTCCTAATGATATCGTTTTCTGTCAGTCTGATGGGGTTTGGGTAGGGTTATGTTCATTGTAAATAGCAGTTCATATGTAGGTATCACATTTTGATGGAGCCCACTCTTTTCTTTTCTCTTGCATTTGATATATTTAAAAAAGGGAAAGTAAATGTTCCTAACGTATTAATGGCCTATCCATTATATCATTACTATTCACTCTAGTATAGTCTTCAGGTGTGGTCCCAAAGGAATCCTTCCTAACAAAGCATTAAAGTCCTGTATTTTTCTATTGTTGCTTTAAAGTGTATTTTACTTTTTCTTTAATAGGGGGTGAGAGCTCTGAAGAAGACTCTTTAAGGAGGTAGGATTTTAAAAAATTATGTTAGTTAAGAAATGCATTTCTAGAGTGTTCTACTGTGGGGTAGGCCCAATATTATGTAATTAACATGTGTTACATAGTCATCACAATAGCTTTGCAAAGTAGCTATGCTATTATAGCTTACTTTTTATTAATTAGGCAACTGTGATTCAGGGAGGTTGATTAATTGACCGATGACTCCAACTACTGACCTATGACTTGACTGTCAACCTACTTGGCTCCCAAATCTATTCTGTGGTCCGTCAACATACACGAATAAGTCCCTGTACAGCACTGGCATCGAGATAAGGATGCAAATCATATCAACTCAGAAAGTCACATCTAACTGTGTGTTAACTCTGATTTAGAGTTTTTCTAAGAGGCCCAGTTAGTCCAAGCATTTGTCTTGCTATACTTGACAATTGCGGTGGTAATTAGTACCTCCTTTTCCCATTAAAGGCCTTAGGGCACTTCACAGTTAGCTATGGCCACAGAACCAAATGTTTTATCCAAGCAAGGCCTAATCAGGCAAGTGTTTCTAGGTATAATGATATCACTTCTTCTTTAAATGAATTCCTTATCTGTAAGTAACAAATGTCTATGTGTAGACCATGTTATGTTAATTAAATTCGACATCTATTTAGAGGATATTTCTAATTGACTACCCTATTTACTGACTTCCCAGTCTGGTTTTCCCCTCAGGCTAGCACCTTTGCCTAGTTGTATTAAGTTTTTTCATTTATTCCTAGAGTCCTTTTTTCCTCTTCCATGACTTCTCTTGATTTTTTTTACTTCTCTATTTTTGGTGTTTCTTTCATTGTGCTGTTTTTTTCCACTTCTGCCAGCAGTGGTGTTCTCCATTTTTCTATAGACAGAATCAAAGGCACATAGAATTTCAGGAGTTTAAGGAATTTTAGCAATTAATTAATGAGAACACCTTCTAGCACTTCACCCTGTGTTTCATAACCTGGTCAAGTGGTTGTTCACATGTAGAATTTGAAACTCCAAGAGATTAAAGCGACTCTTTGGAACATAGTAAGTGGTGGAAATGAAATGTAAACTCAGGTTTCTAAGTGTTATAATCTTCCCTCTTTATCATCCTGTAGGTGAGTGTTTTAATAATAGAAATATGGGGAATGGGTCTAGTGAACACAGTGGATAGAGGTTAAGAGTGGAATTAACAGGGGAATCCCAAGTTTCAAGATGAACAACACTGGGTTGGGATAGGAATTAAGAGTTTTAGAAAAGAGATGAGAATATGGGGGTTCATGACAAGTTAATGATAAGTTATAAGAAGGAAGCCACAGGATGTTGGGAGTTGTCTAGAAAGGCACATTAAAATAAGGGGCTCAGGAGAATCCTGATGAGGTTGCTGCTGTTTTGTTTGTTTATTTGGAGGAACTAGGACAATTACAGAAAGATATTAAAATACTTTGAGCCACTGGAAAGATTCTTTTGATCACAAGCAGGACTGTGGTATTATCTACCTGAACTCTGACTTACAGAGTGGGGCTTTTGGTCCCATTGAGTCTTAGGGGACTGGAGATTGCTGAACGACATAGATCTATGGCCCAAGGCAGGTGTCTTCTCACCTCTTCCTCTTTTCCCAATTAGCTGATGTGCTTCCCATGTACACGCAGGGTTGGGCAGGGGCAGGACTAGCTGCCAAATCAGTAATGGGGTTGGGTAGTTGATAACACACCTATATTATGAGTGAATCACTGAGACTCCATTTAGTTTGTTTTCCAGGAGCAGGGAAATAGAGAGCTCCTATTCTTGGTAATTGGAGCCCAGCCTTGTTTCAGGAGTCTGTGCCTTCATAGGTTGAAGATTTAAAGGTTGAAGACTGTCATTGAGCCTGCAGAAGGGTGATCTGGGAGTGGGAAGGCTAAGAACACATAAATTTGTTCATTGACATTTGGACATTTAACTTTTAACCATTTCAGGGAACTTCCTGTACAGTTTTAGGGTAAAAGGAAGGAATGGGTTCTCCTTAATAAGTGGTTTCCATGCTCAAGAATCAAGAGTCCCATTTTTTACTGATGTAGATTAGTCTTTGAAGCAGGGACAGATGATGGGGAAGAGACAGTGTATCTTTCTACCTTGGTTTAAGTCATCAGATTTGTTCCAGTTCAGGTAACAAATTTATGTTAGCCATTAAGTGGTAAAAACAAATTAATCTCAAGCAGAGTGTGTCTTCATTAAATAGTTCATAGGTTGGGAGAGGTGGCAGCAGAAATAGATAACTAAAAGCTTTTCTAAAACAGGGGCCTGATGTTAATTATATCAAGAATCTTCATTTGATACATAGATAGCTGATTTTTCGCTTAAAATTTTTTGTTGCTTTTTTTAAAGAAATGAACTCACTCTTTTTGTTTGTTTGTTTGTTTGTATATTTTACTGTAAAGACTTTCCAGCAAACCTGGCATTAATGATTCAGTTCCTATATCCCACCATGAAGATTTCAAGGTAATGTGCTGTCTTGTGAAATGAATTTTCCTGCCCTCAATTTAATTTTGCGTGGTAGCACTTACTCTTAAAATTTTGTAGTAGACTACCTTTAGGTTTGTACCAGAAAATTAGTCTTTTTATTTTTAAATCCTCAACCAAGGATATATATTTTTTAAATTGGTTTTAGAGCGAGAGGAAGGGTTAGAAAGAAAAATCAAGAGGCTATCTCCCGAGTGTGCCTCAACTGGGATTGAACTGGCAACCTGGGTATGTGCCCTGTGAATCGAACCCATGACCCTTCTGTGCATGGGATGATGGTCCAACTAACCGAGCCACACCAGCCAAAGCAGAAAATTTGTCTGTTTTATTGCGTGATTCCTTTTACATGCAATTTCTACAATAAGTGAATCTATGGAGACAGAAATCAGACAAATGGTTGCCAGAAACTGCAATAGGGGGAATGGGGAGCTATTGTTTCATCGGAATGGGGTTTCCTTGTGGAGTGATGAAAAGTTTTGAAACTAGATAGAGGTGATCATTGTACAACATTGTAAATGTAGCAAATGCTACTACATTTTTCACTTTAAAATTGTTAACTTTATGTTTGGTGAACTTGACTCATGAAAGATAGAATACTGTCATAACAACAATCAATCAGTCGATCAAATTAAGGTCATGTTACACATTTTAAAACAATCCGATGGGCTCATTTAAAACACGTATTCTGGTGAAAGTTTGCATTGTTAATTTGAGGTTTCTTGTTTCTTGAGGTAAACCTGTATTGCTATGAATTTCCCTCTTAGGACTGCTTTTACTGTGTCCCATAGATTTTTGGGTGGTCTGTTATCATTTCATTTGTCTCAAGATATCTTTTGATTTCTTTCTTGATCTCATTGTTAACCCATTCACTGTTTAGTAACATGTCATTTAGCCTTTATGTGTTTGTGTGGTGTTTTGTTTTTGTTTTTGTTTTTGTTTTGCAATTGATTTCTAGTTTCGTACCATTGTGGTTGGAGAAGATGTGTGAAATGATTTCAATCTTTTTAAATTTATTGAGGCTTGTTTTATGGTCTAACATGTGGTCTATCCTGGAAACTGTTTTATGTGCACTTGAAAAAAATGTATACCCTGCAGTTTTGATTTTGTTTTTGTTTTTGTTTTTGTTTTTTTTTTTTGGAAGATCTCACCGTTGATGTCAATGGGGTATTAAACTCCCCAACTATGATTCTACCAATATTTGCTTTATATATTTAGGTGCTCCTATGGTGGGTGCATATATGTTTACAAGGGTTATTTCTTCATGTTGGATTGATCCCATTATCATTATGTAATGACCTTCTTTGTCTCTTGTTGTAGCCTTAGTTTTAAATTCTAGTTTGTCTGATCAAAGTAGTGCTATCCCAGCTTTTTTTGTTTGTATTTGAAAATTTTTTAAATTAATTTTTAAATTTATTGGCTTGACAGAGAGAGAGAGGAAGGGAGAGAGACAGAGAGAGACAGAGGGAGAAAGAGAAACATTGATTTGTTGTTCCACTCATTTATGCATTCATTGGTTGCTTCTTGTATGTGCCCTGATGAGAGATTGAACCCACACACTTGGCGTATCAGGACAGCCAACTGAGCTACTTGGCCAGGGCCCTTTTTGTTTGCATTTGCAGGAAATATCTGTTTCCATCCCTTTACTTTCAGTCTGTGTGTATCTTTCGCTGAGGTGGGTGTATTGTAGACAGCAAAGGTAGGGATCTTTTTTCTTTTTTAAAAATACATCTATTGATTTCAGAGAGGAAGGGAGAGGGAGAGAGAGAGATAGAAACATCAATGATTAGAGAGTCATTGAATGGCTGTCTCCTGCACACCCCCAGCTGGGGACCGAGCCCACAACCTGGGCATGTGCCCTGACCAGGAAGTGAACTGTGATCTCCTGGATCCTAGGTCAATGCTCAACTGCTGAGCCAAGCCCAGCCAGACAGGATCTTGTTTTCTTATCCATTCATCTACTCCATGTCTTTTGATTGGAACATTGAAGCCATTTACATTTAAAGTGATTATTGATAGGTACACCCTTATTCTTATTTTATTCTTTATAATTATGTCCCCTCTGTTTTTCATATTCTTTGTATAAAAGTCCCTTTAATATTTCCTCTAATACTGGTCTGTTGGTGATGAACTCCTTTAGCTTACCTGGGAAGCTCTTTTTTTCTCCTTCAATTTTAAATGATAGCCTTGCTGGGTAGAGTAGTCTTAGTTGTAGGTCCTTGTTTTTCATTACTTTGAATAATTTGTGCCAATACCTACCAACCTGAAATGTTTCTGTTGAGAAAGCATCAGACAGTCTTATGTGGGCTCCCTTGTAGGTAGCTATCTGTTTTCCTCTTGCTGCTTTTAAGATTTTCTCTTTGTCTTTAAACTTAGCCATTTTAATTTTGAAGTGTCTTAGTATGAGCCTTTTTGTGTTCATCTTGCTTGGGACTCTCTTTGCATCCTGCACTTGTGTGTCTTTCTTCCTCACCAGGTCAGGAAAGTTTTCAGTCATTATTTATTCATATAGGATCTCAATTGTTTGCTCTCTCTCTTCTCCTTCTGGTACCCCTATAATGTTGATATTGCTATGCTTGTGTTGTCCCAGAAGTCTGTTAAACTACCCTCATTTTTAAAAAATTTTTTCAATTAATTAATTGATTATTTGTTGCTCTAATTGGGTGTTTCCTGCTACCTTGTCTTCTAAATCAATGATTCTATTCCATTTTTCATCTAATCTTCTGTTCATTCCTTCTAGTGTATTCTTCATTTCTTACTGCTTCTTTTATATGATGTCTTTGTCCTTTTTTATACTTGCTGTCTCTTTTTTTAAACACGTCTCTATTTCAGAGAGAGGAAGAGAGAGAGAGAGCGAGAAACATCAATGATGAGAGAATCATTGATCTGCTGCCTCCTGCATGACCCCCACTGAGGATCAAGCTCGAAAGCTGGGCATGTACACTGACTGGGAATTGAACCACAATCTCCTGGACCATAGGTCGATGCTCAACCTCTGAACCACACTGGCCCAGGCTATACTTGCTATTTCTTTATTGAAGTTCTCACTATGTTCCTGGAGTATCTTTGTAACCATGTTCTTGAATTCTGTATCTGGTGCATATCTTGCCTCCATTTCATTTAGTTCTTTTTTGGTGGATTTTTCTTGTTCTTTCATTTGGGGCATGTTTCTTTGTTTCCCCATTTTGGCTGCCTCCTTGTATTTGTTTCTTTGTATGGGGTATGCCCCCCAGTCTTGGTATAATAACCTTATGTATTAGGTGTCTTGTGAGGCTCAGTGGCACAATCTTTCTGATCACCTGAGCTAGGTGCTCCAGGAAAGTCACTTGTGTGTGTTATGTGAGCCCTCCTTTTATAGAGTCTTGATTGATATTGGCCTGTTCATGGATGGGGTTGTTTCTCAGGCTGGCTGACCACGGTATGCACTGTGTTGCAGTGTGAAAGCTGATGCCATGTTGAGTTATTTCCGCCAACATGGTCTGGTGCCTGCAGAAATCTTTGGGCGTCGCTTTCATGGAGCTAATTGGATCATGCTCTGAAGCCCCCCACCACATGTATTGGTACTTGGCCCTCTTGGGAGGGACTCTGGTGCAAGTCAGGTTCTGCCAGTGACTTCCCTTGGGCAACCTGTGTGGAGTTACAAAGCAATCAGGGTTTGTGACTGACTCTGCTGTGCCTGGGAGTGCCTAGGAGGGGCCAAGCTGCACACCAACGCCTCCTTCCACCAGCACCAAGCCTGTGGGGCAGGTGAGCAAAAAGCCCAAGTCACCCTGAGATCCACCTCTCCCTACTAGCTTTCTGTTGGGGTCAGTCACTGAAAAAGCTCCTGTTGGTATGTGAGTTGCATGAGGTAAGTGAGTCATCAGGTAGGTGAGAGTGGTGTTCACCAGATTGATACAGATTCAAAGTCAGTTTCATTACTGAGTGTGAGGCTACTCAGCAAAAGTTCCAGGATACACCAATGCCAGCTACCACCCACAGGGTATCCGTGGACCTTTGTGGTTGGGTTGGGTGGGGCCTCAGGGAATCATTAGAGTAAAAGCCAGCAGAATTCATCAGGCCCCAGAAGGCCAAGATTTGGCTGTGTGAAGGGAGGGCTCTTCATTGGAATTGTGGCCTTAGACCTGCAAGGGAAAAATGGCCCCCGCCCTAAAGTTACACAACTTAGCCTCTGACACCCCTTCAGTCCACCAGACCACCTCAAGAGACCTCCATGAAGTCTACACAATAGGCCCAGGCAGCTGACTCCTTTGTAGTGTGTTGCTCCATAGGGTAGAGAACAGGGAGTCAGGACAGTGGGGCTAGTAGATTCCCCAGGTTGATGCTGTAACGAAGGGAGTGCTTGACCCAGGAATGATGGCATCTGTGGGCATTGTGGGATAAAGGCTCAGCAGAGGGAAGGGACCCAGAGGTCATACCTTCAGCTCTCTTCCCAGAGCCATTCAAACAGTTTCTCCTCGCATGACTCCATTCCACTGTGAGACACCCTTTCTTCATAGTCCCAGAGTGAGTGTTTGGAATAAGACTTGTGTGCTGGCCCTTTAAGAGGGCTCCTGTCTTTCCAGCAGACTCCCATTTCTTCCTGGAAGACAGAATCCTTGCTGATTTTCAGAGCCAGATATTATGTGGGCTCCTCTTCCCACCTCTGGTGCCCAAGGCTGGAGACCCCAGTGTGGGTTGAGACCCCATGCTCCTCAAGGGGGAACTTTGCAACTGAGATACCCCTCAGCATTCTCAACCACCACAAGTGGGTGCAGGGCCAGCCCTTTTTGAATCTCTGCCCTTCCTACCAGTCTAGCTGAGGGTTCTTCTGTAGTTCTTGGTTACAAGAGTAATGTTCAGCTAGTCTTCAGTTGCTTATTCAGGTTGGTAGTTACGTAACTTAGTAGTAATTCCAGTTTGGTCCAGGGAGGAGGTGAATGTAACTCTCAGCTCCTTTGGCTCCATCTTAGATCAGCTCTAATAAAATTCTGAAATGCAGTGCAGGGGCTCACTATTGAGGATTTGGTTAGGTGAAATGAGGTGTAGGGGCCCACTGTTGAGGTTATGGGGAGGTGAAATGCAGTACAGGAGCTCACTGTTTAGGATATGGGGAGGTGAAATATTTTAAGTGAGGAAGCCTTTTAACATTAAAATTCAGCTACTAATTTATTTTTGATAGATTTAACATCTAATGAATTGTGGCACAATTAAGTTTGAGGGTTCATGTTTTTCTTTTATTTTAGACCAAGGCCAGTAATTGTTTTACTTCTCAGTTATAATCCAGTGATTTGGGAGTAGCTAACTATAGATTAAGAATTCTAAAAGTTAAATTTTAATTATATTCTAATTTTCCTTTGTCCATACTTGATTACTTAAGGGTGAAGTAATTTCAAAAATGTATACCCCTACAGCAAAGATAGCAGAAAACCAAAGCAAGCAAATTCATCTTCCAACTTTGCACCTGGAAAAAATGTCTCAAGACTCAGAAATAAATAGGGCATGTGACGGAGAGTATACTTCCGCATATTCAGGACATCCCTCTGTGCAAAAGCATGAGGAAATGTGGGTTAAACATGGCAAATTCGAGCAGAGGAAGAATTTACAACTTACCAGTGATGAGTTAAAGCAGAAGCGTCATGAATTTTGTGAAAAAGACACTAGTGAGTGTCCTGAGGAAGGGCCCCTACATCACTCTAAAAAAGGAGCAAGCGTAAGACAAATGCCTTCTAATCTGACAAATAAAATACTTGATTGTGGGGGGAAAGATTCATTTGGAATGCCTCTCTCTGAAGTATTCCAGACATTTCCTTTAGGAGAAAAACCCACCCTCAAAAATGTGTTTCCATCTCATTCACGCTCTGGGCCCCCGGAGGACTCTCCCTGGTCATCTTCTTCTGAGCTTTGTTTAACTGAAAAGAAATTACACTCTGAAAATGATCACAAACCTGACACCGAACATGTTTTAAACAAAAATGAAGAGCCTTTTTGTAGTGATACAGAAAATATCAAAGGAAGAAACCCAGTAGTTACATCCAAAGTGAAAGAAGACCAAGAGTTTGATATGCAGATGACAAAAAATATGAACCCAAATACCACTAATAGGAAATTAGGCGTCAGACATACACCTCAGCCTAGTGGTCTAAAAAGTCATCTTGATTTGCAGATTGCCAGCCACAGTGAAAAAAACCACATGAGTCAAATAAAAAGGCATGATACTTATGCTGTTACAAGTACTTATAAGGAAACAAAGCCAAATCAAGACTTGTTGCAGAAGCCATTATATGCAGATCATTGCAGTGCTAGTAACTATAAAAGCATGAAATCTGAAATACAAGAATGGAGTTCCTCTGACCCCTATAGTGTCAGAACACCTACAGGATGTGAAACTGAAGCATTAGAGCAAGATGTACAAAGGCTTAACATGGACATGTCGAAAGCAGAGCTTCCGGCTTTGAGAAAGAGAGGTAGAAGTTCATCTGATAATTTATCGGTAAGTATTTTATTCCTGTAAAGTAGTTCAGTGTACTTCCCCCCATTTTACATTTATTACTACTTTAAACATCGTGAATAAGAAATAAAAGTTATTGTAACAATAAAAAATTTCATACTTTTCTAAGAAGAGCTCTATAAATTTTATCTTATTCACCATTTGTACTTTGATATATGAGGCTTCTTTTGTGTTTCTGTATTCACACTAGAGAAGAACTGTGGGTCAGAAACTGCGGAGTCTGCACACCTGGGGAAGAACCTGAACTTGCTTATCTTTTTAACCTCTCCATTCTAGATTGTGATAACTGAATGAGTTCATTGATGGATGCAGAAGTGCTTAGGACAAAGCCTAGGTTATCAGTTATTATTAGAGGTAGTTTTTATAGCTGACTTTGAAAGTACTAGAAAAGGAGAATACCTATGGGATATTCTTGGGGGAAAAAAGAATTTTAGGAAATTTAGTCTGTCTTAATATATGCAGGATGAACAGTCTTACTGTGGGGTAGCCATATGTTCAGACTGTAAACCCAAATTTTAAGTGTAGAGTTATTAATCATTTGTATAATACATTCTCGTTCTGTGGTGACTCAGACAAAGCCCTTTCCAATTCTGAGAGTCTTAAGAATTCTCTTGTGATTTCTTTTTCACTTTAAAAAATTCATCATCTTATTAAATTTTTGAACTTTGGAGTATTTATGCTTGTCTCCAGTTAGAGGTTGGATCCAACTCTATTTTTTTCCAGAGGGATATCCACTTATTGCAGCCTTATTTTATATAAACATATAGGTTATTCTTTAATTTCAGAGGCTATCATGATATGTCATTTCAATGAGTGTTAGCTACAAGTCTGCTTTGTTTTACTTAGGTTTCTCATAGGTATGAAAAAGAAGAAAGCCTGTTGCCTGAAATGCATAAGTTTCAGGATGAAATTGCTGTACTCAGAATGGAAGTAGATGCAGTAAAAAATCAGAGCCGAGAAATGGAAAAGAAATATTTGAAGGACATTGCAATTGCCAAAGAAAAGAATGACCATCTTCAGAAGACAATAAAACTGAATAAGAAAACACTAAGAAAAACAACATTTCAGTATAATGGACAGCTTGCTGCTCTGAGAGCTCAGAATGCAATGCTCAACTCTAAACTGGAGAATGAAAAACAAAACAGAGAAAGACTGGAAGCAGAAGTTGAATCATGCCGACCTAGACTGGCTACTGCTCTACAGGATTGTGAACAATGTCCAACATCAAAGAAAGACCTACAACTTGGTTGCCAGAGAATAAGAGATGAATGGTTTTCTTTCCAGGAAAAAATGAATTTGGACATGTCTGACCTTAAGGAAAGGAATGAGATTCTTTCCCAACAACTTTCTAAAGCTGAAAGTAAGCTCAGTAGCCTAGAAATTGGGCTTCATCACACAAGAGATGCTCCCAGAGAAAGGACCTTTGTTTTAGAAGGCGCAGAAAGAGACCTAAGCAAAACAAAGGGCGGAAAGACGGAAATTGAACACGTGTATCAAAGTGAACAATGTAAAGTGAATAAACACATTGCAGAGCAGGAATCCTTAAGGGAGAAGTTATGTCAACTACAAAGTGAAAATATGTTGCTTCGGCAGCAGCTGGATGATGCTCACAGCAAAGCTGACAGTAACAAAAAGACAGTTGTTACTATCCTAGATCCGCTTCAGGAGGTAAGAAAAATATTTCCAGCTGAACATGACATAAATGAGTTAACCAATGAATGGCATCATTTAAAAGAAAGAATATATAAGTATGAAAATAACGCAGAAAAAGTTGTAAGTATCCATACAGATAAATATTTTTCCAATTTCCTAAAAGAAAATTCAGAGTAATATTTGATGATGGTTCAATGTGAATCTAGTTGAGTATTAAAAGTATATAGATTATAAATGTGTTTGCTCTGTCAGCTTAAAAGACATTGTATCCAGCAACTGAACATTAGGTCTGAGAGGTGCTTTGTTTTGAGTCAAGACTTTGTGTTGCCTATGAAATTTTAAGAGGTTAAGCCATAGATTGTTAATAGATATAGATTGATATTAAAATTTAGTCTTATACTGATACAATAATAATTTTAATCTTTCTGTCACCACATCTTAATACCTTTAGGAAGCAGATAAATGGAAATGCTCATACCTAAAATGAGTATTTTGAAATTAAGATTCAATTAAGTGGATTATCTTGACACTTAATTTCAGATTTTCCAGATGAACTGAAGTGCAGATGCTGTATCTCATAGTATCTTTCCTTCAGTGGCTTCTTATACATTTTAGTTGGTATAATGTTATTTTGAATTTGAATTAAATTTGGAAATATTTCAGTCTGAAGTAATATATTCATGAGACCCCTCAGCTCTTTTAAAGGCATCTACTTTTCATTAAATCATAATTTGGGACAAATGTGATGAGTTTTAATAAATTTGTAATTGATTAAATCTTTCCACTACTATTTACAATTTTCTTTGAATATTTTTACAATTGATTGGATCGTGTTTCTCATGTCAAGGCCTAATTACTATCATTTGGAGATGTTTGTCCAATACAGAGAGAATTGTAACTGTCTGTGATTTCTTAATTTGGCATTGGATCTCCATTTCAGACTAGTGCCGGGTGGCAGGATTTATGTGTAGCAGGGAGAGAGGGCAAGGCCAGGTTACCTAGGGCCTCGAAGACCGCTGGAATGACTTCACTTTCTATTATGATAGGAATCTACTGGAAGGATTTGAGCAAGGGATTGAATGTGTGAGGAACTCTGAAGTTCATTGAAGCCTCTGGTTAAAAAAATAAAATAAAAAGAGAAAAATGTTCCACAATGTTGAACTTACTACCACTTGATCCACTTACATGCCCGTTTCTCTTTGGGACGTCAGTAGATTGTAAAGCTTTGAGATTCATGAAGAGGGTTGGGGCTTGAGAAAGGGGCTGAATCAGCTGTCTAAGTAACCTAATATAGATTAGGCAGGAGGATTACATTTCTGTGTCTTTAACCTGATTAAGCAAACAGGAATCTGTCCATTATGAAGGTGAATTGATGTACGTGGTGATTAAGAAGGTGAATTGATGTATGTGGTGATATTTTCCCAGTTACATATTATGTTAACAATATGTGACTCTAAGTACATCCAGGGTGGGGCAAAAGTAGGTTTACAGTTGTTCATATGGAGAGTAATGCAGTAATTAGTAAATAACAATACAAAAGTTAACTGTGTTTCATGTACTCACAGCTGTAACCTTTAGCCCTATCCTGTATGTGAAGTTATAATTATTAACATAATTTAATTAAAATGTGATTTCTAAAACCAGTAATGAAAATATCTTACTAGGCAGTTGTGAGACAACTTCAACAAGACCTGGCTGATACCAAAAAAAAACTATCTATGTTAGAGGCTTCCCAGAAGGTTAAATCACCCTATTGTATGAATTTAGAAGACGAGAAAAAGAAGTTAAAGAAAGAATTAGATGAAAGCAGAAGTCAAGTATGTATGAAATTTAACATGTCATCAGTTCATTTATAGCTCATTAAACAATATAAAATGTTTCAGGGTACTACTTTTCCTGGTCAGCTTTCTTTTCTATTTTTATTGTAATTAATTTATTATAATTTTATTATCTTTATAGTGCACTTATTTCTTAAACCCTGGCTTTTATCCTGCCATTTGTGTTTTATGTTTTTCCTTATAATATTCACCCTTAGGAAAGTTGAGAATTATGCAGTGTTCTTCATAGAAGTCAAGAGGTTTTTTGGGTGTTTTTTTTTATTTTTACTAAACAATATTTTTAGTGATATCTCCATTATCATGATGAGGCAGCCAGATAAAATCAAAGGCTAATGCTTAATGGAATGTTCCAGAAATTTGTTTTAGTTCTTACCTTCATTTTGGTGAATAGATATAGAATCTGTATTTATTTTACAGATTTTGAAATAACTTGTACGGGAAGGTCATTATACAAACTGGTTGAAGTAAGCATATCCTTCATTTCCTCTCAGAATATTATGAAAGCATGGAAATAGTCAGACAATTAAGAAAATTAAATCTAGATCAACCATTGGATTTTTTTTGACAAAAGCTGTATTGATATAATTTACATATCATATAATTTGCCCATGTAAATGGTACAAATCAATATTTGTAAACATATTCAGAGAGTTGTGCATCTGTCATCTCAATCAATTATAGAATATTTTTTATCACTCCAAAAACAAACTCCACATCTCTTAGCTGTCACTACCAGCTTCTCATCTCGCCCTGCACCAGGCTACCACCAGTCTACTTTTTCTCTGTTGATTTGTCTATTCTGGATATTTCATATATATGCAAGCACAAGTTGCAATCCTTTGTGATGGGCTTCTTTCACTTAATGTAATGTTTTAAAGGTTCACCCACATTATAGCACATGTCAATATTTTATTTCTTTTTATTGCTGAACAATACTTCATTGTGTGGCTCAACCATTTATCCATTCATCGGTTGATGGCACTTTGTGTTGTTTTCACTTTTTGGCTGTTAATAATTCTACTATGAAGATTAGTGTACAAGTCATTGTGTGAACATATGTTTTTATTTCCTTGCCATTGGATTTTATCCTCTGAGATAACTGGGCTGGTTTCAGCATCTTTCTGCTATTACTCATGCTGTCCATTCTGACTTTTCAGTTTCTGTTCCTCTTGCCTATTCCTACATCTATCTGGACCCGGCTCCCAATCTCTCCTTCTCCATGAAGTGATCTCTGACTGTTTGAACTCTCATTGACCTCATTCTTTTAAGCACTTGTCATCTCTGCTGTACAGGAGAATTTAGCCGTTAATTTTACATTGTTTGAATTTTTCTCATGAAAGATAATCTTGTCTTTATAAGTATAAATTTCCCCATGATGTATATTATATGATATGAGTGTATGATATTATATGACATAGTCATATAAATTGGAAATATTTGAGTTTAACTATCGTTAGAATAAAAATAAATACTTTATATCACCGATGGACTTGGGATTCAAACCCAGATATTTGATCAACAGTGTTGAGCTGAAGAGTCTGAATTGGCAAGAAGATAGCCCTAGCTTTCTCAAGCCTTCAAACAATATAGTTGAGTATGCATGTGAAAGGCACGTCAGAAGACTTCCCTAGGTCAGGTCTCTATGGAATAGGAAATTATTATTATTTTTTAAAGGCAAATAATTGATAACCTGATGCTCGTGAAAAACATTTGCATTATAAGAGAAAAAACAAGACAGAGAATGCTGGTTAACGAAGGTGCCCCCAAGATCAGAACAGAACTCTAGCACACTCAAAGTAACACCAATAAGAATCAACATAAAACGTACAAGATTAGCATCTACATAGGTGACCCATATCACATCATGGTTTATGAGTGTGTGGTTGAGGATATTGTCTATGAGGAACTCGAAGGGAGAAAGAGAAGGACAGATGAGCTCAGCAAAGGGGTCAGGGCTGGAAATGTTGATGAGGGAATCTGGTCTGAAGTGTTGAGATTTAAGGAACTCTGAATTTTAGGAAAGGAATAGACTGCTCTCTACCTATAAGTCTGTCTCTGTTTTGCTTGCTAGTTCAGTTCATTAAATTCCAGCTATGAGTGAAATCATATGGTACTTGTCTGCTGAAGGTGTTTTTGGTGTTGAGGGGTGTGTGTGTGTGTGTGTGTGTGTAGGGATGGATCGAAAAAGAAAAAAGCTAGAGAGAACTCATGGATATGGACAACAGGGTGGTGATTGCAGGGCTGTGAGGGGATTGGGGGGAGGTGGAAGGGGGCATAGAGGGGATACATGGTGATGGAAAGAAAGAAAAAGAAGTGAGGTAGAAAAAGAATAAAAAGTAATAAAAAAGAAAAGTGTGAAGCTGGGTGATGAACCTATGGAGGGTAAATATAATATTCTATCTTCTTTTGTTTGTGTTAGAAATTTTCCATAAAAAAGGTTAAATAAAAACAGATTGTCTTAGGTGAGCACTGTCTCTGTCTGCTGCTTGACTGAGCTCCCCCAGTTCCTCCTTCAGAGCACTCCTCTTGTGCATGTGTCTGTGATTCGAGCCTATCAGCTTTGAGCCTGTCAGCTTTCTGTCTCTTAGGAATTCCTCATAATTTCTGTTGTATTGATTATATACTTATTTTCATGTGCTAAGTATACAGTCTCTAGCCCATATCTTTAGCTTAATGTGCTGCTATAAACAAAGACCATTAAATTATAAAACCAGGTATTAAGTTTCTTAAACTTGTTATATCTCCCCTCAACTTCAGTGTAGCTCTAGCTCATGGCTTTCAACAGGGTGAAGACAAATAAACATGCTACCACTTTGTTCCAAACAAACAAAAAATAAATAAAGAGTAAAAATAATTTAAAAAGGAATAGAAAGAGTCGAGGACTGTCCATCATGTAGAAATGAATTGGGGTTGGAGGCCCAGAGGGTGGGGGTGTGGTCCTTGTTCCCAGTAGCTGTGGGAAGTAAAGCAGCACAGGGCCTAAAGGACCCTCAGGAAGTGCTTGGGGCAGTTACAGGGCTGGAGTGGATTCTCCTGTCAAAGGAGAGGAGTGGGGAGAGCAGGAGCCTGGGGGTGAGCCTGCATTAAAGAATGCTAGTGTTGAGTGGAAGTGGGGAGCAGGATGATGGAAAAAGCTACAAGGATCAAGTAAAAGTTATGATTTTATACAATACAGAGAAGACAAACTTTGTTTAAAGAGAATAGTGTTTAACAGAAAAGGAGAGATTGAAACTTACGGAAGAAGCTTACAGAGAACGAGAGCATGTCATCCAAAGTCATATTTGCTTGGGAGTTTTTCAAAGATTATCTTAGTAAGATTCGATTTAATAAAACCTGGAATATGTTGAATTATTAATGAAAATGTTTCTAGGACAGCTTTAGAAACTAAAATGTCAATATAGCCATTCTCTTAAAGTTGTGTTTTTTTTTTAACACTTAGTATTTTATATGTCAAAACCTCTGTTTTAACAAATTTTGGCAATTTAAATTCCAGACAAAAAGTGGTGAAACTGTAAAGTCAATTTAAGCTGCTGTAAGAGGTCATTTTTTTCAAATCTGTCCTTATGAGCACCAGGTTTATAAACTAGATTTTATAAACCTGTCTAGTACGTTTTATAAACCTGTCTATGCATATTATGTATGAACTCATGAGAAATCATATTTTTAAGAAAGAGGAGTGAGTGTTTAGATTTTTAAAAATAATTCTCTTTAAAAGTGTTTTTTACAGATTCAGCATGAAAAGAAACACATAAGGAAATGGGCTGAGTTAAAATCCCCCCTGCAGTCTTGCCTGCGTGAAGTATTAAAGAAGACAGGGGAACTGGAGAAAGAGCTCACTAGGTAAGGTTTTAATATTTCAGACCGTTTCCACCTTCAATTAAGATGTAACTGTCATTTACTTTATTAAAACCAAAATCCAAATTTATTTCCTATCTGTAATTTTCATAATTAAACAAATTATCCTATTTAAAAATTTACTTCAGAAACTCACAGCACTATCTGAAACTGCTTTGAGGCCCAAAATACTATACTTCTTTTTTCTTTAAATACATCTTTATTGATTTCAAAGAGAGGAAGGGAGAGGGAGAGAGAGAGATAGAAACATCAATGATGAGAGAGTCATTGACCCGCTGCCTCCTGCACGCCCCTGACTGGGGATCAAGCCCGCAACCCGGGCATGTGCCCCGACTGGGAATCGAACCCCGATCTCCTGGATCCTAGGTCGATGCTCAACCACTGAGCCACGCCCAGCCAGGCTATACCTACTCTTTAGTGATCCCTAAAACAATAATGAGGATGCATTTTGCATATCCTGTCGACTGCACTTTTCATGTCTACCTTGAATTTTTACTTCTGCAAGATGTCTTTGCTCTCTGGTGACCTTTCCTACTTTCAGTAGTGAGTGTGCTTCCCTTCAGCATTCAAGTAGTTTAATATCTAAAAGCCTCCCTGTGTCATTGTTTAACAACATCAAAAATTCTCTTGATTTGGCTTATGTTTCTTTTTCCTTTGTTAGTTATAAAATATACCACACATACAAAAATGTCTGTATGACTTAAAGAAGTTGTATAATCGTGTTTTTACCACTAGTAAAAAAATAAAGGGATTTTCCCCAATGTCTGGGAGTCCCCACATGGCTTCCTTTCTGTTTATTTGCCGAGCACTTAAGTTTGTTCTCTGATCCTCACCAGTGTTTTCCTCTCATTTCACTATCCTTCTCTACACTGCTTTGTATCCCTTTCATTTTGTTAATGTTGTGCTAGCAAAGATATCTTCTTAAAACTGCCTTGAAGAGACTGCTCCACGTGCTCTCTCGGACTTCCCTTCTTCTAAAGCCCGGCCCCTTTCTAATTCTGCCTTCAATTCCGACCTCAAAGATTTTTCTCTCCTGCTTCTCCTTCTGTTTCGAATGAGCCCCTTGATGTTTTTGTTGGTGCCTTTCTTCTTGCAGACTGTCGTCAAGAGGTACCAAAAGGTATTTTTGTGTCTCTTCAGAACATTCACTTATGCTTTTCTTCTTCACTTGGGGTACTGATCTCTGGTTTATAGTTGATATTTAATAATAGGTTAATGTTTTATATTGACATACTAAAATGAATATTAATAATAACTTATTTATAAGAACTCTGCATAGTTTCAATAGTAACTCTGTATCACATATGTCATGAGTTTTTTTCACCTTACATTTATAATTTAGATAGTATGCTTTCAAACAATATTAGATTGGAACAAATAAGAGGGTCAGAATTTATAGATTTATTTATTTTATATGCTAGAACATAGTATCTGTTCAAATACTTATCAAATATTTACTCTTAAAGAATTGGACTTACTCATTTTGTACGTTTCTGCAGATTTAAGGAAATCTTAAACATTACACACAGGAACTTAAATGAACATGAAAACGAAGAGCTTAGTTTTCCTGAAGATTTAGAACAAAGTCTAACTGAAATGGAAATTCAGACTAATATGTTAAAACAGAAGGTAATTGTAAATCAGGTTTGGGACCCCAAAATCACCTACCTTGGGGAAATACATATCATTCAATTCTTTGAGCAGTGAAATACAGATTTTTCTATTAATTGTATAGACTTGGTATCAGTGAACAAGACAGCCTTTTTTCTTTATCACTTTTCTATAAAGAGGGCATACTGTTAATTCTCCTGTGCCTTGAACCCTGGCAAGAAGCATACCATTACTGGACCCCAGGCACCAGCACCAAATTAAAATCTCTTTTGGCAATGACTTTATTGAGATATAATGAACATACCACGCAGTTCACTCATTTAAAGTGTACAATTCAGTGGCTTTTTCTGTATTCCAAGAGTTACACAGTCATCATCACAATCCATTTTAGAACATTTGCATCACCGTAAAAAGTAACCCTGTGCCCTTTAGCAACCACCCTGTGCCCGTTTCCACTTCCGCACCCTTCCTAGCCCTAGGAACCACTACTGTCCGCTCCGTCTCCCCAGTTTTGTCTATTCTGCACATTTTGTATCAGTGGAATCACACAATATGTGGTCCTTTGTGACTGCCCTTTATATTTAGCGTGATGTTTTCAAGGAACATCTATTTTGCGACATGTGTCACCAGTACTGTGTTTCTGTTTATTGCTGAATAACATTTCATTGCATGGAGCAACTACATTTTTTTATCTGTTCATCATCTGATGGACCTTTAGGGTTGTTTCCACTTTTTGGTTTTGTTAATAATGCTGCTATGAGCATTCATATCCAAGTTTTCATTCCTTTGGGAATATATTTATAAATGGAACTGCTGGATCATATATTTAATTTTTGAGAAACTGCCAGACTTTTCTCCAAAGTGGCTGCACCATTTTGCATTTTCATTCACAATGTATGAGGGTTCCTGTTTCTCTGCATTTTTGCCAACATTTGCCATTGCCTGTCTTTTGACTGTAGCCATCCTGGTGGGTGTGAAGTGGCATCTTATTGTGGTTTTGATTTGCAATTTTCTAATGACTAGTGATGGCCACCATCTTTTCACATGCTGAGTATCCATCTGTATATCTTCTTAGAAAACCTGTCTCTTCAATCCCTTCACCCAGTTTTAATTGGATTGTTTTTTTTTATTATTGAATTGTAAGAGTTCTGTATATATCCTAGATACAAATCCCTTATTAGATAAAGGATTTTCAAATATTTCTTCCATTCAATAGCTCCCCTTTTCACTTACTTTTCTTTTTTTTTTTCTTTAAATATATCTTTATTGATTTCAGAGAGAGGAAAGACAAGGGAGAGAGAAACATCAATGATGAGAGAGTCCTTGATAAAGCCCACAACCCGGGCATGTGCCCTGACTGGGAATCAAACCCTGATCGCCTGGATCCTAGGTCAACGCTCAACCACTAAGCCAAGCCCGGCCGGGCGCCCTTTTCACTTTCTTGATGGTGTCTTTTAAAGCACAGAAGTTTTGGATTTTGACCAAGTCCAGTTAATCTATTTTTGTCTTTTGGTTTCACATCTAAGAAAAATACCCAAATCCTGTCATGAAGATATACACCTATCTTTTCTTCTAAGAGTTTTATAGTTTTAGCTTTTACATTTTGAGTTAATTTTTATGTTTGGTAGGAGGTACAGATCTAATTTTACTCTTTTGCATGTGGATATCCAGTTGTCCCAGCACAATTTGTTAAAAAAGACTATTCATGTCTGATTTAACTGTTTGGCTCCCTTGTCAAAAAGCACTTGGCCATAATGTGAGGATTAATTTTTGGATTCTCCCTTCTAATTCATTGATTGATAAGTCTGTCTTCTGCTAGGCCCAAATCAAATTTTATGAGTGCTTTTTTGCAGTCATCTTGCCTATTACCAGCTGTTTTATGTAATAATAAAAAGTCAGTGCAGTGGAATGTTTTTAATGCTCCTTTTGTGGAGATATTTTGCTTGCTAAAGCCTGTGGCCAGCTTGTGTTTGCTGACTCTGACAGGAGGGGAAAGTAGGCTCACAAAGATAACGCCCATTCCTTTTACTGTCCATTCCCACCTTTAGTCTCTAACCCAGCGCCTCCCGCTTCGCTTCATTTCCATTAAACCCTGTAACAGACCTGCTGCCTTGGCATTTACTTCATGTGATTAGCTCATAATTCATAGACTCGCCGGCAGGTTTCACTGCCCAGGGAGGAGAAGGTTCACACCTGGCTTGTACCCTCTCCTCTTTGGAAATGTCTCAATTTGAAATCTCAAAAATGTAAAGCCTATTTGTTCTTCATGGAGAAATATTGTGGTGTGACATAAAGACGAGTTGGTCTTACCTTCCCTTATAGACAAGCTTGAGGTAAGGTAGAAGGAAATTGTATGTAAATGGTGCTGAAGGACACTACATTGGTTTTACTGCTGACATTTAAAGTGATTTCATAAAGTTCTCTATTTCGTCACTGAGGAAAGGAAAACTTGTCCTAACCATGGACTGCTTCTCCGTGTCCCTTGGCTCTTCTCCCTGAGCCCTTTTCACAAGAGATGACCTGTGCTTACAGCTCTTTTCTCAGCCTGCCTCCTCCCTGTAGAAGGTCTAAGACCCACAGGCCTCTTTTTATTGTGCACTGTCTTGTTCTCCTTTAGTCCAAGTGAGCAAGCAGGGGTTTTGCTACTACAATTCTCTTAGAAGCTTTGAGTTTCCTGTGAATTTTATTGGCGTTCATACCATTAGAAAAGCCACCCTCACACATTGTTTTAAGGTAAGCTCTTCACCTTGGGCTTCCTGGAGGTGTTGTAGGACAGTGCCTTGAAAACTCTCACATTCTGGAAATCCTTAAAGGCATCTGAGGCACCACATGAGTCTTTCTGAGGTCTTAAGGGTTTTATAAGTCTTGGCTTCATCCTTAGACCATGCTTTCCTGGAACACCCTGGATTTGATGTTACCCAGAAACCATGTGTGTATTTTAGCATTATTTGACCATTGGACATGTGGGAGAAGCTCTAAATAGGAAATGGATATTTGAACCCGGTAAGTTCTGGTTCTTTGCCATTTAATAGTCTTCCTTTAGCTCATCTTTCTAGTGCATTTCACTTTCAGGGCTTCCTAGGGAGAATCCCGTCATCCTTGTTTCAGTGTCATTTTGCTCACTTGCCCAGAAGCGCTTGCTGTCAGCCTCCTCAGGGCTATGAGGCTTCCACTCACTGTTTCTTGGAGGCCCTTTTGGTTTTCATTGTCACACCTCTATACATTATCTCTGGATCCACCTACCTCCTGTTCAAAGGCACTCCGCCACATGTGTGCATCAGCACTCCATTTTTAATATCCGTATCTGTGCCAGTTATTTATTGGTGCTTAATAAACCACCCCTAACCCCTGTGTCTTAAAACAGCATTTACTTTGCTTGCAAACCTGCAGTGAGGCCACCTCATTTCTTTTCCACTTGCCATCAGCTGGGATGACTTGAAGCTGGGAACTAGACTCATGTAAAGGCTATTCATTCACCTGTTTGTCAGTGGCAGCAGGCTTTTGGCTGGGACATTAGCTGGGGCAGTCTCAGCTGGCCACCAAGATGAGGACTGACTACGCGGCCTGGGCTGCTTCATCCTTCACAACAGGGTGGCCGGGTTCTCAGGGTGAACTTCCCAAGAGAGAGTGAGACCACCAGTGGGAGCTGTATCACCAGACATAGAAGTCACACAGCAGGTCCACCACATTCTATTCACTAGAAACCAGTGACTAAGGCCAGCACTGCTTCATGGAGAAGTGCAAAGGAGTTGTAGACATGTTTCAGTAACTGCCTCACTCGCCTTGTCTTAGCAAACAATCATCATCTCTAAGGCAGTTGTTCCTCCCATACCCTTATCACTGACATTCCAGCAGGTTTGTTGTTGACGGTGCTGTTCTTTCTGTTGAGTTTGCTCCCTTATTTTGTGGGAAGTAACAAAGAATTTCAATATTTCACTGTTGATTTAAGCCCCACTTTTTTAGGGCTCATCTCGCTTAAACTTTTACAGTGAGAGATGTGATTTCTCCGCAACCCATGGGATCGTTTTTTCTTGGAATGCAATTCAAATGAGCATCAACCGTTTGTAGTTCAATACAAGACTTATGGCGTTAGAATCCATATTTAGAAGATTCATGAATTAGAGTCTCATTTTGAAAGTCTTATTTTGGGATGCATTTGTTGACTCAGTCCTAAATACCTCAAAATGATATCCCTGCACTTCTTTAAAAATTATGAAGAGTTAAGATGGGGGAAGAGGTAAGAGACTTTCTGCTAAGAGGTGACACATAGTCATTTTGTGGAGGAAAGACATGAAACAGTCACAGAAAAAAAGTATAAAATCAACTGCAGACTCTGTGTGGCAAATATGACGACAGTAAATATATGTTTGTGACTCCTGGTTGTTTTAACTTTGGTCTTGATTCTGAGTAATCCAAGGTTCCACATTCTAAGACTGTACAACAGTACGGATAACATTTTACTGCAACTGAATTCGTTTCAAAATGTCACAATTAACTGGTGTTGAATTAAGACTATTCTCAGTCCACAGCTTCATAACCAAACTATATTATTTCATTCACGCAGAATGATGATTTCATAGCAATAGTGGAACCTGCATCTTCACCATGTGCACATGTGGATGAAGAAAATACACTTCAACAGGCATTACCATCAGTGAAAGCAATTCAAAAGAAATGTGAAAAACTAGAGGATAAAAAAGAGAAGTGGAAACAAAAAGCAAAAATGCTCGAAAAACAAATGGAAATGAAGATGTCAGAAATAGAACAGTATAAACAGATGATTGGCAAGAGAACAGCACAGGATTTAAACGAAAAATTAGAACAAGCCCAGTTGTTAAAGGTTAATTTCTTGATCTTTAATGTGCTTTATTTCATTTCAGTGCAAATTTCACTTTGGACATAGACATTGTATGTGTTTCCCCCACTTCCCTTAATAGCAATTTGTTCTGTAGATTTCAGGAAGGAAGGTGGCATGTTTCTCATTTCAGTATTTTAATTTCCATCATTATTATCACTAAATTGAGCATTCAGAATGATTCTTACTAGAGGATCATTTTCTTTTTAAGACCAGTTGATGTTAAACAAGACTATAAGGAAGAAAAGGAAGAAAAATTTTGATTTAAAAATTGCACTATTATTAAGTTCCATTGTTCAATTTTTAAAAATGTCAATTGATTCTATTATTTTTTGAGTTACCAGAATGCATGAGTACTAATAAAAGAAAGATTTTATGCTAAGTGAAATGAGCAAGTCAGAGAAAGACAAATACCATATGACACTACTAATATGTGGGATCTAATGAACAAAATAAACTGACAAGCAAAATAGAACCAGAGGCATGGATACATGGACCAGACTGACAGATGTCAGAGGGGAGGGGGTTCGGAGGGCCTGGAGAAAGGAAGGTGAAGGGATTAGCTAAAGAACATCTATGCATAGACCATGGACACAGACAACAGTGTGGTGATGGCCAAGGAGGGAGGTGGGGGTGGGGGCTGGTTAGAGGCGGCAAAGGGGCAGAAAACGGGGGACATCTACAGTAGTGTTAACAATATAAAATTTAAATAAAAAAGGAAGATTTAACTTTATTTTTATAATTTAGATTTAATTTAGTTGACATAATATTTTAAACCAGCTTGCTTTCATGTTTAAAGCTGCTCTGTGAATCGCTGACTCAAAATTAAAGGAAACAAATAAAATTATTCAGATTATACTTTTTAAAAAAATGTATCCTTCTTATTTGCTTCAGACGGATCCATTACCTCAACAAAAGCCACATAGTAAAGTTTCATTAAGAAGGGAGTTGGAACCCATAATTGAAGATCTGGAATCTGAACTTCCCAAATTGGAAAAATATGACCAACTTCACCAGAGAGAAAACCAATGTGCAAAGTCACTGCCAAGTCTACTACTCGAGTAAGTCGAAACACAAAATCAGAGAAAATAAATTTACCTCATTAATTAGTTTCTAAAGCATAATTTTTATCAAGCCAGGTTCATGAGATTAGTAGAAATGGAAGCTAACTAAGTAGTATAATTTTAGAAAATTATCTTAGTAAATGAACTTGTCTATCAAATGTTTGTCCAGGACAGTTTGCATCTCTTCCCCATTTTATTTTTCCCCCCTTAATATTTTCCTAAGTTAACCTACATGATCTACTAGTCTTTAAGCTGTTTTTGAAGCTTTATAATTTAGACAGCGATATTTTTATAAAGTGGCTTGTTGTCATTACCCTAAATAGAAATATTAACGAGTTTAACTATTTTTGGAAAATAACTTAAACTGAAAGGGTTAAGTGCTGGGCACATTCTGGCGCTTGGTAGATTTACTTTCTTCATTGTGACCTTTGTTATGATCACTAGAGGGCGCCTCGAGACAAACTATCCTTTATAGTTTTTCTGCTCAGAGGCACGCAGGTTAATGGGGAAAGATGAACAGGGGTGGAGGGCCCTATGATTGACAAAGTTGCTAAAAAGAATGTGGTGGAGTCCTGAGGGGGGGGTGGGGAGGACAGAAAGGGCGGCTCCCCTCCAGTGCCTTGGGAACAGTGTTATGAGCTGATGCCTCTGGAGCTGTTTTTGTTCATTTTGATCCCCAGCGAGGCTGTCTTGTTCCCATAGAGGCTGTTGCTCTAAATTATGCGTCCATGGGAAATGTTTAAAATCCCCAAGGTAATGCGTGTATTGTACAAGGGTGGTGAAAGCAAATGCTTGATAGTGTCTTTGAGGGATTATTTTTTAAAAATCTCTCAAGTGGTTCACTAGATATGCCCAAGGGCATCCTCCAGAATCTTGTAGGTACAGTCCTTCCAGGAGGCAGCAAGTGTCACCTGAGAAGCGGCCCACATCACAGCCATTTCTCTCCCCTCCCTACTTTGGATTACTTGTTAGTGAGGAACCCCCTCCCCCCACTCCCTAGAAACATAGTGCTTCTCTAGAACAACTTAGAACCTATACTTGAATATAGAAGGCCTGCTCCAACACATTTTCATTGTTAAAATGGGAAATTCCGTTTACTATTGTGGCTACTTAAAAAAATGCAGGTCACTTAGGGAAAAATAAAATACTAAGCATTTGTTGTTTACAATCTTCACAGGACTAAGGAGAAGATGACAGAGGTCAAAAATGAACTTCTCAGGCAGAAGCAACAGGAGAGACCTTTACACAGCCCTCCTGGCACGATGCCAGTCTAGGAGACACTTTTTGTTGAAAATGCTAATAATAGTTTTGTACCCTCTAGAAATTCTACTATAAAATAGAACTTGGGGACTCCTGCCTCAAGAACCCTTTTTATGAATTAAATAAACTTGTAATACTAAAAGGATTAATTTCTGTTTTTAAGTGAACATTTTTTGTCATCTTCTTATGTGAGAAAATGTTCTTAATTGCTACTTTACTTCCAGCATTATTTCAATTTTTATAAAATGTCTTGCAGAGCAGTTGTACATTTTCTAAATAGTTAAATTAAGGAGATATATGAGTTTTTAATTAATTTACTTTTTAAATTTATCTTTACTGTTGAAAGTATTGCAGATGTCCTTTTTTCCCCCCACTGATCCCCTCCACCCAGCATCGGCCCCCTCCGGCCCACCCACCCCAGGCCTTCTCTACCCTGTTGTCTGTGTCCATGGATTATGCATATATGCATATAAGTTCTTCGATTAATCTCTCCCCTCTCCCCACCACCCGACCCCCAACCTCCCTCTGAAATTCATCAGTCTGTTCTATACTTCTATGTCTCTGGATCTGTTTTGTTTATCAGTTTATTTTGTTCATTAGATTCCACATATAAGTGAGATCATGTGATACTTATCTTTCTCTTACTGGCTTATTTCACTTTGCATAATACTCTCTAGGTCCCTCCAGCTATCTCAAAAGGTAAGAGATCCTTCCTTTATGACAGCTGCATAGTATTCCATGGTGTACATGTCCCACAGCTTTTTTATTCACTCATCTGCTGATGGGCACTTGGGCTGTTTCCAGATCTTAGCTATTGTAAATTCAGCTGTTATGCACATAGGGGTGTATAAATTCTTTCTGATTGGTGTTTTGGCTTCCTTAAGATATATTCCTAGAAGTGGAATCACTGGGTCAAATGGCGGTTCCATATTTAATTTTTTGAGGAAACTCCATACTGTTTTCTACAGTGGCTGCACCAGTCTACATTCTAGCAAGAGTGTACTAAGATTCCCTTTTCTCCACATCTTCACCAACACTTGTCATTTGATGATTTGTTGATGATAGCCATTCTGACCAGTGTGAGGCACTTTTAAATATATATATATGTTAAACATATATATATATTGATTTCAGGGAGAGGAAGAGTAGAAGGAGAGAGATAGATAGAAACATCAATGATGCAAAAGTCACTGATAAGCTACCTCCTGCATGCCCCCCACTGGGAATCAAGCCCACAACCTCGGCATGTGCCCTGACTGGGAATCGAACTGTGATCTCCTGGATCATAGGTCGATGCTCAACCTCTGAGCTCCGCTGGTTCAGTGTGAGGCATTTTTATACACCAATAGTGAACTCAGAAAGGGAAATTTAAAAAGCAATTCCATTTACCATTGCAACAAAATATTTAAGATACTTCGGCCTGGCCGGGCGTGGCTCAGCAGTTGAGCATCGACCTAGGATCCAGGCGATCAGGGTTCGATTCCCGGTCAGGGCACATGCCCAGTTCCAGGCTAGGCAGCCAATCAATGACTCTCTCATCACTGATGTTTCTATCTCTCTCTCCTTCTCCTTTCCTCTCTCTAAAATCAATAAAGATATATTTAAAAAAAAAAAATTTAAGATACTTCGGAATAAACAACCTAGGAGGTAAAAGACCTGTACTCAGAAAACTGTAGGACGATTAAAAAAAAGAGATAGAGGCCTGGCTGGACATGGCTCAGCACTTGAGCACTGACCTATGATCCAGGAGATCTCAGTTCGATTCCCAGTCAGGGCACATGCCTGGGTTGTGGGCTCAATCCCCAGTAGGGTGTGTGAGGGAGGCAGTCGATCAATGACTCTCTCATCATTGATGTTTCTACCTCTTTCTCTCCCTCTCCCTTCCTCTCTCTGAAATCAATAAAGATATATTAAAAAGAAGAGAAAGAGATAGAGAAAGATATAAACAACTGGAAGAATATACTGTGTTCATGGATTGGCAGAATTAACATCATTAAAATGTCCATACTACCCAAAGCAATCCATAAATTTAATGCAATCCCTATTAAAATACCAATGGCATATTTCACAGATCTAGAACAAACACTCCAAAAATTTATATGGAACCCAAAAGGACCCTAAATAGCCAAGGCAATCTTGAGAAAGAAGAACAAAGTTGGAGTGATCACAATACCAGATACCAAGTTATACTACAAAGCCACTGTAATCAAAACAGCCTGGTACTGGCACAAAAATGGGCATATAGATCAGTGGAACAGAACAGAGAATCCAGAAATTGACCCAAGCCTTTATGTTCAATTAATATCTGACAAAGGAGGCAAGAGCATACAATGGACAGTCTCTTCAATAAATGGTGCTGGGAAAATTGGACAGGGACATGCAAAAAAAGAAGCTAGACCACCAACTCACACCATACACAAGAATAAACTCAAAATGGATAAAAGACTTAAGTTGTGAAACCATGAAAATCCTTGAAGAAAACGTAGGCAGCAAAATCTCAGCTATCTCTCGCAGCAGTATGTTTGCCGATATATTTGAATTTTTAAAATGAGGGTCACTTATGTCTGTATATCTTGCCAGCACTTGAATGACTGGTGACTAAGGTGGCAATGATAGGGAGTCTTGAAATAGCAACTAGGCTTCATTGTGTATCACGGTTATTAATATATCCATTCTTCATCTCCTTTATGGAGTTCTTTAAGCTCCAGAATTTGTTTGGTTCTTTTTATAGTTTTCTTCTCTTTGGTAAAGTACTCCTTCTGTTCACTAATTTTATTTCTGAGCTCATTGAACTGCCTTTTGAGTTTTCTTGTGTCTTGTTGAGTTTCTTCATGACTGCTGTTTTGATTTCTCTCTCATTTATATCACAACCAGCGGTTATTTTGAGTTTCTTTCTGGAGAACTGTCATTTTCTTTCTTTGTTAGTGTTACCTTGGTGGTCCATGCTGTTTAATGGGTTGTTTCTCTGCTGGTGCATTTGAAGTAGTGAACACTTTTCTTATTGAGGGACATTTGGTTTCCACAATTCAGCAGGTTGATAATTTGGGGTCTGTCTTTAGTTTTCCAGCAGGTGGTGGGGTAGCACAGGATTTGTTTTCTCTTACTGTGCTACTTAAGCTTGGGGAGGGGGGTGCGGTGATTCAAGGTGTGGGAGGCTTAACCTTGGACATGGGAGTGGTGGCAGCAGGCTGACCAGGGTGGTGGGTGCTGGTGCTGGATCCGGGTTGCCTGGGTCTCAGGGCACCACCACCATGGCAGGCAGGGGGATGTGGCCAGTTGAGGGGAGCCAGTTTGTGAGCCCACTGAGCTGCGGCCTCATTCCCCTTGGCCACTGGCAGCACTGTGCTGTGGCCAGGGGGCTGGAGACTTGTCTCTGCTGCTGCTACTGGTCTGTGGTGGTGTGAGCACTGCTGCAACTGGGCAGGGATCTGGATTTTGGGGTGGGGCTAGGAATGCTGCTGGACTGTTGCCCCCTGATGGTCTGCAGTGTGGGGGCTGCACCCTAACCCATCCACAACTACTGGGTTTGCTGGGGCTGTGAGCTCAGCCTGCTGCAGCTGTGGGCCTGTCCCTGTTCTCCCTCCACCCTGCCTCTCCTGCACATTCCAGTAAGCCCACCTTTGAGGGCCTGGTGTGTGGACCACTTAGTGTGTCGAGCAGAGGAGCCTTTGTTGGGTTCTGGACAATGCACATTAAGTAGAAGTCGGGGAAGAAGAAAACATTTCTGTGAGGGTTGTGGAGTCACCTTTCTTGGAGCTGTGGCGGGAAGGTGGCAGGTGACACCCGCTTCCCCTCTGAGATGAGAGCAGGGGCTGCGGGCAGACAGCCGCCCTCCCGCTGGTTCCCGGCGCATCGCCCGAGGCTGCTCAGTGGGAGGTGCGGGGACCCACTGCTGGCCCTTGGGGACACAGCTTCTCCAGGAAGAGCCCCGAGCAGGCGAGTGACCTCAGTTCCTTCTCTCGGACTCGCCCACCAGGCAAACCGCTGCTCTAGGGGCGGGTGGAGAGAGCCCAGGCCCTCTGCGGAGAGGAAGGCAGGGAGGCAGGCCCTGCCCTTTCTGATGGTCAAATCATCCTGGAAATTAGCGCATGTCTGTCGTTCACACCGACTAAGGATGAGAAAGTGGGACAGAAGCGTGCTAGGTGCTACAGAGACCTGCTGCGTGTTTTAAATCCTGCTCTAGGTGACCCACAACATGGCTCACTCACGCCTTGACTGGCTTGGTAAACCAGGTTTTATTCGGGGGAAGGAATCGTTCTTTTAAGGGAGAATTTCCTCCATTTCAGCTTGTTCGGTTTAACTGAAGACTTTCTCCTTCGTTTCTTGTCCTGCGCTTTATAAACCGAGTGTCCCGGCCGCTCCTAAGAGGAGACGTGATGCTAATTTCCATCCCTTGATTTTTATTCATGACATTGAAACGTACTGTTTAGTTAGAAAGCTGCTGTTTCGCGTCCCGTGCCGAAACGTTGTTGAGCCCCATGACAAAGGTCTGCGCCTTGGTTTTCTCTGAGTTACTTAAAAGCCCGTGTGTCTCTCCTGAGTGTGAGGAAGCAGCTGCCATGGAGCCCGAGGCTCAGGAGGGAGACGCAGAGCCCGCTTCTGGCCTGTGGCTGGTTGGCTTCGTGACCCTGGGCGATCGACCTATAATCATTCTGAGCCTTTGTTGCCTCTTGTGGAAAATCGGGGACTTGGACTAAATTAGTGATTTTCACACCTTCAACAATTTTCTTTCAAGGACTAGAACTTTAAAAAAAAATTTTCTTCATGAAACTGTATTATATAAAACAGAGACTTAGAGCTGTCTAGCTAAAGGAGGGAAGGAAACTCAGGCTCTGCAATGCTAACTTGTCCCCGGTGGAAACTCAGATTCCTATGGGATATAGTTTGAGAACTACCAGTAGTGAGAAAAATCCTTCTAATTATAAATCCTTTGAATTTAAAGTTGCCGATGCATTGTTTTTATGTGCATAAGTTCCTCACCTTTCTATATTTTTGATAAATGGAAAAATATAAATAAAATTGCAGATGTGTTCTCCTTATTAATGTTGGACTTCAAGCTCCTTCCACCATCTGAACAGAATCCTCACCTAGAAATAAGCATAAATGTCAAAGAAGTAAATATTTAGGAAAAGCGCTTTTTTTGGGAAAAGATAGTTACATTAGTGGTTTCTTAATTCAAGTTGTGTAAAAATGTGCTTTACATTGTACATATTGTTTATTAATGGTAACATAAAATTGATTCAGTAAAGGCCTCTCTCTGTGAGGTGCTGAGTTAGCACCACAAGGCCTGTCGAGCAAGGTCGCTGCCACCCTCTCTGTGTAATAAGGCCTGTCGCTCATGCTCCTGGTAAAGTGTGACAGAGAACAGCCTCCGAAAATACTGGGGAACATCTCAGGCAACAAATTTGTCTTCACACCTAAAACTTGGAAAGGCATTGGGTATCACATTATCATGATCGCCACAGTGTTTATGTTTAGCAGAGTATTTTAAACCCCGTTTCAGGCTTTTAGGGAGAGGATACCTTTTACAGGAAAGGCTTAAGTTAAGAATACTCTAGATTGGGATATGTAATACCATTTGCAATATCCCCACACATTTTATAGTGAAGAAGACTATAATTATAATTAGTTGAATGTTGCCACATTTATCCCTAATTTCTAGAAAGAAATGGTTCAGTCATAGAACAGACAGCAAAATAGCTTTATTTATTTATTTATTTTTGCTGGTAGAATTTTCACATGACCTATGACAGTACCGCTTTTGTCATTTTAGGTTGAAAAATTAATGGCATAGAACATAGTTTGAGATTTTAATTTTCTAGAAGTATAAGAATAGAAAAGTCACTTTAAGGAAAACTTCATTAAAATGGAAAACAAGCCCCTAAACTTTTAAAAAGGGAAGTTTTTCTAAGACTTGAAAAGTAATGCACTCAGTGTGAAATATGACTTGACTCATTTGAACTTCTTTGAACCAATGGGTGAAACATCACTTTTCTCAAGTTATATTTATTCAATAGACCAAGATTAATTACGCTTTTTATCAGGTTAATCTCAGTAGCATTACATATACATGCTTTCTGTTATCTAAAATTAAAATAGAATTTGAGTTTATTTTATTTATGTGATTATTTTTCTGTTTGCACAAGCCCCAAGTTAGGTCTAGTCTCTAAAAGCATTGTTTAAAGGACGCATTTCATAAGCTCTTTATCATTCTTATAATAATATCTCTTATTTCACTGAAAGAGTATAAATATATTTGACTTCCTTCAGATGCAGCAGGAGCTTGAAAAAAACTCTAACTAGAAAACTAAAAGAAGGTATGTTGCCAAAATTTGCTAATTAAATTGAAACATGATTGATTTCTGAAACACACTGTAAGTGGGAAAGGGCATTTTCCATGTTCGGGTAACAGGCGCTGCACCACGTGTTTTCTTGTCCAAAGCGGGTGAACAGTGAAAGCGCAGCGTGAGGAAGATGCGCTTACTCTGCATCTACTCATCGTGTCCTGTAGCTTTTAGAAACCTCAAAAGTCCGTGCATCTCTCTCTTTTTTAAATCCTCCCCCGAGGAGATGTTTTTACTGATTTTAGAGAGAGAGGGAGGGAGAGAGAGAAGCATTGATGTGAAAGATAAACATCGATTGATTACCTCCAGTTCCTGCCCCCACCGGAGATCAAACCGGAAACCTAGGTAAGTGCCCTGATGGGAATCGAACCTGCAACCTTTTGTTTCAAGGGACAGTCCTACAGCTGAGCCACCCAGCCAGGCCCGTGCATCTCTCATGTCTGGCCACCCCCTTCCTTTCCTCTGTGATGCTGATGGAATGTCAGCTGAAACTGTTGCCAGAAATCTGGGCGTCACCCACTTCTCATGATTTCACCAGCCTAGGACCTAGTCAAGCAGCTACAGTTCACCTAGCTATCACCCGAGGGCGACATTTAGATCTCCAGTCACTGACTTTGTCAGTCATTTACCTTCTACCCTCAGGAAAATCTGCAGATTCCTTTGCATGGAGTAACAACACCGAAGTCCACTGTTTTCGCCCAATAATTCAGACTTGCCTCTAGGTGCCACTTCCCCTCCTCTGCCCCTTTGCTCCAGCGTCTGGGCAAACGAGGCGATTCGGCTCCACAGGAGCCCCCCTCACCCCTAGTCTCGGCACCTGCTGCCGTTCTCTTTCTGGCATACGTTTCCCGTGTCCTTCGGGTATCAACTTACACATCCCCGCCACCCAGAAGCCAGCCACACTGACGCAAAACTGGAATGTCCCTTCTGTGTGCTCCAGTGGGGCCCTGTTTTATATTCGCCACGGTGCATGCGGCTCTGAGTGGAAACTGCCTGCTCATCCGTCTGTTCAGTTTACAGCGGGCGACTGTCCAGGGCTGGCCTGAGCAGCTTCCCCTCTAACTCCAGCGCTTGCCGTGCCCCTGACTGTGTGGCTGTTGAATGAATGAATGAACTTCAAGGCAGCCAGATGCCTGCTACTTAGCCATGATAGCAATTCTGTTTTGTTTATTTTTGTTTCGGTTTGGTTTTTTATATAACACTTTGTTAAACTTATTGGGGTGACAGTGGTTAATATGAGCATATAGGTTTCAGGGGTGGGTTTCTATGTCACAAGATCTGTATATTGCTCTGTGTGCCCCACTCACAGTCATATCTTCCCCCGTCACCATATATTAAGACTCCCCTTCACCCCCCACCCCTTTCCCTCTGGCAACCAGCACACTGCTGTTTGTGTCCACAGTAGCACTTCATTGCGTGTGCATCGCGGGCAGACTACAGGCCACAGTAACCTTGTGCTGTGCACTGTCGTCATATACAGATGTTTTCATTCTTCTTAACACTTATACTTAGTGGTAGTTTAGATAAAGAATATAATTTTCCTTTTCTTTCCAGGTGCTGCTGCAGTTGAATCCGAATCCTTTAGAGCTTATCCTGTAGGATCCATTGCTCAGTGAACTTCACATCAAGATCTACTTGTGAAAACGTCATGAGAACATGCACAGATTTTGAAGAAAAATTATATGATCTGAAACAACTAGTAAAAATTTATTTACTGGACTGTTTATATAACATTTTAATAATTGTTTTCCATTAACACATAACATGTGAGATCTTGATTAAAGAAAAATATTTCTGGATCATGTGTGTGATGAAAATTATAGTATTTTAAACTATGTTTCTTGGCATCTAAGTTTCAAGCATGTTTTCTAAGTGAAAGCCAGCACTATGGAGGTTTACATACTGGAACTGCCCAAATACCAGCTGTTTAAACCACACCCAAACCACCAAAATGTCCTTCACACTTTAGTGGTGTTAATTGATAGCTTTTTTATATATTCCAATTTTATCACTATATTTGATCCTAAAGATTTAGACAGACATCACTTCTATATCTGCTGCTGTGGCTGCCATCAATGTTGGGATGTATTACAATTGTTAGTTATATTGCCATTAGACTCATTGCATGTCATTTTAGACCCTGATTCATAGATCTTTCCTTGTGGGGAAATAAAGTTTGCCTAAGGCTTCTCCCCTTTTCTATTGATTTATTTTTTAGAAACAGTGTTAAAATTAGAGAAAGCTCCAAGTTTTAGTACAAAGAACTCTTTTCCCCTGAACCCTTTGAAAGTAAATTGCTGACATTATGCCAACACCCTGATTCCTTTAGTGTTTATTTCCTACCAGTCAGTACCTTCCACTTGCTACCAGACCACCCTCACAATCAGGAATTAACACTAATACATTCTATTATTTCATCCTCATATTCTTTTCCATTTTTGCCACTTGTCTGTAGTGTCTGTTATAGCAAAAAGATCCTGTTCAGATCCCTGGGTTGCATTTAGCTGTAGTGTGTGTTCATCTCCTTCAGTCTGGAGCAGGCCCTTAGTCTTTCCTTGGCTTTCGTGACCTTGAATCTTTTGAAGAGTAAGCTCCTGTAACAGACTGTCCTTCGGGTGGATTTTTCTGATGTTTCCTTATGATGAGATTTCGGTTATACATTTTTAGCCAGAGATCACAGAAGTAGTCCTCTACTCCTCTAACTGTGTCCTGTGGTGGGGCCTACACTGTTGCTCTGCCATTCTTGGTGATGTTAATGTGGGTCAGTGAGGGGAGTACCTGCTTGGTTTCTCCTCTGTAATGTTTCCCTCCTCGCTTTACAAGCAATTAGTGTTTTATAGGGAAGCACTTTGGGACTATGCAACTATCTCTTCCCTACACTTCTGATTAACTCATTTATCAATATAGGTTCATGGCTTATTTTATTCAATGGGTTACAATTTGTTAAAATAATTTTTCTGAATTTATTTTTCTTTTAGAAAACTCTGTATTGGCAGTTTCAGACTTACAAAAAAGTTGGAAGAATAGTAGAAAGAATTCCTGGGTACTATCCCCCAAATGCTAACATTTTACTACATTTGCTTTACCCTTCCTCCCTTCTCTCTTCCTAGATAAATATAAATGTAGGTATGACACATATATACACACACATATATATAAAATCTGAAAGTTACAGACATGGCTCTTTACTCCTCAGTACTTTAGTGTGCATTTCCTATGAAAATGGAATTATCTTACGTAACTGTAGTATAATTATCAAAATGAGGGAATTAAAATTGGTTCAGTATTAATATTTAATCTTGGATATCATTTAGATTTTCCTATTGTCTCAGTAATATCCTTTATAGTCAAAGAAAACCCATGACGCTGTGTTGTGCCCATTGTCCCGTTTCTTTAGTCTCCTTCATCTGGGACAGTCTTCAGGCTTCCTTTGCTTTTCATGACTTCCAGTTTGAAGAGTGCGGGCAGCTATTCTGTGGACTCCTGTTGGGGGCCGCGTGGAGCTCCCTCACGCAGCGCAGGTTATGCCGTCCGGGCGGGCGCGTCCCGCAGCGACGCGGACCTTCCAGCACAGCGACCTGGGGCACACGCTCGGCTCCGGGCCTGGCGCTGTTGACCTGGATCGTGTGGTTAAGAAGCGTCTGCCAGGTTTGCCCACAGGAAAGTCACTATTTATGTTTTGTATGTCACAGATCCCTTGTGTGGGGTCCTCTGAGCGGTGCCAACACTTGGCCCCTCCTCTGAATTTCTCGCAGCTGGCACAGCGCCCGCGATGATTCCTGCTGGAATCAGCCGGTACCATGTTGTCTGCCAGGTGCTGGGGCCCTCATTCCGCCATCCCTTCTGCACCGAGACAGTTAAAGACAAGTGGGCACGAGGGAGAAGGGAAAGCTGACTGTTTTGGTGCTTAATTCCCCCGATTGGGCCCGTGGTGGCCTTTCGGGGTGCCCTCCTGTCTTTCTGACCTGTCCCCGTTTTCCCTTGAGCTCTTCCTTGCTCTCTGGGCACAGGATGTTCCAGGCTCGCCCTGCGGTTTCCTGCCCAGCCCTGGAATCAGCCTTTCCCATAAGAGCCCCGACTCCTCTTAGGGGCGAGGACGTTTAGAGACCAAGGCCCGGCGCTGGCTGTGGGGTGCGCGCCGCTCCCGGGCTCATTGCTCACGGGCCCCTCAGAGCAGCAGGGACCGTGTGTGTGCAGAGGACACGCACATCCGCGCACACGCGTCTGCAGTTCTCTGGGAATATATTGAAAAGCAGGAGTTCTCACCGAGCTAACCCCACAGGGTTCGTTCTAGTTGTTTCCTTTCCCTTCTTAGTCCCTTTCCTGGCAGTAAGCGGGCCCCACCCGCAGTATCTGATTATCTGGTCAGGCTCCCTGTGGGTAACCAGCTCTGTCGCCCTGCCCCTGCGCACATGTCCTCGCCCCCACCTGGACTGTGACCCCCACACTGGGTTGTCTCCACTGCTGTCCCTTCCAGGCATGTGCCCTCCTCACCCCATCCTTCCTCACCCTGTGCCGGGCCACCTCTTCTGCAGATGACTTACCCTGTCGGCTCTGAAGGCCAGGCTGGGCGGTCCTGCCTGCGGGGTGCCCCCTGACCTTGCTGTCTGACCCCTCCTGCCCTGTCGCCCGCCTTTCGGGGTGCTCTGGCTCCAGCGCCAACACTGTGCAGGGGGCCCTCCCAGACTCACGCCTTCCTCGTTCCATCCGGGCTCCAGCACCTCGCTCTGGGCCACCGCACCTCCCTGCCTCTGTCCCCATGCCTTTGAAGCAAAATGTTTGGAAGAGAAGGAAGCAGGAAAGGCTCCAAAAACCTTTTATAAACAACTTGTCAAGCACTACAAATATACCGCAAGGATTCTGATTGGAATTGCATTGTATCTGTAAATAAACTGTGGAGAAAAGACATTTATAATATTGAGTTTTCCAGACTATTTAATAGTCTGTCTGATTAACTCTCAATGTTTAAAAATATTTTCCATAGAGATCTTGCATATATTTTTTATATTTATTCTCAATTATCCAATACTTTTGAACCTAGTATAAATGTCATTTAAAAAAATCAATTTTCTTTTTCTTGCCAGCTTTTAGAAATAAAATTGTTATGTTGCATTTTATGCTTGGATTCAGTATTTTGCAAAACTCTCATTTTTTCTTACTTGAATATTTTATCTGCAGATTCTTTTGGATTTTCTACATGAACAGACATGTAATCTATAAATTGTGATGGTTTTGTTTCTTCTTTTCCAGTGCCTAGAATATTATTTTTCTTACTCAAGAAGGGTTTCAAAAAAGGGTGGGGGAAGAGTTGGTATCTACTTCTTGTCGAAATTGCAAAGGAAAAACAGAATATCTCTCTATGATTATGTAGATAGTGGGGTTTTAAAAGTAGGTATGCTTTATTAGTGTATTAGTTTTCTCTGGCTCTGTAACAAATTGTTATCGGTGGAAGTGTGGTCTTGGGGTACCACTGGAAGAAGCATTTCTGGAGGCCCCCACGGGAGGATGAGGTTTGGTAAGAAGCTTTATTTCCACGGAATTACACCCCAGGGTTTCCAAAGCCCCATCTCCCTTAGTCCAGTCAGAGAAGTGGAGCTGGGATTTCAGTGGAGCTAAAAGTAAAGCCAGTGTCCAGAGTTTCCTTTCCATGTCGGAGCTGGGTCCAGGTCAACATCAGGCTGGTTACAGTCCATCAGTCCATTGTGTGTGTGGTCCACACACATATTTATTATTAGCAGTTGTATTCAAGTACACTGGCCTAACATTTGTTCCATTTAAAAAATAAACATATCACTTGGGCCATAAAAAATATCAATCATTTTTCCTTGCTGTTATAAGATTAATGATAAACTGTTTTGTGTACAGCATTTCTATATGTGTGCTGTTTCAATTTTTAGTGAAAAGATACTTTTACTAAAAAAATAATTTTAGCCTTGGCCGGTGTGGTTAGAGCATTGGCCTGTGCACCCAAGGGTCATGGGTTTGATTCTTGGTCAAGGCACAGATCTGGATGCAGGTTCCATCCCTGGCCCCAGTCAGGGCGAGTGTGGGAGGCAAGCAATCGATGTGTCTCTCTCTCACATCCGTGTGTCTCTCTCACCCTCCCTCCTTCCCTCCCTTCCACTCTGTCTAAACATAAATGGGAAAAATACCCTCAGGTGAGAATTAACAAAAAATAAAAATAAAAAGTTTTATACCCAATGCAAGATTTATCATCCACAAACTTTCCAGAGGCATTAGATAAGTATTAAAAGAAAAAATTTGTGAAGTACTGATACATGCTGGAACATGGATGAATGGGCTACAGAATATCAGGACAGGTTTGAAAGGGGAAGTCAGGTTAGATGAGTGTTAAACCTGAAAAAAATGAGTGACTTTAAGGAGACCATTCATTGTATGTTGTAACCTGGGAAAACGGGTTCAAGAAATTATGGTTAAGATTGGAGGGAAGACACAGAAAAGATGAACTGTAAGGGAGGGAGGGAAAGGAAAGAGTGTATTGACTGGGTTATTGATTTTCTTACAGATGGTGGTCTGATGGGATGATCTCTTCTGGGGGGGGGGGTATCTAATCTATCTAATCCGGGAAATTTAGTTGTGGATAAAATCTGTTTAAAAAGCAGGTGCTTTTGGTAGGCGCAGAGCTTGCTGTTCCCACATATCTCACTGTGGAAAGCTGCATAAAATAAAATCCAAAGGAATATATTAGAAAAAACCTCTAAAGCAAAGATCAAAGGGAAAGAAGAAGAAAGTGCTCAGGCCGGCAGAGGGCGCGGCGCCGCTGGAGGGAAGGGCAGAGGCCCCTGAGCGGGCCCCTGGGACGTCCCGCTGGAGCCGCGGGCGGAGGAAACGGGGCAGGGCGGGCACCAGGCCTGGGCCCGGGGACACCCCTGCGGCGGGGGTGACACGGAGGCCGCCGGGGCCACTTCGCAGGGCAACTTCCTCCCAGAACTGGCTGCAGTTCTCCAGCTGGGACGGCCGTGGGGACCCGCGGGCGGGACGGCCTTCCCTGGGGACGAGGCTCCCTGCTGAGGCAGTCACAGCAAACGGAGCGGCGCTGTGGCCCGGGGCCAGCACCGGCTCGGGGACAGCGTGGAGACCGCGTCCCGAGGTGAGCCCAGCGCCCTGCAGCGTGAAGGCGCCGGGACGCGGGCCCGCAGCGCGAAGTCAAAGCTGAGACTGGAAAGCTGCGGGGAGACTCTCAGTGAGGCCCCCCCGGGCCTGCGGCCACCGCGCACTCTAAAGACAAAGGCAGGAATTTCTTAAATGACAACCGGGTGTGCGAGTGAATTACAGCCCCTGTTACATCTTGGCTGCACAGTGAATCCCACGGGGTCAGACTGAACCGCTGTGGGGGGTTTCTCCCAATTGCTTTTTAAAAATTGGGATGTAACGTAACATTCACTGTTTGAAAGTGTACAAGTCAGTGATTTTTAGTCCATCAACTATGTTGTCAAACCATCACCACTCCCTAATTCCAGAGTATTTCCATCACACCAAAAACAAACCCTGTTCATATAAGCCCTGAGTCCCCACTCTCCCCTCCCCGGTCTGCTGGTCACGACAAATCCGCTTCTATTTTTCCCCATGGATTTGCCCGTTCTTGACATTTCCTAGAAATGGGATCAATCATTGTGCAGCCTTTTGTGGTTGGCACCTTTCACTCAGCGTGATGTCAAAGTTCCCCCGTTTTGTCGCGTGTAGCGTTCCTCATTTCTTACTAGAGTGACTGACGCTGCCCTGCTGGGTGGATGGACAACACTTGTCTCCCCGTGACCCTGGACCCCAGCAAGCATCGTGGGTTGACCAGCATGTGGGTAAAGTTGAAACCACTCTTTCTTTTTTAGATCCTTCTGAGTTTCTATCATGGTCTTTGACAATACTAAGTTCTGGGTTTTGGAACATGATTGTATGAGTGATAACTGTGATAGAAGTTGGGGACTGCTTTGTTTTCTAAAATGTGTAGGTGTGGAAAACAATTGCTGTGTAAACTTTTTATGCTTTGAATCCCTCCAAGGGAGGCTCCGGAGCTGCTCCGCAGTGAACGCACACGGTTTCGATGTCCTGCGCTCGCCTCCCCGGAAAGGCCGCAGCTGCTGAAGGAACGCAGACCCGGGGGTTCATCTGACTGAAATGGAGCAGAAGGAGACACTGCAAAGAATGACCCCGGCCTTTAAGGTGGGATTTGGGACTTTAATTTCTTTGGATTAGTAACACACAAGGACATCAGGACTTTTTTACACTTTAGCTCTTTTGGACTTCAACAGAAAGATTTTTGGATTTTAATTTTTTAAGATTATAACCTTTTAATTATATCACTAGGAAATTAATGAGAGGAGTTATTTTATTTTTGGAACATTACTATATGTTGACATGATTTGAAAACTATTTTTTAAAATTTAATTTGGAATACTTAAGTTTTATATCTTAATGTTATTTGATCTCACTGCAGAAACTCTGGGAAGCTACATTGGGAAATATGGTTTGTGTACACAATTTTGGGATAGGAAGTGTCTCTGAGTTCAGAATGGACATTGAGATCATTCAATTAATAGACCATTCTGTCCCATTTCAGAGCCTAGAGCAAAATCTAATTCTTTCAGCAGAAAGGTCCAAGAGAGCCTCAGAAGGACCCACTTATTAATAGGGAAGGACATATGATAGAAATATTATATAATGTTTGGTGTACAATAGGAAAGATATTAGAAAGTGGTGAATTAAAGTTTATGGACTTTGAGAGGTGCTTGCTTTTCATTACAGCAGCAGCTTACACTATATGTACAAGTGGTTTTCTGTGAATGAATTTGACTTTAGGATGTAGATTATATCCCTGGGATTTATGTTTATCAACAGAAGGCTCATTCTGTTCGTGATCTGATTGTCCTTAAGAGTGGAAACCCTTTATCGTTGATATGCTAAAGCTCTCTTGCAACTCAGTGGACCATAATTGAGCCACACTTCAACTTTTTGCTATACCCAAAACTTAGATTGAGCAGAACTCTAATATTGAAGAACATGATACACAGCTTTAAACTATAGACCTGGACATTTAGGATATGTTATAAAAATAGAGTCTATTCTAAAATTCCTTTGGTACCTCGTGGTTAAATATATTTCTAATCTTTCAGTAAATTTGTGAGTGTATTTAGATTGATATTAAATATTACAAATCACACTTGTTTCATAAATGCGTAAAATGTGATCACATTGTAAATTCTATCCTTCTACCAGTATTTTTTCACTTAGTGGTGACCTGATAGAATCACATAATTCCATAATTTCTATTTAACTGTTTGTTTGGTTTTTAAAATTTATTCTAAATAACACTCCAATGAATACCTTAGCATGAACTGCAGTACCTGGTTATAATAACCTTCTCTGTGGGAGCTAAGACCTGGTAATATGAGGGGGAAAGATGTTGGTGTGAAGATACCAATTTGTATTGAAATTCACCCTCAGAGCAAGATTAAAAACAGCCCCTCAGAAGATCCCTGCGCTCTGAGAAAGCATGAGGCGAGGGTCTACTTTTTAGGAATATGTACTTTTTGAGTGGGTTGAAAAAATATATAGTAGCAGTAAGAAAGCAAAAACCAAAAAATAAGAATAATTGACTTTCCATCTCTTAAGCCAGTGGTTGGCAAACTATGGCTCAAATCTGACCTGCTGTTTCTGTACAGCCTGTGAACTAACAACATTTTTTGTATTTTTAAGATGTTTGTAAAAGATCAAAGGAAGAATAATATTTTGTGATATGTGAAAATTATATGAAATTTGAATTGCAGTGAATAAAGTTCTATTGGAACACAAATAACCCCTTCCTTTTGTTTACATATTGTCTACTCTCATGTACCAACAGACCCTGTGGCCAACAAAGCCAACAAATACATACCATCTGGCTCTAGCTCTCTACTCCCTTTCCCACGCACTGTTTCCCGGCAGCATGTGGCCATCCCCGGGCCATGACCGGCTGCGGCATCAATCCTGACTCAGCCCTATGGCAGCCAGGGGTTTCCACAATCTTAGTTGAACAGTGGTGGTTGAGGGGCCAGGTCAACGTGCTCAATGTGGTAGATTTTTTTTCAATGCTGTGCCCTAAAATGGGTGGAATGAGTAAACAGCTATAATATATTTCTATTTTTTATTCCTGTAATTGGATATGAGATCATATCTTGTCCACTAACTACATCACTGGTTCAGATCCTTGATACCCAAAGCGTGGCCCACAGCCAAGGAAACGCATCACCATCTGGGAGCTTATTAGAAACGCAGAATCTCCAGTCCCGCTCCACGATCCCCAGGCACATTGAAGTGTGAGGAGCACAGGTTTAGACAAAAACAAAAGATTTCCTAAAAATGGGAAGCTCTTTTGAGGAAAACAGATAAAGTATGACTGAACTTAGTCACAATAAAAAAAAATAGTTGACTATTACATGGCAGGTGCTACGCTAGGAACAAGGAACCTAAAGATGGAAACATTTATTATGGAAACATAATGAACCTGATCCACCTTTCATGGAAGGGTTTTGGCATCCTTTGATTCATTGCTTGGATGCATTATCTTATTAAGGCTTGAAAAATGATGAGGTTTACATTTTTATTATTGCTTTAGCTCTGATTAGCTGGAATTCTTCTATAAAGAATTTTCCCTTGTCATCCAATTATTACTCTGAAGTACAGATTTTATGAAGAAGGCAGAATTAGTGCTTGTACTTTCCCTTTCATCACCAGTTTTCAGAAGAGCTACTTCCAAATGTTTATAGTTTTACTTTTTGTTAAGCATCCTTATGAACTCATGGAATTGTATAGATTTATAACACATGGGTTATATGTGATTTAATCCACTGTAGTCATGTTTAATTGTCCCATCTTTAGGGAGTGGGAACCCCTTTGGATAATTATCTTTTTACACTGCCCTAGTATTCTGATAGGTCCTTTCTTTCTGGCATGACAAGATACTTAAGGAACATTTTGTAAAAGTCCTGTATTAGACCTGGGCAAGGAAGTCTAGCTACTTTTATTGGGAAATAGTGTTTAGAGACCACCATCTAGGTGATAGTGATTAGTAAAGCCCATTGCCACTAGGCATCATTTCTTTTAGGCCTTTTTAGTGGACAGACTAGGAAACACATATTTTCATAGAAAGGGAAAAATATATCATGGATTCATACTGATGTTTTCAAATCAATGGAAGATTATAGAATTTTTGCTTAACATCTTGAAAAATATATAAATTATAAAAATGTTTGGGAAAAAAATATTTGTGTATTTTTACCCTGAAAACATGAGATCCTAATAACATCAACATAATTACTTATTTGCTTTAACATACAATATATGTATACCTAATATTTTCAAAATAACAATACAAATATTGTTTTACTAACACTAAAATAACTGGATTCAATTTAGGATTTCTTTGTAGTTCTTTTTTTCTTTGGGATATACTTTTAGGTTCTGTGGTGTGGTTTTTTTGTTGTTATTTTTAAATTTATCTTTATTTTTGAAAGTATTACAGATGTCCCTTTTCCCCCCATTGATCCCCTCTACCTAGCACCATCCCCCCTTTCCAAACCCTTACCACACTATTGCCTGTGCCCACAGGTTATGCATATATGCATATAAATTCTTAGGTTAATTGCTCCCCACCCCTCACCTCCACCTTCCCTCTGAGGTTTGTCAGTCTGTTCTGTGCTTCTGTGTCTCAGGATCTATTTTGTTCATTGGTTTGTTTTGTTCATTAGATTCATATATGAGTGAGATCATGTGGTACTTGTCTTTCTCTGACTGGCTTATTTCACTTAGCATAATACTCTCCAGGTCCCTCCAGGCTGACTCAAAAGGTGAGAGATCCTTTTTTATAGCTGCATAGTATTCCATGGTGAAAATGTACTACAGTTTTTTAATGTATTCATCCACTGATGGGCACTTGGGCTGTTTCCAGAACTTATCTATTGTAAATTGTGCTGCTATGAATATAGGGTGTTTTGGGTTTCTCAGGATATACTCCTAGAAGTGGGCTCGCTGGGTTAATTGGCAGTTCCATATTTAATTTTGTGAGGAAACTGCATACTGTTTTCCGTAGCGGCTGCACCAGTCTGCATTCCCACTGGCATTGTATTCAAGAAGGTGCTTGATGTGATTTAAATCTTCTTGAAATTGTGGAGACTTGTTTTGTATCCTAACATGTGTCCATCTTTGAGAATGTCCTGTGTGCCCTTGAGAAGAGTGTTTCTTCTGCGGCTTTGGGGTGGAATGTTCTGTAAATGTTGATTAAATGCATCTAATCTGGTGTGTCATTTAGAGTCCCTGTTCCCTTGCTGATTTTTTGTCCGGGAGATCTCCCTAGTGAGGTGGGTGGGATGTTGAAGTCCCTCCCATGGCTGCATTGCTGCCGATGTCTCCATTAACGTCTGCAGAAGCTCTTTTCATATTGAGGTGCTCCTGTCTGGGGCGCACATATGCTTACAGGGTTATGCCCCTTGTTGGATCCGTTCCTTTAGTGTGTAGGGACCTTATTTTCTCTCGCTGTGGCCTTCATGTTGAAGTCTATTTGTCAGATATGAGTATTGCTGCCCAGCTTTTTAAATTTCCATCTGCAGGAAGGTGAGTATCTTTCCCTCCCCGACTCTCCCTGGCTGCGGGGAGACAGGGCTGGAGGGGACACAGCGCCCCGCCCCGAGCCCCGCCTGGCCCGGGGCCCCGCACCCGCTGGAGGAACGGAAGTCCCCCTTCCCCACAAGTCAGCCTCCAGCCCAGGAGGCCCCCCCAAACAGAATTTCCCGCGGGGGGCAAATCCCCTGTGGTTTCCTTTCTCAGCGGCGAGGGGGGGCGCATTTCTCGCCAAGTTGCGGGATTTCTCCAGTCTCGGGGTGAGGGCGGTTCTTCCTCCAGGCCGAGCGGGCGGGGTGGGCTCGGACCCGGAGCCAGCCGCCGCCTGAAGCACAGCGCCCCATCCTCCACCCTGCACCTGTTACTTTAGGCTGAGCCCGAGCAGCGGACCCTCCCGCAGAAGCGCTGCCCTCCCCCCTCCCTGCGCAGAGGAGCGGCCCCCCGAGGACGCCGACTGGAGAGTCAATGAGCCCGCTCGGCTCCCGCCGCTGCCCCGCCAGCTCCCCGCAGCGCCCCGCGACCCAACCGCTCCCCCTCCCAGACAGAGAGGAGTTGGTTTTTCTGCCTTTATATCCTCCCGCAAACACTGCTGGGGCTGCGGGTTTGTTTAGGGCAGGAGCCCACTGGGAGCCCCCGGCGGTGGCCAAATAAATCTCCAACGGCTCAATTTGGTGCAACCCCGCCCACCCCCCTCCCCCACCCCCTCCCCACCCCCCTCCCCCACCCCCCTCCCCCACCCCCCTCCCCCACCCCCTCCCCACCCCCCTCCCCCACCCCCCTCCCCCACCCCCCTCCCCCGCCCCCCTCCCCCGCCCCCGGGCTCGCACGGCCCTCAGCCCGGCGCTCAGAGGCCGCCCACTTCCCTTCCCGAAAGGCTGCGGGCCACCCGCGGGCGCGACATGGAGCAGGACCACCTCCCCGAGCTCCCTGGGGGCGACCTTCCCCCACCTTGGGGACGGCTCCCTGCGAGGCGGGGAAGGTGAGCAGGTGAGTGCGCGAGGGCGGCTTCACCGCCTGCAGGGGAGTCATGTTTGCGGGAGAGCCGCACCTCCTCTGTTGAAAGGGTGACCTGCCGGGGCCCAGGAGCTGAGGAAGGAGGGACGGAGCCAGTGTTGGGGGCCCGCGGGGCGCAGATAGTCCTGCGCTCAACCCGTCCACTGGGGTCCTCCCCCGGCTCCTGGAGCAGGACACTCACTGCACCCTGTAGCCCGATCCCAAATTTATATTATTCGTTCCCAGCTTCCCCTGCCTGAACCTATCATCTGATTTTAGTTCCTTTGTATTTATAGGTAATCTCAAGAGATTGGTTTTAATGGAATATTTAAATGCAAATGTTTTTTGTAAAACTGCATAGAATTTATCCTAAAACTTTTTCCTAATTTGTTGTTGAACCGTTCAGTAATTACAAAACGTGTGATGAATTCTGTAATGTAATGAAGAGCCGGAAGTTTTTTTAAAAATAGTAGCAGTTTGGATACCGTACTTCTTTCTGCATGTTCCCCAGTTTGTGGTCACTCCTGTCTTGTCATAATTTCTTCTTAAAATGCCCCCCATTGGCATCTGTCAGCTGGGACTTGCCCACCCCTCTGTGCGCGTGATTTTAAGCTGAAATGAGTGCGGTCCTTTCATCTGCCCCACAGTGTGCAGCGTGTCCAGCACTAGGTCAAGGCAGCTCCGAATCTTTAAGGGAGAATCTAAGTGTAGAGATGGTGTCGGTGGAGCTCACTTGAAAAGCAAATGCTTCAAGGCCTGAGTCAGACCTTTGCCCATGTATCTGGAAGAAGCCGGTGTTGCAGGAGGCGGCTGTATGAATGAAAAATGAATCTAGGACCCTGAATTTTATTTTCAGTTTAGTATTTACGCTTTTAATGGACTACAGATATGCTGAACAAACTTCTGTAAAAATTGGCCCATTTATATGTACCTAGCCATTCTCTGAGAGTATAATTTTAAGGAAATATTAATGTAGATTATTGGGTACACTGTTTCTTTCCTTTGAACAGGCCACAAGTTTTGTCTGTAAAATACATTTCCCTGTGTTTCAAGGTGAGCTATAAATAAATCCATATAACTAAAATTTTAACTTACATGTCAAATCCGTTACCTTTTCAATGGGAAAAAACCAATTCTGTTGTAGTTCTAGTGAATAAAAGTACTTAAAAATGAAGTTATTTACTCAAAAATAATCTTTAAAATCTTGAATGTTATCGCTTGATTTAAAAAGAAACCCATCTTTCATTTGAAGCTTCTCAGATAATTCGGATTAAACTCTTTCTCTTCATAGAGCTCAGTTTGTACCCTGTTGGAAGCTTTTTAGCACTTACATCATCTGCTTGATAATGGAGCTGTTAATGTGTGTTGTGCATTTAATCATGAGTTCCAGAAGATGAAAATTGTGTCTTATTAATTTTTGTGTCCCCAACAGTGCTTTCCCCATAGTACTTGTTCAGTCAACCTTTAGTGAGTTAACTGTGGTGGACCAAAGGACTTCAGACAGGTGCAGCACACCTGCCTCCAGGGAGGCCATTCCTCCAACCTAACTGGGGACACTAAGTTAGTCTTTCCGTTTATCACATGGCTTTTTGCCTCTCACTAGACCTTTAGTTGTTGTCTCCTCACTTTTGAATTGTGCCTTTTAGTCTTCTTGTCAAGTTTGTCATTTCTAGAATTCAACAAGGATGTCAGCTTGTCACACATCAACCTCCTGGACATTGCCCACGTCACCTCCTGGGGACACTGGGCTGACACGGACTTTGCAGAATCCCTCTTCTCTGCACAAGAACTCTTTTCCTTTTTGCTTCACCCTTCCTGTCAGACAGCGAGGACCTCTGAACCTGGGGATGGGCAGATCTAGGCCCCTTGGCAGCAGGAAGCAGTTACAAGAAGACAGAGACCTTCAGCCATTTCTCCTTTGTGAAATTAGAGAGATTTCTTTTTTCTCGGGGGAATGGTACTGTTGTAATGACCTGGCTATTAATGAACTGGAAAGGAAGAGAGGGAAGGCCAAATATTACAGGCACGCCCAGTTAATGCATTTATGCCACCAGCATTAGTCTCTGTACTCCTGTCATCAGGTTCCTCTTTCAACTATTTCCCTTCCATAACCTACTGTGGAACTTGGAAGGCCAGTTTTCCTTGCCTATGCCTGTGAAGAATTGGCCAAAATAACCGAATTTTTGAATACCATCTTGCATCTGTGTCTAGTTGGAGGGGTGTGTGTATAGTTTTTAATAGAACAATAACAAATGTCTTAAAATTCTTTAATGTGTTTTTAAAAATGTCTTTTTAAATCTACCTTTTTAGTAAATCCTGTGGAAATGACCATGAATAGTTTCTCATATATTCAAGCTAGTAATTTTTAAAGTATTACATAAATTAAGAAAATATTACCTAAAGGTATTTCACATTGAATAAATCTAGAATATACTTAGTTCAAATATTTAGAAAGAGCTTTATTTAACAACTGTTATTTTATAACTACTGTACTGCAAATTTGAGTGTAAAAACATAACTTTGCTTAGTTACTAAGTGGTTGATAGCTGTCCACTCTCTGCAGAAGTGTATCTGAATATCCAGGAGAATAATACCTGAAGAAAAAAGAATTTTTTTTTAGATACTGGTGAAAAGATTCAGCTCAGTAGGCACAAAAGATTCAGTATAAGGTTTTTATCAGAAATAATTCTATGAATGAAACCTCTGAATAATTACGCTCCAGTAGTGCTTTGTGCAGAAGGTTAGAGCCTGTCAAGAAAAAGAACATTGCCCTGGCTGGGTGGCTTGGTTGGAGCATCATCAAAAGATTGTGGGTTTGATTCCCAGTCAGGGCACATACGCTGGTTGCAGGTTTGATCCCCGGTCAGGGTGCATATGGGAGGCAGTCGATTGACGTTTCTCTCCCTTCCTCCTTCCCTCCCTCTGTCCAAGCATATCCTCAAGTGAGGATTGAAAAAACACAACAAAACACCAACTCACAAGACTGCTAGGTAACAAAACATTTAAGGGCTATCAATGCAGTGGCAAAGAATATTTTCAAAGGAAGATACTTGGACCCAGTGATAGTATTTTATGGAAGTGACTTTGTTTTTATTATGTCAAGTGACTGATGTTGCTTTAATGATCACAGCTAATAGATTTTTTTTCATAAGTTAGTCAACACAGTGTATAATTACTAATCAACTTCTGCATTCAGATTATTTTAGAGGTTATTCTCAGTGTATGTTTTAATCAGGCCTGTTTACCCATAAAAACAAAAATTTCTGGGAGCTTAATTCATACTAAAGAACTATTTCATAAATGGTTTACAAGGAAATTAATTGATTTCATTTCTACAGTACTATAAATTATATCTATATATAGAACATTTTATGAAAGGTTTAGTATAAAAGTATTAAATATATTGGTCAATGTATTGTGGGATGCTTCATACACCATGGAAAGAATTTATATGCATATAAAAATATATCACAATCTGGCAGACATTCTAGAATATAATAAATGACTAAAAAAATCTAAATTGTAATTTAAAACTTTCCAAAACATTTAAAATAAGCCTCCTAAGGCATTTTGTCCAGAGAAAACCTACAGTTTTGAGACTTGTTTTGTCCTTTGTTAGTTATCTTTATCCTCAGATGCTTGGCTTAAAAACTCATAACTGAGAGAATACTAATTTCTTCCACAATTTGTCAAGTTATAGTGGATAAAACAGAGCTATATTTTCTTAATAGTGTGCTTTTATAGGGAGCCATAGTTAAACATACATACAAACATAAAAAACTACCTACTCTGGAAAAAATTTTCCTTCATCAGATCTCTTCAAAGAATTCATACCCTGAGGAATTCACAACCGTTTCCCTCTCTGAGTCAGTCACAACATTTAAAGTAGCCCTCACCTTCCCAGGACTTATGCATATGTCAAACACAAGATAGGTATTTTTATGTAAGTGGCAAGAGGTATATAAAAAAAATAAAAACCACAGTTTTAAAAATTGTGCTGCCGTATGGTAGGTGCTAACCACATACTCCTCATAAAAGAACCGAAATGAACTTCCAAAAAAGAACTGTAAATTCCTTTTCTCTGCTCGTTAGCTACTGCTAGCCCAATTTACTTCTATATGGCCTTTAAGAATATAAGTGAGTTAACCCTGCTCTAGACCCATGTAGGATTTGGGTTATTATATAGTTACCATGTCAGAAATGTGCTGAAACAAAAGGCCTGTATGCACGCTCCTCTCTCCAAATGCGATGGCTCCTAAAGGCATCTTCCCCTCCCGAGTTTAGGCGGAGATCCAGGAAACAGAAGAGTTCTGAAATATCCCCTGACTGTGGTGTAGACAAGGGCTAGAACTCAGATCTTCTAAATGTTGTCCTGGATCCCTTCTCTCTCATCATACCAACTACCTTTATTAGAAATTTTTAAAGATTACTAAAATTGGAAGGCAATATGAAGTAAATGTTTAGGCTAAAAAGAGCAGAGAGAATGTGACCATTGATAATTGGTCTTATAAAGAATAATTAGTTCTAAAACAGTCAAGTGATCCTTGAAAATATGATTGCAAAAATAAAACCACTTTAAGATTGTATTTGTCTCTTTTCATAGAAAGACAAAGTTTCAGAGATTTCTAGAAAACCGCTTTATAGAACCTAATACTTTTTAAAAAAAATCAGAAACTTGAAAAAGTGAGCTAACCAAACTTTTTCATAACTAGCCAATTTAAAAAACAAAATCCTAGGTCCTAGAATGTTAGAAGTTAAAATTTTACAATAGTATTTTGACAAGGCACCATATTAGAGTCTAACATGAGAGTTTTTTTATTTTCCCTTATGCTCTGTAAAATAATCCTAGAAAGGAGTAGAAAGAAGACTTCTATTCAAGAAAGTTCTTTAACCACTGATTAATTCTAATAGGTCATTCCATCTGGGGGCCCTTTAGTTTGCTTTGTTTCATTTTTCTAGAATTTTGTTAGCAAATTGTACTGAAAGTTATTTTAAACTTACATAAAATAGTATTCTTCCTAAAGGAACATGCAAATGTGTAAAGATTAACTTGATTTTCTTTTCTTGAGAAAAGATTTTCAAATTTTCTTCATTTAGTGGTTTTACACATATTTTATATGCTATATAAACTTCTTGGTATTATCATATTTGTAAATTATATATAGTAGATATACATTTTATGATGTTCCTTTGGTATATTTTATATGTATTACTATTTTCAAAGCTAATTTATTGGCACTCTTTTGGTCAAGGAGTTCTCATAAACCTTCCAAAAGTGCACAAACTTAACATCTTTGGAAGGAATTTACCTGCAGAATATATGTGAACAGAAAACAAATTTTAAACTTAAATAAAATTATTTTTGTGTTTTTAAATTAATGTTTCCATATGTATTAAAAATCACTAATATTAAATAGGAAGAATCATTTATATAAGTTATAAGTTTTAAAATTGAAATTTATATTCTCTTGTATTAGAGAAAGTAAGAAGTGTAGGACTAGAAAAATGTGACCTTTAATTCTGCAGGTGTTGTGGGCATTTTCACATAATAAAAATGGTATGGTTCTCTATTTTGCTTACAAGGTCTGAGAGGATTAGGTTTAATGCTCTTCAAATTAACCTCATTTTAAAAAATTAATCTTGAAAGTAGCTTCCTGCTACATTACTATGAAGTACCTGCATATCATAGACAACATTTATTGTTTTCAAATATAGATTGTAACTTTCTTTTTGATAGTTAACATATTTATTTTCTACTTGTAATACTCCCATTAATATAAGTGTAAGCTTAATAATATATGCAGGGAACTATGACAATCAGGACCTATAGGCCTATTTTCTAAATCAGGTTCACAGTAAAGATTAATTTAATTTGAACTCTGTATTTGGGTATTCTTTACTAAAGCATGTCTTAAACTAGTGCAGAAATGTCTCAAATGACATTGCAGTTTAACTTGGAAATGTGTGTATCAATCAGAACATTGTTTAACTTGAGTGAAAAATGTGATTAAGAGCACAGGTAAAGGCATACACTGGTCTCATGTAGTATCTCGTAGGTCACATTTTGACACTGGATATGAAATGTAGGTTTGAAAACAGAAAAACCACATCATAATGTGAACTTCTCAAAGTCTACTTTTCCTACCTTACTATTTCCTCTGGGTAGCAGTTGTTAATGCTGTTGATGTATTCCTGGAGAAGAGACCCAGGTTCTGCTTTGATCTCCTGAACCTTTTTCAGTCCACCACTTGTTACAAAAAGTCGTCGAGCTTTGCTATCATGTGGCAGCACCTTGAAAAGCGAAGCACATGAAAATGTCAGCTTTGCACCCAAGCCAGTTTGGCCCAGTGGTTAGAGTGGTGACCTGCGGACTGAAGGGTCATGTACATGGGTTGCAGGCTCGATCCCCAGCCCCATGAGCCTAATTTGCTGATGATTAAAGTAAAATTCAGTCTCTTTAGAAATGTATGAGCTTTTTATGTTGTGCAGATGGAATAAAGGCGATGAACATGAGCAAAGGCAACGGAGATTTACTCATATGCATAAAACAAAGTGGTGTCCCTCCTTTGCTGACACCCATTCTAAATCTTTCCCCGACCTACAAAATTAAAGGCACACTCCTTAACAATGCCCAGGCCTTCTGGCACTCAGCAGCTAAATACCTCTCCAGCTTCCTTTCCCATTAATCTCTACCCCAGATTTTGTCAATAACCTCAAAGGGTACGCGCCAGGCCATCTCTCGCTTTGCCCTGCTGTTTCCTCTCCTAGGATTCCCTTCCCCTCCCATGCACCTCCCCACATTTCCTTGGCTAATTCTTGCTTACCTTTTAAGAGTCAGCTCAGGTGTTACTTCCTTTCAGAAACTTTCTCTGGGACACCCCTATTCCCTTATCCCAGGGAGAGTTAGGTACTTTTCTTCTTTCATTGCATTCTGTTAAACCCCATGCACTTGCCACATAATATTTTAATTATCAGTCTATATGTCTGTCGCACATAAATGTCATGAAGGCAGAAACTGCACCTTTACTCATTCATTTATTCCTCTCGTGCCTGGTGCCTAATAGATGCTCAATTAATGTTCAGCAAATGAATGAACATACTAAGGAGTAGACAAGAAAAGGAAATTGAGATGTTAAAGGGACAGAAGAAGAATCAGGAAAGCAAGGAATCAGCAAATCCGAGGTTTTAAGATGCAACCAGTGAGCACTAAAGAAGGTCCCTGGGTTTGACAGCGGGTCTATGTGTGGCGAGGACAGAGCCGGTGCGGATGAGGAAATTTACTCCGCATGGCTACAGCTGACCAGGCGAGGAAGGCTCGGAGGGGGTTCGCAGTGTGGGGATCCCCCTCTTCCTTGGTGGTCACTACTATTCCCTCTGACAGAAACACCCTTTCTTTGCCCGCCATTCCCACCCTTTCTTCAGAGCCAGCTTTTTTCACTTGTACTTGCTCCACTGAGTCCCCCGGGAGCACCTCGGTGCACTCCTTATTCCTTCTTTCTAAGATGAGTTTATCAGGAAGTCTCGCACCCTGATTTTCTAACTGTTTCTTCTCGTCTCCCCAGCTAAGTTATAAAGTTCCTTGGAGAAGAACTTTGTCTTATTCTTTTTTGTCTCTCTCAGAGCTTTACAGGGTACATGTAGGCATTTAACAAATACTTAAAACTGCAAAAGGAGCGGGCTAATAGAATGTTAATACACATCACAATAAAAGACAATAAAAGATTACACTAGTATATATTTCAAAAAAGGGAATGGTTGCCTGGCCGGGCGTGGCTCAGCGGTTGAGCGTCCACCTGGGATCCAGGCGATCGGGGTTCGATTCCTGGTCAGGGCACATGCCTGAGTTGCGATCAGTGACTCTCTCACATTGATGTTTCTATCTCTCTCTCCCTCTCCTTTCCTCTCTCTGAAATCAATAAAGATATTTTTTTTTAAAAAAAGCAAAAAATTCTTAAAAAAAAAAAAAAAAGGAATGGTCTGCAGATATATCAGTTTTTAATATGTTTTTGGCCTGGAGAGTTTTCATCCCTCCTATGTCTGTCCCCAGCCACAGTAAACTATCTTTTTACCTCCCACCTGGCTTTCCCTCCTCTTTCTAGTGCTCTGGTATCTTTAGATTAAGAAAACACAAAATTCTGCCTGAAGCAAATACTCCCAAAGGCATATTTATAAGAGTACATAATATGAGGTATGTCTTTATTTTATCTTGGCTATCCAACCTTCCACAAATCTCACTGATTAATTTTTATTTACTTTAGTGACTGATTTTTAACTCTTAATTTTGGTTAATGTTCATTTTTATGTGCCTGGGATTGAGCTAAACTATTTTCATATAACATCTCATTTAACTTTACAATGATCCTATGAAGTAGGTATTCTTATTACCCCATTTTATGGGGAATCATACTAAGGTTTAGAAAGGTTTAAGACTCTGATAAAGATATTACAGCTTGTAAATGTAAATCCAGGTACCCCAACTCCACAGCTTGAGCTCAGAGCTACAGACTCCATTTTCTTAAATATCCTGAGCCCAATTTAACCAGTTCTTTTTTTAAAAATTTTTAAATTTTTTATTGATTTCAGAGGGGCAGAGGGAGAGAGAGAGAGAAACATCAATGGTGAGAGAGAGTCATTATCTTCTGCCTCCTGCATGCCCCCTGCTGGGGACTGAGCCTGCAAAACCCGGGCATGTGACTTGACTGGGAATCGAATCTCAATCTCCTAGGTTGATGCTCAACCACTGAGCCACATCAGCTGGGCTAACCAGTTCTTGATAGCTTAGGATCACACCCTGGCCATCAGTGGCTGTGGTAAGGCAGTCATTCTCTCTCAGCCTTTGCTATCAGTAGTCAGTCCTGCTGGCTAGCGGCTTGACCTTCCTACCATACTACTTTCAATCTGCAATAATCTAAGAAATATGAACGCTTCATTTGTTAAAATTATTTGTAAAATAAGTCAGTAAACTTCAAATGACTAAGAGCATCTCTGGTAAGTGCATTAACTTTGTGCAGAAAATTTCAGTGGCTCAGAGACTTTTCTCTTTTTTTTACAAGACCTTTGCAGTGTTCCCAGATGAGTGAGGCTAACAGACACCAGGGAAATTACTAAAAGTTACTTATCAATGTAAATTATGTATATTATGAGGTTTTTATGTGTTGACACACTATTTACTCCCCAAGAACACTAAAAAGAGGGTACAGAGATTGTGAGGAGAAAGGAAGTGTGAATTATGTATGTGTGAATTTTATTCATCTGTGTTACCATCCCTGTCAATACAATCAATGAGAGTTAAGTAGGAGAACACTGCTCCCATCTTACGGAAGAAAACATTGACCAACAATGTTACTTCATTTTCATTTTCTTCACCCACTTGCAGGCTAAGAGCTCTTCTTACCTTACTGAACTGTCCGACCACATGCTTCAGAATATTGGGAGGAGCATCATAGAGAAATGGCTCAAGGGCTGGTAAGTAGGTGCATTTTTGTAAGATACTCTTTATGGCTTTTTTACTCTATGAAAACACAAAGCAAAATACATACCAAAGTAAGCAATCAGTTAAAGCTTGACCAAATTCATGTCTCATGTTCCTGGAGTTTGAAAACAAAATCAGTTTCCTGGTTTAAGCTATAGTTGTTTCATTTTTAAAAAGAGTTGTCAGAAAAACTATCTTACATTGATTTTATCATAGAATAAATACCCTGCCAGTTGTCTTTGTGTCAAATTTTAAAACATATAGTGTATTATTGAGCTCTTAAAATACCTATGAGGAAATTAAAATTAGAAATCATAAAGCTACAGACAAAATTAATATGTATTACATTTTATTAGAGTAAAAATTTGTATATGTGAAGCTGTGAGATAACTAATCTCCTATTCCTTCCAATCAACAAATGAGAAAATACTTGGTTTAGTATAGAAAGCCATCATCAGGCATTCTGTGTTCTCCAAAAGGCCTCATGGCTTATAGGTATGTAGTCAGGAATATCCTACTGTGTGCATTATTCAGTGAGCATTTGCAGATATGCTGCTATAGATCATGGGTAGAAATTGCCCCACTCACAGACAGAAGCACAATAGAATCTCTTCAACTGTAGAGGAAAGCTCAACAATAGTGAGTGTATCACCCACAAGCAAAAGAACAGGAACCCGCAGGTACCTTTCCCACCACCCCCCAGCACTCTGTATTTCATGGTGACACCACATGGTGCTGCCATCTGCCAAAAGTGTGGCTGAAGAAGGGCTCTGATGTGACTGGAGCACATCCCTGCAGCCAGCTCTAAGGCCAGAGCTGGTTGTGATTCTGTTTCCTTGTATTAAAGTCAGCCCCCTTCACTTTGGAAGGCTGTACAATTGGGTTTATCTACAGCTGTTTCCACTAGAAATCCACATCTGCTTGTGTGCGTGTGGTTTGTGCTTCAGGACCAGGATCCTGACAACCGTTCCTCTGATCACCTGTTCTCTCTCTGAGGCCTTAGCTGACCTGATCTTCTGGAATCTTACTATTCAACAGTTAGCGATGCTCTTGAATGTCAAGGAGCATTTTGATTTTCACACCATGAATTCTATAGTTGATAAATGGATTCTGCAAAACCTTTCATCACATTTGTGCTCTCTAATAAAGGAACTCTTGAATTTATGGTTTCCCAGAGACCCAGACTAAGCAGTCTTGTAATCTCTTATCTCTTGACATATTTGTGTCTAAAATATTGTTTTATAAACTAGATTAAATAAAACGAGTTAAGTAATGCAGCCCAAATTTTTCCACCAGTATTATAACAAGTTGGAATTAAACTCTCAATTCCCAACACACCTAGTTACCTTTCTGATGAACCATCTTAGGATCATGGTGAGTTCAGCAGGTCAACAAATTTAACTTAACTGGTGACAAGGTCAACTAACAGTATAGCAGAGATCACATTCACCGTACCAGCAGACAGCCGTAATCTAACAGTTCCAAATTGGTGATATACTGTCAAGTTATTAATCAAGAACCCTCTAATTAGAGGGCTAGAGCTTCGAATGACACTAAAAATTCACTGAGCTTTACTATCCTTTGTCAAGAAATAAACTAGATTTATGACTATATATACTTCTATATTAGGAATGTATGTCATGGTTAATAATCAGCTGTATTATCCAGCATGAAAGGAATATCAGTATAGTAATTAAGATTTTGTTTACTTGTTAATTTCTGGGTTTAAGATTTTTAACATCTTTATTGAGATACACCTTACCGTAAATTCATTCATTTAACTTGTTCAGTGGTTTTTGGGTAAATTTACAGAGTTGTGTACCATCAATACAATCTTGCTTTAGAATATTTTCATCATCCCAGAAAGAAACTTCATGCCTATCTGTAGTCATTCCCTATTCCCTTACCCACTTATCTCCACCATCCCCAGGCAACTACTAACCTAATTTCTGTCTATAAATTAGACTTTTCTGGACAATTTATATAAATAAAATCACATGATGTGTGAACTTTTGAGTCTGGCTTTCTTATTTAAGTACAATGTTGATGAGGTTCATCCATGTTATAGCATGTATCAGTACTTAATTCCTTTTATTGTTAATAGTATTCCATTATACATGTTTACCACATTTTGCTTATTCATTCACCAGTTGGTGGACATTTGGGTTGTTTCCACTTTGGGTATTATGAATAATGCTGCTATGAAGATTCATATACAAGTCCATTTCTCTTGGAAAGAGACCTGGGAACGGAGTTGTTGCATGTTGATGGAAAATTTATGTTTAACATTTTGAGAAGCTGCCAAACTGTTTTCCAGTGTAACTGTAACATTTTACATTCACAATAATGTTGAGAAGGTTCAAGATTCTCCACATGATGGTCAACACTTATTTCTGTCCATTTTATTAATTATAGTCATTCTTGTGGGTATGAAGTATCTCATAATGGTTTTGATTTGCATTTCCCTAGTGACTAATGATGTTTGGCATATTTTCATGTGCTGATTGGCCATTTGTATATCTTCTTTGGGGAAACTTCTATTCAAATCTTTGCCTAATGTTTGGGTTATTTGTCTTATTATTTCATTGCAAGAGCCCTTTATATATTTTGAATACAAGTCCTTTCTCAAATATGTGATTTGCAAATATTTTTCCAAGTCTCTTCATTTTCTTCTCAGTGTTGTCTTTTGAAGCATACAGGTTTTTAATTTTGATGAAAACCAATTTATCAGTATTTTCTTTATCACTTGTGCTTTCGGTGTCATATCTAAGAAATAGGTGCCTAATCCAGGGTACAAAGATTTACTCCTATGTTTTGTCTAAGAGTTTATAGTCTTAACTCATATTTAGATATATGATCCATTTTAAGTTAATTCTGGTGTATGGTATGAAACAAGAATTGTCCCATTACCATTTGCTAAAAATACTATCCTTTTCACATTAAATTGCCTTGGCAGCTGTGTGAAAAATCAGTTGACCAAAAAAGAGTCTATTTCAGGTTCTCAAATCAATTACACTGATACAGACGTCTTTCTGTTAGTACCACACTATCTTTATTACTGTAGCTTTGCAGTAAGTTTTGAAATTAAGCAGTGTAAGTCCTTCTTTTTCAAGATTGTTTTGGACAGTCTGGGTTCTTTGCATTTCCATGTGAATTTTAGAGTCAGCTTTTCAATGGGGGGTGGGAGGAGGGGAGCCACCTGGGATTTTGACAGAGACTGGGTTGAATATAGATCAATTGGGGGAGTATTGCCATCTTAGTGATACTGAATCTTCCAATCCATAAACATGGAATGCCTCTCTATTCAGATTTTCTTTAAATTTTTTTTAAATTTTATTTTATTTTATTATTATTATTTTTCCCTTTTAAATTATCTTTATTGTTGGGAGTATTACAGGTATACCATTTTCCCCTGCAATTGACCCCCTCCACTTCGCTCCCACCCCCTCCCCAGGTCTTCATCCTGTTATTGACTGTGTCCATGGGTTATGCATATATGCATATAACTTCTTTGGTTAATCTCTTCCCACCCTCCACCCCCCTTCCCTCTTTCCTCTGAAATATGATTGTCTGTTGCATGCGTCAATGTCTCTGGATCTATTTAGTTCATCAGATTCTTTTGTTGATTAGCTTCTTCTTAAAGAAGACCCTTCAACATTTCCTGTAGTGCTGGTCTGGTGGTGGTGAACTCCTTTAGCTTTTTCTTATCTGTGAAGCTCTTTATTTGACCTTCAATTCTAAATGATAGCTTTGCTGGGTAGAGCAATCTTGGTTGTAGTTCCATGTTTTTCATCACTTTGAATATCTCTTGCCACTCCCTTCTGGCCTGCAAAGTTTCTGTTGAGAAATCAACTGACAGTCGTATGGGGGCTCCCTTGTAGGTAACTAATTGCTTTTCTCTTGCTGCTTTTAAGATTCTCTCTTTGTCTTTAACCTTTGGCATTTTAATTATGATGTGTCTTGGTGTGGGCCTCTTTGGGTTCCTCTTCTTTGGGACCCTCTGTGCTTCCTGGACTTGTAAGTCGATTTCTTTCCCCAGGTAGGGGAAGTTTTCTGTAATTATTTTTTCAAATAGGTTTTCAATTCCTTGGCCTCTTTCTGCCTCTTCTGGCACCCCAATAATACCAATGTTGGGCCTCTTGAAGTTGTCCCAGAGGCTCCTTATACTATTTTCTTATTTCTGGATTCTTTTTTTTTTTCCTCACCTGGTTGGGTGTTTTTTGTTTCCTCATGTTCCAAATTGCTGATTTGATTCTCAGCATCCTCTACTCTACTGTTGATTCCCTGTAAATTATTCTTCAGTCCAGTTCCTGTAGCCTTTATTTCAAATTGGTACTTTATTATGTTATCGATTTTCTCAGTTATTTCCCTAACCATCTGCTTAAACATCCTTATAACCAAAATTCTGAACTCTGTATCTGTTAGCTTGCTTGGATCTATTTCATTTAGTTCGTCTTCTAGAGATTTCTTCTGTTCTTTCCTTTGTGACATGTTTCTTTGCCTCCACATTTTTGCTGCTTCCAGGTGTTTGTTTCTATGTATTAGGTAGAGCTGCTACGTCTCCTGGAATATGTAGAGTGGCTTTGTGTAGTAGGTGTCCTGTAGGGTCCAGTGGCTCAGCCTCCTAAGTCACCTGAGCTGGGCCTTCTAGGTGCTCCCCTGTGTGGGCTGTGTGCACTGTTCTGTTGTAGTTGAGCCTTGGTTGCTGTTGGCGTCACTGGGAGGAATTGACGCCCAGGCCAATGAGCTGTGAGGACCAGCTGCAACTACAGCCAAAGAGCTGCTGTGCCGGAGACACCCCTATGGAGCAGGATTTACTTCAGTGGAGCTTTGGTGTTCACCAAGTGCACCCCTTGAGTGTGTCACTCCTGGATGTGGTAGGGTTGTAATCCAGCGTAGTCGAGTCTGACCAGCAGGTGCACTGTCTCTGGGGCCTCCGGGAAGGTGCAGAGTCAGCCTGTGCCAGTGCCTTGCCCAGGGCCACCCAGCATGAGCTACACAGCAAACCGTAGTTGGCTGCTACTTGTGCTGGGCTTGGAGGTGCCCAGGAGAGGCCAAGCTATGAGCCAATGCAGCTGCCGCTAGTGCCAGGCCTGGGGCCACTTATCAAGCTGTATGGGGCATGCTGCTGCTTGTTTGAGATATTTAGGAAAGTCCTAAGCATGAGGCTCGAGAGGCCACTTGAACAGAAAAGCCCCTGGAAATGGCCTGGATGAGCTGCAGGTGGGGAGGGGCGGGGCCTCCGGGAATCACGGGGCGGGGCCAAAGGTGTGGGTCAGGTGCTGGCGATTCAAATATGGCGCCTGCCTGCCGGCTGTGTGCGGGGAGGACTTGCCAAAGGAGCAATGGCCTCTGCAGCTCTTCTGCCTGGGAGGAAGCTGCTCCTCCACCTCTCGCCCGGATTCCAGGCAGGTTAGTTCCTCCCCGAGTGTCCCGGGTCCTTTCAAGCTGCTGCCCGGCGCTGGGCTCAGAGGGAGCGTCCGAGTGAGTCCGTGCCGGGCCCTTTAGAGGAGCTGCTGGGGCTCCCGCAGCCTCCAGGACCCTCAGCCACAGTCCCCGCTGGTTTCACGGCCCGGAGTTGTGGGGATGTCTCTTCCCGGCCTGGAGCCCTGGGCTGGGGGCCTGCTGTGGGGCTGGGACCCTCCCTCCTCTGGGAAAACTCCGCCGCCGAGATTCCCTTCCAGGTTTCAACCTCGGCACCGGGTGTGGTCCTGCGGCCGCATCTCTGTGATCCAGCCCTGATCCGCCCAGGTCCCCGCCCCTCCTACCGGTCTCGGTGCTTCTCCAGGTCCCTGGTTGTGGGGCTTCTGTTCAGCCAGATCTCAGGAGGCTCTGAGTGACGGTGGTTCTGTGTTTTAGATGTGATTTTGATGTGGTTGCGGGAGGAGGCGGGTGCAGCTGTTACCTACGCCGCCATCTGGTTTCTCCTCCCCAGATTTTCTTTAAATTTTTAAATAATGTTTTTTCAGTATCCAAGTTTTCAGTATACAAATCTTATACTTCTTTTGTTAAACTTATTCCTAAGTAACTTATTCTTTTTGATGCTACTGTGAATAAAACTATTTTCTTAATTTCACATTTGACTGATCATTATTAGCATATGGAAATAAAATTGATTTTTATATTTTGATCTCATATACTATAATTTTGTTGAACTCATTACTTCTAATATGTGTGTGTGTGTGTATTCCGTAGGATCTTGTACATACAAGATCATGTCATATGTTGGATTTAAAATTTGGCAGCCTTTAGTAAATGTGCTTTATGTTAGGTTATTTATGGCTGTGAGCAAAATAAAATAGTTCTTACAACTTTATACTTTGATTGGACAGAAATTATATGAGGTTAACAAACCCTTTTATTTACTTAAATCAGTAAATCAAGTAATATCTTACTTTGAACTAATAAATAACAGATTATACATTTTGCTAATTGTCACTGCATTTAGTAGCTAGTGTTTACCCTTAGTCATGCATAATATATGATGATGTCAGAGAAGGAGTCATGAGCTATCTATTTAGGGCAACCTGAGTTTGAGCCTGGTTTTCCTATGAACTAGCATAGCATCTACAGTTCCCTGTTCATTCATTTTCTGTCATTTCTTAAAACTGACTCTGTTCACACTGATCAAAGCTGTTGTGAAAAACCACAGTAAGGCCCAGCCAGCATGACTCGATGGTTGAGTATCGACCTAGGATCCAGGAGATCGGTCAGGGCACATACCCGGGTTGCAGGCTCGATCCCCCAGTGGGGGGGGGCATGCAGGAGGCAGCCGATCAATGACTGTCTCTCATTATTGATGTTTCTCTCTCTCTGTCTTCCTCTCTCTCTGAAATCAATAATAAATAAAAAAACCCGCAGTAAGTGACTAACAACACTATATTTTACTTCTTAACAATACACATAAGAATAGTAATTAGCAAAATAAAATTGTCAATACAAACACTTGATACCATTTCAATTTTCATACAAAAAATGAGAGGAATAATAAAATTATTCATTATTAATTGCTTAATGGATGACTATTAATAAAAACTGTTTCAAATAAAAAATGTTTCTTACTCGAAAGTTAAATAATGATGTTCTGAAAGTGTTCTGGCCAAAAGGGTTATAACGAAAGGGGAACAGGAATAAATTTTGTGACCGTGGATTAGGCAAAGTCTCTTATATAGCTCCAACTGCACAAGCAACAAAAGGAAAAAATATATAAATTAAATTTCATTAAAATTTAAAAGTGTTTTGCTGCAAATGATACCATCAAGAAACTGATAAGACAATCCACAGATTGGGAGAAAATACTTGTAAACCATATACCTTATAAGTACTTGTACCCAGAATATATAAAGAACCGTTACAACTCAAGACTAGCCTTAGTTTTAAATGGGCAAAGAGTCTGATTAGAAGTTTCTCCAAAGATGATCTATGAATGGCCAATAAACAAATGAAAAGATTTTCAATATCATTAACTGTTGGGAGCCGGTGACGTGTCTGGACATGGTCGACGCCACCTGAGGGCCTGGAGCCAGGGACTCGACCCTCCCCACAAGTTCCTGTGAGGAGTCGAAATAAAGATAATTACCAAGGTCTGGGCTCATGCAGGAGGCAGGATATTTACGCTGAAAGTGTGTTTTGCAGCCTTGAAAGAACTACTTTGTGTCACCCTCACCTCATTACCAGTTGTTTGTTACTCACTATATAATAAAGGCTTGAAGCCATTTGGGGTGCACCTCATTGGAGGGCAGCCCTCCTGACCCCATGACTTTGTTTGTCTCTCTAATTCCCGCCGCTCGAACTCAGGTTTGTTCGTCTTTCAGGCTGGTTCCTGACAATTAGCCATCAGGGAAATACAAATCAAAACCACAATGAGACCTACAAGGATGGCTATAATAAAAAAACAAATATAAGTGCTGACAAGGATGTGGAAATTGAAATCCACATACATTGCTGATGGGAATACAAACTGGTGCTCGCATTGGAAAACAGTTTGGCGGTTTCTCAAAATGTTAGCTGTCATGTGAGCTAGCAATTACACTGCTCAGTACCTACCCAAGAGAAATAAAAACAGCCCACACAAAAACTTGTACAATAATGTTCATAGCAACATGATTCATAATAGTCAAAGAGTAGAAACAACCCAAATGCTTATCACTTGGTAAATGGCGAAACAAAATGTGGTGTATCAATGTAATAAAATATTATTTTGCAACAGGAACAAAATATTGATATATGCTATACAAGAATGAGCCTTGAAACTTATGCTAAGTGAAAGCAAACAGGCACAAAAGGCCACATGTATTGTATGACTCACTTTATCTTATTTTAGTTTATCTTTATTGCTGAAAGTATTACAGATATTGAACCCTTCTATCCTGCACCTGACCAACCCCCAGCCTTCCCTATACTATCGCCTGTATCCTCGGGTTATGCATTTATGCCTGTAAATTCTTTGACTAATCTCTCCCCACCCACTCCCCACCCCCTGCCTTCCCTCTGAGATTCCTCAGTCTGCCTCTGGATCTATTCTGTTCATCAGTTTATTGTGATACTTGTCTTTCTCTGACTGGCTTATTTTGCTTAGCATAGTACTCTCCAGTTGAATGTTTCATTTTAAATTAAATCTCCAGAAGACACAAATACACAAAGGCAGAAAGTAAATTAATGGTGCCTGGGGTTAGGTTAGGGCAATATGGAGTGATGGCTAATGGGGGAATAAATATGCTCTAAAATTAGACTGAGGTGTGGCTGCACAATTCTGTGAATATAAAAGCCAATGATTTTATACTTTAAATGGATAAGCTATATGGTATATGAATAATATTTCAATAAAGCTGCTAAAAAATTAAAGGGAACAGCCATCATAATAAGAACACAATAAATCAAGGAATTATCTTTGAAATAGTTTTATAAATAAGGTGATAGAATGAACTTACTCAAATGCCAAAACTAACATGGAACATTTCAATAGGATGCCTCTAACTCAAAACAAATGAAAATGCAGTTGCCTGAATATCTAAAAAATATATGTAGGTAAGCTTATTAAATAAAAGACGTTTTATCAGTTTTTAATCACGTATTTGAAATACCACAGGCACAGACATAGAGTAAGGCTACGTAAAAATGTGCAAGAAATTTCAAGGGGCTGCTCATTGGTCTCTTGGACCAGAACCGATTAGAGAATGCTTACAGAAGTGATAAGCCTCTGGACAAAATAAACTTCAACATGGCCTTATAATCTGAAAGCTGCTGCAGGGTAACAAATGAGAAACACCATTAGTTCCTGAAGCTCCTGCCTTTTCCCTACTGAGATGGTGTCGAATCAGACAGACTTGGATTCTCATCTACCAACTGACAGAATCCAAGAGACCTTGAGGTAGGAAAAAAAGGGTGATCCAGTCCCTACATGAAGAAAATATTTGGATGGACTTAAAGCCTTGGAAGATTGCTAATAGGACAACGACAGACAGAACTGAATTTAATACCCAGTGTATTTCCTGAAAGTAAATATTGTATCAAATGTAGGCCAAAGGAACCTTAACTTCTATTAGTAAACCTAAATATTTTACTAAAACCACCTTTGTTAAAATAAAACACAATAAAAATTGTATTTTACTCCAGTGATATTTTTATGTCATAATATCAAAATAACTTATTTAAAAGTGAGTTATATAACTTAGTATATAAAGTATATGGGGTGTGTAAAAGTAGGTTTACAGTTGTGAGTACATGAAACAGTTTATTCTTGTATCATTTATTAATTATTGTATTTATTTGTATTACAGTTGTAAACATACTTCCCCCACCCCTGTACAGTGCTACCTGATAGACTATTTGCAAGGGTTCTCAGCTATAATTACTCTCGACTCCACTATTATTCATGCTCTAGCTCACACATTCCTTTATTTCCAAAACTTACAGGAAAATGAAACTGTTAAGTGCAGGAATCTGAAAGTGATAGAGACTTTTTGGGGGATATTAATAATGTATCTGTGGAAAATCTAGAAGTTGAACATAATTATATTACAACCAGGGCAGCACAGCTTATGCCTGTAGAGACCCTGCAGAGGCCAGAGTCATTGGATCACTAGGGGGGAGGGGCAGGAGGGCGGGCTGTGGGAAGAGGGAGGAGGAGAGAAGAGTTTGGGGACAGGGGAGGGAAGAGGGAGACCCAAAAGACAATAATGATAATGGGATAAAGAAATGCGAGGTCAAAGGAGAAATACATGTATAGGTTAAAATTACGTGTATATAAATACGCTGTCCTGGACAGCTCAAAACTGAAAATAGAATTGTGGTTTCTCAACCAGAAAGTCAAGGAATCACAGAATTTGTTAAATGGGAAAAGGCCTTAGCACATTGTCAATCTTACTCTTCCTACCAAGCATTGCCAGGCAATCAGTCAACATCAGAGAAATACAAGGGAATCTCCAAATCTACCAAATCATTCTTTGATCTAGAAAGTCATAAAAAATGAAAAAACTTTCATCTTAGAAATCAACTTCACTCAATGACTTTGTAGAGAAATAACATGTAAACATAACCAAATAAACATCATTCACTTTTAAAAAATTTATGTATTATACTTTTAAATTTGTAAATATATAAATTGATTAAAAAATGATTCACTATATATAAATTTCAGAATCCCTGAACTATACAGTTCTAATTAATTTCCTGCCTCATTGTATCATCTAAAGTTGTCTCAGCAAATGTGTTTTCTTATTTGTTAATTTATTGTTTTAAAATGTAAATACAATTTAACTTACTGTTAATTTTACTTTGAATTATTGTCTTTTCTGTGCACTTCTTTATTATTTTTTTTTACTTTTATTTTTATTTCTTTAATGTTTCTTTACCTTTATTGATGAGACCATTACAGATGTCCCCCTTTTAACCCCACCGATCCCTTCCACCCCACATCCATCCCACCCCCAGGCCCGCCCCACACCAATGACCCCATCCATGGGCCATGCCCATAAACATACAAGTTCCCTGATTAATCTTCCCCACCTACACCCCCCTCCCTGCTTTCCCTCTGAGATCCCTCAGTTTGTTCCAAGCTTCTATGTTACTGGACCCACTTTGTTCATCAGTTTATTTTGTTTATTATATTCCACATATAAGTGAGATCATTTGGTACTTGTTCTTCTCTGACTGGCTTATTTCACTTAGCTTAATACTCTCTAGTTCCCTCCATGCTGTGCCAAAGGCCAAAAGGTCCTTCCTCTTCACAGCTGAATAGTACTCCATGGTGTGAATGTGCCACAGCTTTTTGTCCACTCATCTACTGATGGGCACTTGGGCTGTTTCCAAATCTTAGCTATTGTGAATTGCGCTGCTATGAACATAGGGGTGCATAAGTTCTTTGCAATTGGCGTTTGGGGTTCCTTACGATATACTCCCAGAAGTGGGATCACTAGGTCAAATGGCAGGTCAATTTTTAATCTTTTGAGGAAACTCCATACTGCTTTCCATAGTGGCTGCCCCAGTCTGCATTCCCACCAGCAGTGTACTAGGGAGCCCTTTTCTCCACACCCTCACCAGCACTTGTCCTTTGTTGACTTGTTGATGGAGCCATTCTGACAGGTGTGAAGTGACACCTCACTGGGGTTTTAATTTGCATCTCTCTGATGATTAGGGATGTTGAGCATTTTTTCATATGTCTCTTAGTCATTTGTATGTCCTCTTTGGAGAAGTGTCTATTTAGGTCCATTGCCCATTTTTTAATTGGATTGTTTGTCTTTTGTTAAGTTGTATAAGTTCCTTATATATTTTGGATATTAACCCTTTATCCAATGTGTCATTGGCAAATATGTTCTCCCATACAGTGGGCTCCCTTTTCGTTTTGTTGATGGTTTCCTTTGTTGTGCAGAAGCTTTTTATTTTGATGCAGTGCGATTTGTTTATTTTCTCCTTAGTTTCTCTTGCCCTAGGAGATGTATCAGCAAACACATTGCTATGAGAGATGTCTGAGATTTTGCTGCCTATGTTTTCCTCTAGGATTTTGATGGTTTCATGCCTTACGTTTAAGTCTTTTATTCATTTTGAATTTACTTTTGTGTATGGTGTAAGTTGGTGGTCCAGTTTCACTTTTTTGCATGTATCTGTCCAATTTTTCCAACACCATTTATTGAAAAGACTGTCTTTACTCCATTGTATGTTCTTGCTTCCTTTGTTAAATATTAATTGACCATAATGGCATGGGTCAATTTCTGGGTTCTCTGTTCTGTTCCACTGATGAATATGTCTGTTCTTATGCCAGTACCAGGCTGTTTTGATTGCAGTGGCTTTGTAGTATAACTTGATATCTGGTATTGTGATTCCTCCAACTTTGTTCTTCTTTCTCAAGATTGCCATGGCTATTTGGGGTGTTTTTTGGCTCCAGATAAATTTTCGAAGTGTTTTTTCTAGATCTGTGAAATATGCTGTTGGTATTTTAATAGGGATTGCATTGAATTTATAAATTGCTTTGGGTAGTATGGACATTTTAATGATATTAATTCTTCCAATCCATCAGCATGGTATGTTCTTCCACTTGTTTAAACCTTCCTCTATTTCTTTTTTCAGTGTCCTGTAGTTTTCTGAGTAAAGGTCTTTTACATCTTTGGTTAAGTTTATTCCTAGGTATCTTATTTTTTTAGTTGCAATGGTAAATGGGATTGTTTTTTTAGTTTCTGTTTCTGAGAGTTCATTATTGGTGTATAAAAATGCCATCAATTTCTGGGTGTTAATTTTATATCCTGCTACCTTGCTGAATTCATTTATTAAATCTAGTAGTTTTCTGGTGGAGTCTTTAGGATTCTCTATGTACAATATCATGTCATATGCAAATAATGACAGTTTTGTTACCAACTTTCCAATTTGGATACCTTTTATGTTTTCTTCTTGTCTAATCGCTGTGGCTAGGTCTTCCAGTACTATGTTGAATAAGAGTGGTGAAAGTGGACACTCCTGTCTTGTTCCTGTTCTTAGGGGAAATGGTTTTAATTTTTGTCCACTGAGTGTGATGTTGGCTATAGGTTTGTCATATATGGCCTTTATTATGTTGAGGTATGATCCCTCTATTCCCACTTTGCTGAGAGTTTTTATCAAAAATGGGTGTTGAATTTATCAAATGCTTTTTCTCTATCTATTGATATAATCATGTGATTTTTATCTTTCTATTTGTTTATATGATGTATCACGTTTATTGATTTGCGAATATTGTACCACCCTTGCATCCCTGGAATAAATCCCACTTGGTCATGATGTATGATCTTTTTAATATATTGCTGGATCCGATTTGCTAATATTTTGTTGAGGATTTTAGCATCTATGTTCATCAGGGATATTGGTCTGTAATTCTCTTTCTTTGTAGTGTCTTTATCTGGTTTTGGAATTAGGCTAATGCTGGCCTCTCAAAAAGAGTTTGGAAGTGTTCCTTCCTCTTGGATATTTTGAAATAGTTTGAGGAGGATAGGTGTTAATTCTTCTTTGAATGTTTGGTAAAACTCCCCTGTAAAGCCATCTGGGCCAGGGCTTTTGTGTGTCGGGAGCCCTTTGATTACTGCTTCAATTTCATCAGCAGTTATCGGCCTATTTAGACTTTCTGACTCTTCCTGATTGAGTTTTGAAAGGTTGTATTTTTCTAGGAATTCATCCATTTCATCCAGGTTGTCCAGCTTGGTGGCACATAGTTCATAGTATTTTCTTACAATCCTTTGTATTTCTGTTGGGTCAGTTGTTATTTCACCTCTTTTGTCTTTGATTTTGTTTATTTGGGTTTTCTGTCTTTGTTTCTTGATGAGTCTGGCTAAAGGTTCATCAATCTTGTTTATCTTTTCAAAGAACCAGCTCTTGGTTTCATTGATCTTTTGTATTGTTTTTTAGTCTCTATGTCATTTATTTCTGCTCTAATCTTTATTATTTCTTTCCTTCTACTTACTTTGGGCTTTTCTTGTTGTTCCCTTTCTAAGTTTTTAAGTTGTAGGGTTAGAGAGTCTATTAAAAGTTTTTCTTGTTTTCTAAGGTAGGCTTGTAGTGCTATAAACTTTCCTCTCAGGACTTCTTTCATTGTGTCCCATAGATTTGGAGTTGTTGTGTGTTCATTTTCATTTGTTTCCAGGAAGTTTTTTATTTCTTTCTTAATCTCTTTGGTAACCCATTCATTGTTTAAAAATATGCTTTTCAGTCTCCATGTGTTTAAATGTCTTTTAGTGTTTTTATTGTAGTTGATTTCTAGTTTCATGTCATCGTGATCCGAGAAGATGCTTGAAATGATTTCAGTCTTCTTGAACTTATAGAGACCTGTTTTGTGTCCTAACATGTGTTCTATCTTTGAGAATGTCCTGTGTGTCTGTGCACTTCTTTAAATCCAAGTCAATTCTAAATGCTGTTTTCAAAAAGTTACATTTTCCTAATAAGGCAGTATACTGGGAAACATTTTCTTTCTTTACGATTCTATAATTATTAAAGAACTATCCTACTTTATATTCATGTTTTGTGAATCATTTTAGTAGCTAGTAATGTTTTTTTCAGAAAGCTGGATTTTTAAAAATGCATATTTAAAGATGTTTAATTTAGTGAATACTGTGGACATTTTCCTTTTAAGGAATAAATTTCAGACAAACAATTTAAAAAACAGGCAGACTTGGAGTTAGGAGAGGTGAATTGTGGCTTCAGGAACACCCCCTGCCCAGTTACATTATACATTAGAAAGCACCTTAAATTCTTTTGGACTCAATTTTTTGATGTAAGATGGACTAAAGTTCTCTGCAGCCAATTCCAACTTCAAAATTCCTCAATTCCTATTCTATAAGAAAAGTTAGCAGGAATGCAGAAGGCAACTGCCAGACATTCACTTTATAAACAACTTTGCACCTGCAGAGATCTTTCTTTAAAACATATCACTGATTTTTAGAGACAAGAGTAACCCATTTTCAAAGAAGACTCCTCAGTTCTGATAAATTTGTATTTTTTGACTCATAAAAGCAATATTGTCCATAATGAAAATTAAGACATTTTAAATTACCTATCGAGTCAAAATCCAACAAATCTTCACAAAACAGTAAGAATCAAGCACTTACTTTTACTTGAAGATCCTCAGAGCTTTCTGGTGACATGTACAAAGCAAGCAGCACTGGCAGAATGTTTGTGACCGCGACAGCCCGGGCATGCTCCGGAGTGTGTCTCCCAATCTGTGCCAAGGCCCAGGCAGTAGCAGCCTTAATATGGTCTTCTGGTTCTTCTGACAAGCAGACTGACAACTGGGGTACACCCTGCAGCATTGATCAAAAGTGCAAGTGTTACGACTCTAGAGCAGGATTAGAGCCTTCTGTGTCTCTCAGACATTAGAAGAAATCATTTTGGCCTTGGTCCTTTTGTTCCTAAATGGTTCAATAAATGAGCAGAGCACAGGGGCTGTCATTTTTCAAGTCAATAAAATGACTAGAACCAGTTTACCTTAATTATCCATTACAATCCAACTAAATTATCTCTGCTAGCCTTTACTCCCCAAACAGAGGCATTCAGCCAAACAACAGATACCACAGATTTATATATAGGCAAAACCAGATTCCACTGTGACAAATTTAAAATGCTTAGATTTTAAAGCCTTTTATTTTCCTTTGTTAAAAAAGTTAACTTAGAATCCTTTAAATTGTCTTTTCACTAAGTATAGCAGATCTGACAACAAAATAACTACTACAGATTTGAAATCCAATGAGTAATATGAGCCAGAATTCTATTTTAAGTAACTTTTACATTAAATACAAAACCTTTCCTGAACTAGTAAATACATTTCCATTCATTTTGGTTAAATTTCATTATTTTATTATTTTATTTTATTTTATTTTATTTTATTTTATTTTATTTTATTTTATTTTATTTTATTTTATTTTATTTTATTTTATTTTATTTTAAATGTTTTAAAATTTATCTTAGAGAAGGAGGGAAGGGAGGCAGAAAGAGGGAAGAGAGAGAAACATCTGTGTGAGAGAGAAACATCAGTCATCTGCCCCCTGCCCGCCCCCACTGGGGATCGAGCCCTGTCCTGACCAGGAATCAAACTGGTGACCTTTTGGTGCATGTGACGATGCTCAGGCAATGGAGCCACACCAGCCAGGACTTCGTCAACTTTTAAATGATAGTTTTGCCTATTTTAACATGACTGAATGTCAAAGTAGAAATGATTACTTTTGTTACACAAATAGCATGTGCTTGTATTTTGAACTTTAGGCTTCAGTTTTATCTAAATAATCGAAACAGAATTAAATGGCGTCAAATACATCTGTTTCTATATCTAAGGCAGCATCAAATAGCCAAATCAAATTATAATTCTGGATTCTGTATAGGAATAATTTTATAACTAATTTGAGACTATAACAATTATCACCTTAAATTTAGTACCACTAAGGCCAATGTCACATTGCCATGTACCATAGCAAAGTCCAAGTGATCATACACACTTTTTCCCCTGTGCCTTTACATTTGGTTATTAAGACCAATTTCTTGAAGGGATCTGTCATATTTCTTCATTGGCTTCTTATTTCCAACTAAAACTGTTTGTCTGGCAATACAAAAGGTCAGACCTGTCTTCCCAATGAGGCAACTTAACAGAAAGTCTGTTCTCTGGGACGTATCAAAACTGCAGAAGCTGGAGGGAGCGAAGTCAGCCCCCCAACACCCCACCCTCCAAACACTGACTCACTGGCTTCAGATGTTATGAATAGTAAATGAGATAAGAAACATGCATGTGCTTGGAAAATTATAAAGTATTATTTAAATGTGAAGTACTGCTATTAGTCCTTATGGTGCTATGTGGGAAAAAGAAAGAAAGACACAGAACTGTGCATTTGCCTCAAACTGCTGCTTCCACCTTGACCTTCAACTAACCGAGAGACAAGTAGGTGGGAGAGGCCAGCAGCAGCTCTGCCCTCGACCAAAGGAGGGGAGCGCCTCCTGGTTAGTTTGGGGAGGACATAGAGAAAGCAAACGCAATTGCTGCTGCTTTCATCTTTCTTCCTATGTGTAAGCTTTCTGACGATCCACAGCGGAACCAAGAATCAAAAATCCCAGTAATATCCCCACAGTGACCCTTCAGAAAGCAGCACTACTATTCTAGTCACTATCATAGTCTCTGGTAATAAAAGAACAAAAGGAAAAGCGTAGGATAAAAACCAAGTAAAGCAAAGAATTATCAAGGAATAAGTAGAAAATAAAGATCTGAGGGTCCTTTTTATTCTGAGGATTAGCAAGGGATAAAAAAAATCCACACTTCTGTTTAACATACAGAGCAGATTTCCCATGCTGATAAGAAACCCACACGCTAGATGGTCGCTGGAGACATGAAGCACACAGCCTCTGAAGCATTGCTCAGATCAATATTTATGCACTCAATCAATATTTTTGAGCACCTACTATGTGTCAGGGCTATGCTGTATGGTGGGTTAATACCAAGTTATAAATTGAGATGAAGCCAAATTCCTAAAACAAAGACACAGCATCGCTTTCTGACACGTGCTCTGAATTGCCTTCATCTAAAAAGAGAAATTAGTTCAGGAAAGCAGAAGGAAAATGGATAAGAAGGGATGTCCTAGCTACTGTCATCTCCTACCCAAATGACAGGAAAGGGGAGGATGACTCCTGGGCATGTAATTACACTAGTTGTCTTTAATCACAGTGTGCTTCACGTGTTTGTAAATGTACACAGTCACCCTTCAGGATGCAAACACACTGAGTATTTCAAAATAGGTAATACTAATATTCGGAAGTATCAATATTTTGTAGATATTAAATACTGAGTAAAACTTTAAACTGCCTACAGAGTAAACCTTACTTCAAGCATTGCTTTCAGAAACTTACTAATAAGCCTTGACAACATGCCAAAAAATTCTTCAGGTTCCTTTCACTCTGGTCAGTCATATTTGATAACCTGTGGGAGAGTATTACTGTGGTTCTGTCTTAGAATATCTCACTGCAGTAACCAGAAGAAAATCAAGAACAAACCTTGCTAATGATCACCGCCATTGCCAGGTTCTCCGAATGAGCCGCCACATAGCCCAGCATCATGATGCCAGGCAGCCTTATGTTTCCTTTGCAGGACCCAATGCAGTCAATCACGGCGGCAACGCCTCCTGCATTAACTATCAACTGCGAAAGCTGAGGGGAAGGAAGGAGAGCTAGGTAGCTGTGACTGTAAGGACAGGATGATCTGTAAACATTACTATTGTCAAACATTTTCACTTAGGACCTAAAAACACCTGGTAAAATTTGAAAAAATATGATTTAGTGAAATTACTATACTTATTAAAGAAATATGCAAGTACAATAATTCTATTTTGAATGTACAAATATACTCACTGTGCAGAGTTTACTCTGTGCTTCATTTTTCATGCATCAGTGGCACAACTTTTATCTCTATCTAATGGATGTCAAAACTCCCACCTAGACACTAAGCCTAGGCTAGTTCGTAACTAGCTAACTACTGAAAGCCCCAAGCACAATGTGTGGGCATGAAGCAGATTACTCCTTGACTGCTGAACGACAATGTCAGACTTGAAATAGCCTCGCCTAGTTATCCCCCTTTGCCAACAGTGATTATTAGCTGATTACATTTCAATTATAAAAAATTTCAAGCAAATAAAGATGTTAGGTGAAATAAAGAATGAGGACTTTAAACTTTAGTGAAATGAAACTGATCAGTCAGAATATATCCAGAAAAAGGTACAACTGCAGAAGGCACCCAGGCCTGCTCCATCTCTATGCCTTTGGCATCTGAGAACTCAGGGCGGAACCACCACGGAAGGGCAGCTCCTAGAGGAGTCACACTAGGCCCGGGCCCTGCTGGTCTCTCCCACCTGGAACTGTACGGCTCTCACTACTCCCAGATCACCTAAATGACAAGAATGGAAAGTCTAGGGTCCCCACGATCTAGAAATGGAAAGCAGGAAATGATTAAAAACAGATTTCTGTCTGACTCCATTGATACAACCCAGTGGGGTTTGCAATGAGGGGCCCTTTCGGCCCCTGGGAAATGTTTGGCAACATATGGAGACACTTGATGGTCACGATGTGGGAGATGCTACTGACGGGCAGTGGGTGCTGCTAAATATCCATCCTCCAGTGTCCAGGACAGCGGGACAGCCCCCTACAACACAGAATTATCTAGCCCAAAATGTCCACAGTGCTCAGATGACAAACCCTGACCTAACCAAATCATGTGGCACAGCACCTGGGCCTTCTATACAAATTGATGTTTTACTTTACAACAAAAACTGACTAATATTATTGGACTTAAAAAGCTTTTTTTTTTTTTTTTTTACCTCAGGCGTATGCTTTGCAATCTCTCTAATTAAAGTAGAAGCATTTTTCTTCACGTATTCATCTTTGTCCTTCAGGCAGGTAAGTACCACTGGAAAAATCTCTGCTTCAACCACCATTTCTGCCAGATCCACAGAATGTTTTGCGATCTGACTGAGAGCTGAGAGGACCTGACGCTGTCAAGCAAAAACCAAAATAAAACAAAACGTTACGTAGAGTCCACTGCAGCGATCAGATATACTTCAAGCAGCTTTATACAGTCAAATTCCTTTCTAAAAAGAAAAAACAGCCCGCAGGGCGTGGCTCAGCTGTTGAGCGTTGACCTAGATCCAGGCGATTGGGGTTTGATTCCCGGTCAGGGCACATGCCCTGGTTGCAGGCTCAATCCCCAATGACTCTCTCATCATTGATGTTTCTGTCTGTCTCTCCCTCTCCTTTCCTCTCTCTGAAATCAATAAAGTTATATTTAAAAAACAAAACAAAAAACACAATTACATATGTAACATAACCTAAGATTTCTGAGTCTAGAGACATTCACATCTTAGTCTTATACCTAAATACTCAATTTCTTAAATTCCCTAATTTTCAAATTGAATGTCTTAGTTTTCTGTGGACTATTTAAATCTCTATCACAGATTGGACTATTTAAATCTCTATCACAGATGATCAAAGAATATGACCTTTGGATAAATACTATTTCTTAATTATGTAATGCTTAACTTGTTAATTTACAATACATGTGGTAATATAGTACAAAAAGATCAGGCAGAACTAACATGTTTGGCATGATACTGATAACATCAAAGCACTTTCCATTGCTTAGTTAATTAACATTAACAACTTTTAAACCTTATGGGGTATAACTAGTAGCATATAAAAGTATAACTGATGACTATTAACTGAAAATCAGATTGTAGAAAGCTAAAGAAAAGACAAACATAAATATGACAATTTTCATAAGAAATTTAAATATAATAATGGTGACCTAGAAAACCTTTAGGTGCCTTCCCACCCTGAAATTCAATCATGTGATTCCTTATTTTAATGATTAATGTTAATACTGATGCTACGTCTAATTTTTAACATTGAACATATTTTTCCCAGTCACGTCTTTATTGTCTAATCCTTACAGCATATTTTTCACATATTAAAAGATCAAATATGTAATACAGTCACGTTTTCAATGATAATATATAAATTACCTTTGAAAATAATCTATACACATTTCCATTCTCTTAGATTAGCAGAAGTCTGTTTTTTAACTTGTTTTTAAATACCTTCAATTTAGCATCAGGGTTCAGAATCATCTGGGCTAAGTGAGCAATAGCTCCTGCATCCACTACGGTCTGTGCTAACTCTGGAGAATGCTTTGAAATATCACTGAGGTCCGAAGCAGCAATCCTTTTCAAAGCAATTTCTGGCTCCTGGATACAAAGTACTAAAAGAGGAACTGCTCCCGCATCCACCACAGCTTGTGACAGCTCTGTGGGTCCAAGAAAATAATTGAGTGAGTATGGGGGACTGACCCTTGTGCGAGCCATTTTTCACCCTGACAGATACAGCAAAGAAAAAAGGGGAGGGTGTACTTCAGTGTCTCGACATCTGCATTTCAAATCAGCCCTCCTGGTTTCATAAACCATGTGGACCAATCCTGAGCGGAAAAGAATACAGGTCAATAGATGGACCTCCATTTACATGAACACATTTAGGTAGATTAGGCGGAAATGGATTTTTTTTTTTAGGAGAGTAAGCAGATGTCAGCTGTTTAAGCTCTGACAATTCTGCACTTCTCAATAGATAAGCATTTTATGCATGGTTTACAGTAACGAGAAAAAGTACCAAAAATTTGTCAAACACACTAACTAGGCAGTATTTTGTACTATTTACATGAGTAAACATTAACATGAATCTTGTGCTAATATGTCAAATAAATACCATTTATCTTATAGTATTTTTAAAAGACTTTTTAAAGCCTTGGCCAGCGTGGCTCAGTTGGTTGAGCACTGACCCATGCATGGAAGGTCACAGGCTCCATTCCTGGTCAGGGCACATGCCCAGGGTTCAGGTTCAGTCTCGGTGGATCATGTTTCTCTCTCACATCGATATTTCTTTCTCTCCCTCCGTCTCCCTTCCTCTCTCTCCCCGGCCCCCCCAAAAAATCAAGCTTAAAAAAAACCTTTTTACAAAATGAAAAGGTGCATTTTTGCGCATATAAAAACACTTTCAAAATGAGGTCTACGACTAAACGGCCTACTTTTATATATATTAATACTAATGTTTAGATAAAGGAATAAATTTGTCTTAACCATTTTACTTGTCAGAAATAAACACCTTTTGAATATGCATGTTGATTACTTGTGTGTCCAAGAATAACAGCTATAAAAATAATACTTTTTTAAAAAAATCCTCATCCAAGGATATGTTTCTATTGATTTGAGAGAGAGAGAGAGAGAAATATCAATGTGAGAGAGAAACATCGATCAATAGCCTCCTGTACTTGCCCCCATTGGGGATGGAACCCATAACCTAGGTATGTACCTTGACTGGGAATCGAACCTGCAACCCTTTGGTGTATGGGACAACACTCCAACCAACTGAGCCACCTTACCTAAAATTTTGCATTATGCTTAAAAAAACCTTAAATGGAAAATGCATATTTAGTATTCAGACTTCACTGGCATTCACACTTTGCTCCAGCCTAGTTTAGATAAGTCCCTGACTTCAAGGAGCTCAGGTCACGGAGGAGGCTAGATAGTAAACAGCTCCTGGTGCTCTGGTGGAATTCTCTACAAGAACACACAAAGGAAAGAGGAAACAGAAAAGGGAGACAGAAATGAGACACTGGATGGTATTTTTATAAAAGTGGTCCTTAGTTAGCAGTTGTTAGTGTGACTCCTTTCGAGAAGTTCCTTGAAGCTATATGTGGGTTTCTACTGTCCACTTGCATTCCTGAGAATGAAGCCAGCCCAAAAATTTTAACAACTGCATAATATTCCAAGTAAATATGTCATAAATTTACTTAGCGATTCCCATCCTCTAGGACATTGGTTTGGTTTGGTTTTGGTTTTTGCCATTATAAAGTACAGTATGGTGAATCTCTTTGTGCATTAAGATTATGTATTAGCCTGGCCGGCCGTGGCTCAGTGGTTGAGCGTTGACCTAGGATCCAGGCGATCGGGGTTCGATTCCCGGTCAGGGCACATGCCTGGGTTGCGGGCTCGATCCCCAGTCGGGGGTGTGCAGGAGGCAGCCGATCAATGACTCTCTCATCATTGATGTTTCTATCTCTCTCTCCCTCTCCCTTCCTCTCTCTGAAATCAATAAAGGTATACTTTAAAAAAAAAAGAAAAAAAAGATTATGTATTAGTTACCCATTGCTACATAACAAATGACCCAATCTCAGCAACTTGAAACAACATCACTTACTATCTCACATTTCCTGCAGGTCAGGAATCCAGGAGCAGCCTTGCTAGATGGTCTTGGCTCAGAATTTCTCATGAAGCTGCCTTCACACTATCAGCTGGGGTTGCAGTCATTTGAAGGCACAACTTGGGGAGAACCTGCTCCCAAGCTCTCATGCAGTTGTTGGGAAGCTCAGTTTCTTGCTGGCCACATCAACCTTTTCAAGGCTGCCAGAGTGTCCTCGGGTGTGTGTGTGTGTGTGTGTGTGTGTGTGTGTACATATACATATATATTTACTTAGGATAGAGGCCCAGAGGCGAACTTACTGAGGGGAAGAATGTTGACAGTTTTGAGGTTCTTGATAGTTTTAGATTAAACCACATGAGACTGCTGTGTTTGTTTTTTTAAAGTCAAAACCAGTCGAATATAGGTAATTTCATATAGGTCAACCTAACATGCACTGCAATATTGTTCCCAAAGGGGATTATCAGTATATGTCCCCGTCGACAATGTGTGAGGCTGGCAGTTCGGCCATTTACCTTATAAAGTTCATTTCAGCCCCTACATCAATTGAGACGCTGAATCATCATTTACTTCTCCCTAAATGGTGTTTTTAGTTCCATAGTCTTTAACTTACCGCATATTACAGTGAGTTAAAAAATATGGCTGAGTCCAGCCAGTGTGACTCAGTGGTTGCGCATCAACCCATGCACCAGAAAGTCACCAGTTCCATTCCTGGTAGAGCACCTGCCTGGGTTTTGGGCTCAATCCCCAGCAGGAGGCGTGCAGGAGGCAGTCGATCAATGCTGATATTTCTTTCTCATCGATGTTTCTCTCTCCCTCTCCCTTCCTGTCTCTCTAAAATCAATAAAAATGTATTTTTAAAAATATGGTTAAGTTACACTGATTAATAAGCATGAATATCAAGTATGACTTTTTTAGCCCATGGCATTACTACCATATTTGCCTTTTAACAAATAACCACAAAGCACAAGCCACAGTAATTCTAACTCAGTGCTGTCCAATAGTAACGCGGACCACATATATAATTTAAAATTTTCTAGTGGCCACATTTAAAAAGTAAAAATAAATAGGTGAAATTAATTTTAATAATATACATAATTTAACATAATATATACAAAATATTATAATTTCAACATGTAATTAATATTTTAACATTTTAATGAGATATTTCACTCTTTTTTTGTTTGTTAATCCTCACCTGAGGATATTTTTTCCATTGATTTTGAGAGACAGTAGAAAGGAAGGAAGACCAAGACCCTGAGAGGACACTTAGAAAGCTGCTGAATAGTCTACTGAGTTTGCCCCTAGGAACTCCCCTAAAAATCTCTACCCTTAAAGCCTTTAGGATAGAGGACCCAGTGCGCTCTCCCTCCCAGGAGCACACCAGCGCCTTCCCCTCCTCCTTCCCGTCCCAGCCCCTACCCCAGGCACATCACTTTTACCTTCCTCACTTCTAAGTTCAAGGGCCCTTCCTTTGCCTCTGTAACTTATTTCCTCAGCCCATTTCATCTACAAATTACTTTTTCTATCTCTGTGATTTTCCAAATAAATGTTCTCTTATAGTTTGAGTCTTGGCTCTGAATTCTTTCCTAGCCAGAGTTCAAGTACCGAGGTTGCTGAACCCAGATCTGCTCTGACCCCACAGGTCTAACAATTCCACCCCCAACAGAAGCACTTTCAAATTTCAGTCAAGTACACTATGCCTAATGTAGTTCTAGAAATTCAAATGTAAATAAAATGTAAATGAAACTCAAAAGTATGTTTTCCCTCAATATCTGAAAGATCTTAGGAGGATTTATATACTAGTGACTGGAAAATAAACCTAGTTTGAGTAATAATTTTGTCCTAATCTAATTTATGAAACCCTTAGGATACAAACACCCTTCTCTTTATGCACACTCAGCACACACATTTGGTGATGTTTCTTGCATAGGTATTTGCACTAAACAGGAAACAAAGCCTCAGACTGTAAGAATGTTAGGTGCCCTCAGGGAGAGGAAGTATTGTGTGGGTTAGAGGGTTCAGTGTCTCAGATGCTTTTTTGGTGATTATAATGATGATGGTGATAAAGAAACTGCTAGTCTTATATATAAAGTTATAGGTCTCGGTGACTTTGATAGATGAAGGAGGCAGGAGAAAGCAAAGGGGTGGGATATCTGGGACTGGATGAAAAGTAAAACGAGTAGACACACACTTCTCCTGTCCACCCTCACTTACTCTGAGACATACACTACAAAGGCCCCAGTTAACTCAGGTATTTGTTTGTAATGTGGGTTTTTAATTACTGCTTCCTAAGTCCGTTCCATACAATTTAGGATACTGGTATTCACATATAGGTGGTAGGAGTGGATGATAAGAATACAATGCTTGCAAAAAATCTGAATTTTAAAATTGTTTTCCCCTTTAATCATTTCACCATTCTGTATAAGAGAGAAAGGAATCAGGCTGGCCAGCTCCGTCTGGATTCTTTCCTTACATTATTGACTTAGTAACCTGGATACACTCTAGTAAGTGTCCGTAGCATCCAAACCAGCCATTTCCTGGAAGCGCTGCTCAGCTTTGGCAGCTGCAGTCTCCCCTCCTAACTGCTCCTGAGCTGAACGGAAACGCCTCGCTTGATTTAGGTCCTAAGGACATCAGTCGGGTCTGTGGGAGGAAGAATAGTCACATGTGGAAACCAGCCACAGGGCTGAGAGCAGAGGCACCGGGCGTGGCCTTCAAACAGAGGGAGGAGGCGGCAGGAGGGGTGATGAGCTCGGACACGGTCCTCCTCACCGTGAAGACCAAGGCGCTCTGAAGGGTTTCCAGTAACTGCCAGGCGGCTCCACCATAAACTGCTGTCTGACCAGAATAAATCCTTTAACCTCTCTACTTCAGTTTCCTCATCTAAGATGACAATTACCTCGGTAACTGAAACGCTTTAGAACACCTAATCACACGCATTCCTGTTGCCAGGCTTGAGAACCGCCAACACTTATAAGAGGCCAAGTTCATCAGGGACAGCATGTTCAGCTAATGCTCCCAAAACAAGCACCTAAAACTTATTTCTGAGCCCAAACGTGGAAGACTGTTCCTGCGAAAACCACTTACATGGCTCCTCCTTCCTGGCACTTGCAGCCAGACTACTGCCCGCCCCTCACCAAGTCCTCCGGCGGCTGCCACTCCTGACGCGGTTCCCTGGAAGCGCTGGGTCTCCACGGGACTGTCCTGCAGGCTGCCCGGGGTGGGGAGGGGGCCCTCCCAGGGGAAGCCTGTGGCTCCGCAGCCCCTGGCTCCTTCGCCTCCCCCTCACACTTCCAGCCCGCCAGGGTCCTCGCCTTGCTGCTTGGATCTCCAAAGCAAGACTGATCTTTAGAAACAGTGAGAGCGTTTACACGGATTAGGATCATTCTGCAGAGTGGGAAAGTGTGGCGAGAAGGAAGGAGAGAGACAACCAATATGAGAAGAATTCTACCTCAGCCTTTTTAAGGAGCAGCACAAAATTAACGAAATAACATCCTCAAAGTAAGAGACACCTTTCATCAGTGTATTCAACAACTGGTGGTTCAATCATAGAAATTTAATGACACAATTTGTACGGAATTGAAAAAAGCACGCATGCCGTTTCTGGTTGTTAACCCCCTGTTCTCTTTGGTTATCTATAAAACTTTAAAATCTATACATAGAAGTAACCTTTAGAAATGGTATTTTTTAAATAAGGAAAAGTCAGCAAATTGGTTTCTCTCCTCTACTAATTGTGTGCTTACTTTATTTTTATTTCCTATACACAAAATCTTTTCCTTCTAGTGCCCTTAAAGATACACTTTATTTCTTTTGCATCTCTATTTGAGGTTTATATTTCTTAATCAGTCTAATCAAACATTTCACCGCTAATACTAAGAAGTAAACATTGAATGACTGTCCTCCCCTTAATCTCAATATATTCCATTTTTAGGAAATTGTCGAGAAAGAAATCAGGTTATTTGGAGGTAAATCCTCTATTTTCATTGATATTCAGGATGTGAATGATGACTTCTTTTATTGCTTTCTACATAACAATTCCCTTTCCTTCAGAGAATTATATGCAGTAAAGCTCCTCTGGGAGCTTCTGAGGCCCAGGCCTTTAAGTACCATGAAATACTGAAATTACAGGAGGACAACCATGTGGGAGCCAGATTATAGCAAAAAATTAGAATGGAATCCCTAAGACAAACCCAATTTAGGGACTATAGACCCTACTTATGAACTATTAGCCTCAAATTCAACAAAAGGGAGGTATGGAAAGGTTATCTATCAGTACCGGCCTGAGAATGTATCTGTACAGTTGTCCCTCAAAGCTCTTTGCACCACCCTTTGAAATACTGATGTTATGTTTGCTATTAAGTCCTCTGACATTAAAAAATATATATATTAAATATATCCATGTAGTTTCCCCCTGATAACCAGCTTCTGGTTTAAAACACTATCTTTGTTTTCTCAATCAACACATATAGAGCAATAGTCCTAAGATGAACCTATCTGGAAAACCAAAATCCAGATATTAAGGAAATAATTTAATATACTAATTCTGAATCATTCTTAGCATGACAATAGTGTTCTTTCTCAATTTTATATCATCTAACTTCTTTTTTGTCTCTAATAGTGCCACCACTTTAAGAACCAAATTAAACATAACCATGGGAGAACTTCTTACTGTTTGTTTTGAATTTCTTCTTCAAAACTCTTTCAAGAAGTATTTAGTGATGCCATATGGCACAAGGCTAACATGGGCTTTAGATTCAGACAGATTTAGACTCTAATTCCAGTTCCACCTTTAACATAACTTCAGGAATCCTCTCTAAGTTCCACTTTCTTCCTCTGTTTAATAAGGACAGTAATACCTACCCGCAAGGCAGCAAAATCAAAATGAGGCAATGTATCTGAAGCACACTGTACAGAGCCAGGGACATAGTAATTACTCAGTAAATGGTAGCTATGATTTTATACATATGTAAACACTGAAAATCTGGAAAATGAAGAAAAATATCCTAATTCTATCACCCTAGTGACACAAATATGTATATCTCTGTAATTTATGTCCACATAAAAAAACTTACTTTTATATTATTATAAATTTAATATACAGTTTTGTCCTTTCTTCCATTATAATCACTTTTCCATGTTACCATGTAGTATTCACAATTGCCTTCTTAAATTTCTGCCAAACATTTGGGTTGTTTTTTTTTATATTACAAATAATGCTACAATAACATTTGCATGAATATCGCTTTTCTTTCTGTGGAATTCTTTCCTTAGGGTGAATTACTAGCAATGTGGATCATTAGAGTAACCATAAGCTCTTTTGTGACTTAGTTTTACCAAACACTTTCCCACAAGTTTAGACAATTTGTGGCGCCTCCACCCATGGGCATAAACACTATTGAGCCCTGTCCACCCTCCGGTATTAATACTGCTTCCTTTCATTTACGGAATATTGACCGTGCGCCAAGCGCTGGTCTCAGTGCTTCCCATGTCTGCCATCCTCATAGCAAATCTCTGAATAACTCTGAAGCAGTTGCCCTCTTTTTGCAGATAAGGAAGTAAAGGTTCAGAAAGCTTACAAGCCACATCCAATGTGGCATGGCAGCTAAGCGGTAGGACCTGGGCTCACACTGGGGCCCTGCCCAGTGCCACAGCGCTCTCACCCACTTGGCTGTGCTCCTGCTTCATTCTTTTTTACCCCCAGGGAACCATAGGTGGGAAAAGCTATTTGCACGGATATTTTCATACGCAGTTCTTGATTACTAGCAAAGTTGATCATTTCTACATGTGTGTTAAACTGCATATTCTTCTAGTGTTACTTGTTCATATTATTTATCGACTTCTGTAAAGAGGCAGGCGAGTTTGTTCCCTCTGTATTTTCCTGATCAGGTGTCAGCACAGCCTTCCCGCGAGAGGGCCAGGCCCTGAGCTGTCGGTCTGTGAGAGGTGACCCTTCTCTGTCTCCTTCCTGCCCAATATGGGCTGAATACAAGCATGTTCTAGAAAGTTATGTGCATATCTTTTTAATGTTACTCACTTACATGATACGGCCCCTGGCTGATTTGGAATACCCTATGTTGGGAGTGAAACTGAAGACTCAATATACCCTGAGGGGTGACAAGCTAAAATGATTTCTTAACCAATTTACCAAGGTCTTTGAGAATTAATCTCATTTGCCTCAGCCCCGCTCCCTCCCACCCTTTCTCTTTCCATCTACAAATTTCTCTTCCGCTAACTAAGATAAAGACTGGAATGTGCAGATTTTTTAATGAATTTGCAATCCAAACAACTTGAGCACCATTCAGAGCTTATCTTCCATAATGTATAAAAACATCATCAAACCCTCACCCATGCTTTACTACGCAAAGCCAGATTTATCTAATACTAAATATAAACTTTAGTAATCCTTTTTAAAATATGCTCCATTACCTGCATTATGTCTTGCAATATATCCAAGTGCCCAGGCTGCAGCCTCTTTGACTCCAGGGTCAAAATCCTCCAAGCATATCACCAGCGTGTCCAGCGCTCCACAATCAACTATGGCCTGAGCTAGTTGAGGGGAATGTTTAGCAACTGCCCGTAACACAAAGGCAGCTGCTTTCTTGTAGAAACGCTTCAAGGATAAAATAGATAAAACTCAAAGTGAGTTGAGCACTTATATAACGAAAAGCTAAAATAGACCAAAACTAACGTAAAAATAACATTAATATAATAAAACTCAACAGCTTTTAAATATGAAAGAAAAACATCCTGCAACGTTATTTTGATTTTTTTATGTTCCCCCATTGCTTTCGTTTAGTAGCTAAACGAAAACAGTGTCTTATATTACATTTCAAGTGTTTTATTCTAAAACATGCATTTATAAAATAAAATATTTCCTGCAAATTGTATTTCCTACAAATTCATTATTTTATTTAACGAGATTTTTATGTATCTGCATTACACTAAAGGTCTTTGTTTGACCCATGGGAACTCTTGGATTGTTTGCATGTGCAGCTAAACTGTCAACTCACAAATTTGTTTCCTTTACTTGCCCTCAGTCTCTAAGCCTGGTAGGCCTTTCATGACCTCAGCTAATCTTTCTGGTGTGCTAAGTTATCATGAAATAACAACCATGTTTAGAGGTGCACTTATCAATCATTGAATCAACGTAAAGGCAAAACATTCATGATACATTTTAAAACTTTTCCTGGTACATAAACTAGCCAAACAATGGGACATGTTATTTATTCCTTTTTAGAAATTATTTTTTAAAAAAGATAAATGGAAATGACTTAACATTATGTGAATGCTTCATATTTATAATATTTTCTACATATAAGTTTTGCCATATTAAGAAATAAAATAAAAATAAAACATCATTTTCTTCATATAGCTAAGGAAATTAAATGTATAGGAAGTATTTAGCTGTAATAGTGTGGTTTTATGGTTCACATAATGACACAGTAATAGTCTCCTAAATCTTCCTTTTATTAACAGAACCCAGGTAATCCCCTATTTTAGATTGTTCCTAAACAGTCTAAAGTGACTGGGTGTCATAGCATCTGTTTTGAATGCATTCTATTTAGTTAGGCTAAAATATTAAGGTATAAAAAAAATTTGTGAGAGAAAATACAAGTATATTTTTAACATTATATCTCAAAACCTGGTATATACTGATGATGTAAGAAATATGCTATTTAGTAATGATGTTTTGATTTTATATAGTTTAGTTTCTTAAAGGTAACATGTAGATATTAAAATATTTGTTGTAAAGTCTAATTTTATATGTCAGAAACCAAATACCTACTAATTTATAGTAAAAATTAGAATAGAGTTTTAAAGTAGCTTTCCACAGATTTTCTTTTTTAAAAAAATATGTTTTTATTGACTTTAGAGAGAAAGAGTAAGAGTGAGAGAGAGAGAGAGAGAGAGAGAGAGAAACAATGGTTGCCTCCCACACACGCCCTGACCGGGGATCAAACCCGCAACCTGGGTATGTGCCCTGACTGGGAATCAAACCGGAGACCTTTCAGCTCACAGGATGACACTCAACCAACTAAGTCACACTGGCCAATGCTTCACAGATTATTTTCTTATAATTGTGGAAAAATAATGGTAATACATTTCTTTTCATTACCTTAAGCTAATTTGACTTTTTATATTGTAGAATTTTCAAATTCTCAGAGTTTTTTGGGTATTGTCACTACTAACTCCAGAGCCTATAACCCACACTTTCTGATCTCATCCCCCTTTCTCCTAATTTCTGCTTTCCCAAAATCCTCTCCCATTTCTCACCAAAGGAATTTCCTTGAAGAAAAAAAAAAGCAAAAGCAAAACCAGAGGACTTTGTACCTGGTAAAGAAAAATTAAATCTCCTGCGAGAAATGACTGGCAGGTGAAGGAAACAGAAGCCTGTGAATAATGCTTCACATTCTCAATTTCTAGTCACTTTTCTGCCCTAATACATTTTTGTCTCTTTTCAACTGATGGACATCATTCACACTTAGAAAACTTCTATTAAGAACCTTCCATGTGGGATACAAAATACACACTCTGCCCTCAAAGGAAGGAGTTCAAAGTCCAGGAAGAAGAAAGTCTAACAGTTTAGATGACAGAAGGAATACCTACAAGAAAAATAAAATTTCTGTGACTCCTTGAGGGGTAAAACGGTGATTAGTAAATGGCTCTCCAATTTATAAAAATAAGGCAAATTTGTCAACAATTAGGATTTGTGTTTACTTTTTAAAATTCTGGTAAAATACACGTAACATAAAACTTACCATTTTTACCATTTTAAAGTATATGATTCCGTGGCATTTAGTGCATTCACGATGTGGTGCAACCACCTTTCCAGTTCCAGAACATTTTTATCACCCCAACAAGAGCCCCGTGTGTTAAGCAGCCGCTCCTCCCTCTCTGAGGCCTGGGCAGCCACTGGTCTGCTTCTGTCCCTATAGATTTGCATTGTCCGAACAGTTCATATAAATGGAATCATATAATATGTAGCCCTTGTGTCTGGCTTCTTTCTCTCAGCATAACCTTTTTAAGGTTCCTCCATGTTGCAGCGTATATTGGTACTTCATCTTTTTTATGACTGATAATATGCCACTGCATGGATACCTCACCTTTTGTTTATCCATTCTTTTTTTCTTTTTTTTAAATATATCTTTATTGATTTCAGAGAGAGGAAGGGAGAGGGAGAGAGAGAGATAGAAACATCAATGATGAGAGAGTCATTGATCTGCTGCAGCCCGCAACCGGGGCATGTGCCCTGACCAGGAGTCGAACCCTGATCGCCTGGATCCTAGGCCGATGCTCAGCCGCTGAGCCACGCCCGGCTGGGCTATCCAGTCATTCTTTTGGCTGTTGAATATTGCTGCTATGAATATTTGCGTATAAGTTTTGTTTGAACACTCATTTTCAATTATTTTGGAAATATAACTATTGAGTAGAATTGCTGGGTCATATGGTAATTATGTTTAACTTACTGAGGAATTGCCAAGCTGTTCCAAGCAGCTGCACCATTTTATGCACCTACCAGCAGTGTATGCGGGGTCTAATTTCTCCCCATCTTCACTAACACTTGTGTTTTCCTTTTTTATTATGGCCATCCTAGTGGGTCATGGGCTCTCCTTGTGGTTTTGATTTGCATTTCCTAAGGACTAAATGCTGTTGAGCACTTTTCATATTTGTTGGCCATGTGTACATCTTCTTTGAATAAATGTCTATGCAAGTCCTTTGCCCATTTTTTGAAATTTTGTCTTTATTGATTTGAGAGAGGAAGGGAGATGGACTGCCTCCTGCACCCCCCCCCCCCCCCCCCCCCCCGGGGACGAAGCCTGCAACCCAGGCATGTGCCCTGACTGGGAATTGAACCAACAACCTTCTGGTGCATGGGATGACACTCAACCAACTCAGCCATGCGGGCCTGGGCCCTTTGACCATTTTTAATTTGATTGTTTGTCCTTTGGTTACACAAACAGGAATGTAATATTAAAGATATGTCAAGAAAGATATATTCCTAGATTATGATAAACTAGCAGAATAGAATGAAAAGTCCAAGACCCTACCTATAGGAAGGTCCTTCCTTAACAACTGTTAGGTGGCGCTGTACAGGAACACAGAGCGGAACCAGATAGAAGGGGGGGAAATTAGGGCACTCCTAGGTGACCCTTAAAAGGCCTGACATGCTTGCATACTTGGTAAATGCTTTACCAAACCTTCTATTAAACACATTCTCCTTCCTTTTGGATGCTTCTCTCCTCCTTGCTTTAAAGCAATTTCTTACAGTTACCATTAACCAAATTTCACCTGTATATAAAGATTTCTGTACACAACTTTTTGTTTGCCTAAGGCTTTATACACGTAAGACTGATCCTATAAATTTAATACTCCCATACACAGAAATACTGCTTTATGTATAATTCCATTACATTTTAAAATGTTTTCTCTTTATATTAATAATGGGAAAAAGCTGCATATCAACCCCGAAGTAGAATGCCCTAAAGAGATTATGTTCAGTTCAGAGAACTGAATGTATATTAACATCTTTTTTTTTTTAATCCTTACCTGAAGATATTTTTTCCATTGCTTTTCAGAGAGAGTAGAAGAAAGGGAGGGAGGGAGGGGGAGAGAGAGAGAAACATCGATGACACATTGACTGGCTGCCTCCCACACAGGCCCCGGCTGGGGGGTGGGGGGAGCGAACTTGCTTCTGAGGTACTAGCCCTTGACCAGGAGTATAACCCTTGACCGTTTGGTGCACAGGCCAAGCTCTAACCACTGAACCACCAGCCAGGGCTGTATTAACATCTTAATAATTCTAATGCCTACAAGCTCGCAAATGTACCCAAACTATCAACTTTTTAAGTCAAAAACATAACTTTTTAAAAATTCTTACATTCTGTTCTGCCAATGAATAAACAAGCTGTGGAAGAATGTCGCCCTTGACAACTGCTTCTGCCAGGTCATCATTATAATTAGCCAGCCTCCCAAGAGCCAAAGCAGCAGTCTGTTGAATAGTTGGGACCACATCCAGAAGGAGAGGCCTCAGCAAAGACATTACACCTGAGTTAAATTATGAAAGAACACAAATCAGCAAAATTTAAATTAAAAAGCAAACATACAGTTCAGTATATATACAAATAAAAAAATTAAGGGGGAAAAAATAATAAACAAATAAAAATTAGCCACTAAAAATGAACGGGATACTTAGAAGCATATAATTGGACACAGAATAATACAACCTGTAGTTATCAAAGAAGCAGCATAGTGGGGAAATACAAACTGTTCTGGGGTTAGAGAGGAGTTAAAATCCCTGATTGGCAAATACTAGCTATGTGACCAGACAGGACCAATGCAAAGAGAGGTTGTGAAGCACAAAGTATAGTGCCTAGCATAGAAGGGGGGTGGGGCTGATTCCCCCTCCCCTACCCCCAGTCCCCAGCCTTTGCAAATTCTACCTTTCAGGGCTCTGTTCAGATCCTTTTGTCTCAATGAAGTCTTTCATTTGTTTTTTTTTTCCCCTCTGATTCCAACTGTTGGGTCTTTACTCTGATTCCAAATGAACTTGGAGTTTATTACAGAAATTTTATCAGGATCTATCTCAGGGCCAGGGAGCAGGAGGGCCGTTTGGCTAGGATCTCACATATTTCTGACATTATATCCAAATAAATAAATTCTTTGATACAAGAAAGTATATTGTATTATCAGGTCTCATAATATTCACTTTAGGATTGAATACAGAGTAGGTTCATCATCCTCACAACAATAAAAGTAGCTTATATTTGTGGAGCACTTGTATGCATGCATTGTTTTAAATATTTGTTTTCTTTTTCCCCCCTCTCTTTATTGTTGAAAGTATTACAGATGTCCCCTTTTTTAAAATCCACTGACCTCTCATAACAAACTTATGATGTAGGCCCTACTGTGATGTATATTTTACAGATGAGGAAATAGAGGCTGAGAAAGGTTAAAAAAATTGTCACACAACTAATAAATGGTGGAGCAAGGTTAGAAATTCTGACATTCTTTATTTATAATTGCTAAATAAATAATATGTATTAAAATTGAGGTAGGGAAAGGGAGACAAATAATAATTGCATTTTGGTCACTTTATTGGCTATTCCAACTCTTTATATTAACTTTGTCTTACTAGAAAATATGTAAAATGGTCAACAGCTATTTATGTTTTATGACGATGTTTTAGTCTAAGGTTACAAGAAAGGTAATGATGGAGTTCAAACTGGAACAAAATGCCCCTTGACTTTCTAAACTTTATGTAATTTACAGCAGGCTATTCAATTGATGTTATTACATCTTTTCTATACAAACACATTCCAGTGATCTATAAGAGCATATATTACCAATATTCTTTTATAATGTTATATCCAGAAACATTTGAAATAGAATAAAAGGAAAACATTTACAATGACATTTAGGATTAGACTAAAGTAAGATAAATAGTACTACCAAGTAACATAAACAACATACTGATGCTTATCTCAGATACATTTAATGATGTGACCTGTGGCTTTTCATAGTTTCCCATTTCACTTAGTGATCATTTTTATGTCTAAGGTGGCTTGGTTAGGCCATCTTATACAAGGCCACAGTTGCAAGTTTAAATCCAGTACCAGCTGGTTAACTTTGCAGGCACAAAGCACTCCTGCTCATGCCCGGGTCATAGCTCCTATTAGACAAATCAACATGCCTATGCTCATAAGTGCTGCTTATATTATCTGTACTTTTTTCATAGAGATACTTTCTGAAATATCTCATAACGAAAAGTTTAAAGCACAGAATAAAGTATTAGAATTACTACCAAGTGTTAACATGGGTCCTTCTTAGAAAGTTGGGTTTAAAACAATTTGCTGTTCTCTTCTTTGTAGTTTGCTTTATTACTTCATTTTTTTCTTAATTGTGGTAAAATACACATGACATAAAAATTACCACTTAAACCATTTTTGGTGTACATTTCCAACAATGTGTAATCATCGCCACCATCTAGAAACTGTTAAACGGTTTCCTATAGAAGCTGCACCATTTTACATTCCTACCAGCAAAGTGCAAGGGTTCAGATTCCTCCACATCCTCACCAACACTTACTTCCTGGGTTGCTTTAAAATAACAGGCATCCTAATAGCTGTGAAGTGGTATCTCACTGTGGTTTTGATTTTCGTTTCCCTGGCACTAACGATGGTGAATGTCTTTTCATGCGCTTGCATATTGGCCATGTGTACATCTTCTTTGTTGAAATGTCTATTCAAGTGCTTTACACACTTTGTTGAACATAAACTTGACATTTCTGATAATAAATATGCATCATTTAAAAAACAAAAGCTAACTTTGTCAACATATATTTAAATTTTCATAATAAATACATTAATGAGGTCGAAAAATATAAAGTATAAGTATGCTTAGACAATTAAAAAGAATCACAATTAAAAAAATAAAAGAGAAAAATAAGAGAATCACAATTATGGTTCATGTTATTTTCTTCCTGATGATTCTGTTATTTCCTTTTTCTGCTCACTTGATAAATTTATGTGAAGGAAGCCGCTTATTGTCTTTTGAAATATAATCGGAAAATCAACCCAACCTAGATAGTTTAAATTAAAATCTCATTTGAACTTTCATGTTAAGAATTTGAGAAATTCATCTATGTAGGTCTACAGGTCTTAACTTGGTTATGTGTTTATTATTAGTTACAGTATTTAGCTAATATACCAAAAGTCTCCAATTCTGGAAAATTTCGGTTTGCAATTTTAGCAGTAAAATATTTAACTCCTCAAAAGGTATTTTGCTTGTCAAAGGAATACTTTATGTATTTTCTCCTCCATCTGGCTGAGGAAAAATAACGTCAATAAAATGACACATAATCCCTTCCCTTCTACTCCTGATTCAACATCCAAGTTAGACTTCGGCATGGAAACTTTTGTTCTATCATAGTTTCCCTATATTCCTTAGTCCACACAGTAGCATAATGAGGATTTTTAAAAATTTTAAATCTCTGAACCTGTACAAGTAAAAGCTAAAGTTTCCATTTAAAACATCTTTGTTTGGGGGGTGGGGGCAGGTAGAAGAGAGTAAATGGGTGATAAATGGTGATGGAAGGAGATTAGACTTTAGGTGGTGAACACACAATACAATATACAGATGATGTATTATAGAATTGTACACTTGAAACCTATATAATTTTATTAACCAATGTCACCCCAATAAATTCAATAAAAAATTAAGTATCTTTGTTTGAATAATATCATTCTTATTAAGAGAAAATACTGCCCCAAATTTCTAGTCCTTAAATTGCCTCTTAGTGCTTTATCATCATTAGTCCCCAGGCACATGATTTTTATCTCTTACACAGTTTAAGCATGGAGACTTTGTTATTTAATTACAAGTTTGTCCTAAAAATACAGATAATGATGCAAAAGACAAGTGGGGAAGAGATAGGGAGGAAAGGAGAGAGGAGAGGGGGAAAGAGGTAGATATAACATGAAAAGAAATTTTTCCTTACCTGCCTGTCCATTAGGAATCCATAGTGAATGATCCTTGGTGAGGAATGCATGAAAATTTAGAGTCCATAAATTACAGAAGTCTGAGTAGTTGCTATACTATCTGATATACAAGGTCTCTGGGGAGCAGCTAATGACCTCATTGAGGTCTCCACTGAAGGAGCCAACATGATCTATCTAATATCTAATGTTAAAAATAATTCATATAATGCACTCTAATATTTATAAAACAATTTAGTTTACTCTATACAAACTGATAAAAAGTGTGAAACTATTTTGGAAATTTAACTTATAGGATAAATCTTTACAATCCCCCTTCAACTTTATAGCTTTGAGCTCCGTTTCTATTTCTCTTGTTCCAGTGCTGTACCAATACCTACACTGCAATCCAGTTATGCCCAAAACAAAAACAGCCTTGCTGAGCCTGATCAGGGTTTACCAAGTGGCAAGGAGTAGAACTACACACGAGTCAAGGCAGCTCCTACTCCCAAGAAACAAATAATCAAGTGCAGGAGATTATAGAATAGCCTCAAAATAATCACAGCTCTTTCCTCTAATTCCTTTCAACACAACATAGGCCTAACTACTTTAATTTTGCATGCCTGCTGCATATATAAATTAGGAAGGGAATGCCAAACATTTCAAAAGGGAATCATTGTCAAACATTTCCAAAGACAAAAAAATTACCCATCCATTCTCATATTACATATATAATTTATATACATATTACCTCAATCTTCTGCTTATAAAGATAGTTAACATCTCAGTTTTGTTTCTTTAGAAACAAGTGTCTGTAAACTGGGCCTTTGGGCCCATTTAAATCATAGCAATGATTTCCGGTAGCCCTGGTTACTTCTTTTTTTTTTTTTTTAAATATATATCTTTATTGATTTCAGAGAGAGGAAGGGAGAGGGAGAGAGAGAGAGAAACATCAATGATGAGAGAGTCATTGATCAGCTGCCTCCTGCACACCCCTGACTGGGGATAGAGCCTGCAACCCGGGCAAGTGCCTTAACTGGGAATCAAACCGCGGTATCCTGGATCCTAGGTTGATGCTCAACCACTGAGCCATGCCTGGCCGGGCCTGGTTACTTCTTATCTTTGTTTTGTTTTTCACTTTTTTCAATTTTATTCATTTTTATTGTGGTAAAATATACATAATAAAATTTATTATTTTAACCATATTTAGGAATTAAGTACAGTCACAATATTGTATAACCATCACCCACTATCATTTCCAGAACTTTCCATCATCACTAACAGATACTCTATACAAATGAAACACTATCTCCCTATTTCTCCCTCCCCCCCAACCCCTGGTGGCCTCTATTCCACTTTCTGTCTCTCTGAATTTGTCTACTGTAGATACCTCATATAAATGGAATCATGTAATTGTCCTATTTTGTCTGGCTTACTTCAAAATTAGCATGTTTTCAAGGTTCATCTATTGTATCATGTATCAGAATTTCATTACCTTTGTAAGATGAATAATATCCTATTGTATGTATATACAACATTTTGTCTGTCTGTTGATGGACATTCAGGTTGTTTCCACCTTTCGGCTATTGTAAATAATGCTTCTGTGAACACTGCTGTACATGTATCCATTTGAGTCCCAGATTTCAGTTCTTTTTAGTGTATATCTTAAAGTGGAATTGTTAGGCTCTGGCCAGTGTGGCTCATTTGGTTGGGTGTCATCCCGGGCACCAAAAGGTTGCCCATTTGATTCCTGGTCAGGGCACATGCCCGGGTTGTGGGCTTGATTCCTGCGGGGGTACATGCAGGAGGCAGCCGATCAATATTTCATTCTCATATTTATGTTTCTCTCTCCCTCTACCTTCCTCTCTCTCTCTCTCTCAAAAAACAACAACAAAAACACTTTAAAGTGGAATTGTTGGGCTAAATAGTAATTCTGTTTAATTTTTAAGGAATCATCCAATTTCTCCACATTCTCACCAACACTTTTTGTTGTTTTTTTTATAATAGCCATCTGAATGGGTTTAACATGGTATTTCACTGTGGTTTGATTTGCATTTCCCTAATGACTAGTGATATTGAGCATCTTTTCATGTGCTTATTGGTCACTTATGTAACTTCTTTGGGGAAATGTCTATTCAAATTCTTTGGACATTTTGAATCAGGTTGTTTGGGTTTTTGTTGTTGAATATTAGTTCTCTTCATATTCTGGATATTAATCTCTTATCAGATATATACTTTGCAAATATATTCTTCCATTCTGTGAGCTGTCTTTCTACTCTCTAGGTAGTGTCCTTTGATGGCCTTTGTGTTTTTCAACTTAAAATGAAGTGATTTCTACCTTATATATTCTTTACTTTCCAGTTTTACTCAAAATTTTCATAAACTTATAAAACATGTTAAAGATTTATTATTGTAAATTTTGTAAAGCTTTAAAAAGGTAAATTCGCCCGGCCGGGTGTGGCTCAGTAGTTGAGCATTGACCTAGGATCCAGGAGATCGGGGTTCGATTCCCGGTCAGGGCACATGCCTGGATTGCGGGCTAGGCAGCCAATCAATGCTTCTCTCATCATTGATGTTTCTATCTCTCTCTCCCCTTCCTTTCCTCTCTCTGAAATCAATAAAGATATGTTTAAAACAAAACAAAAAATTTTTTTAAATAAAAAAAATAAAAAGGTAAATTCCAGTAAGTGTTTTATTTTTATCTAAAACTACTTTCTATATGACCATTTACTATGAAATAGCCACTATAGTCCATTCAAATTTTGAAAAGAGTGATTTCTGCACACAAGTAACCCATACACAGCAAATAATTCACCTTTGACTGTCAGTGTTACTACCTGACTCAGGCATTCTGTTTGGAGTCCAGTGAGAATATAAGATAAACTTCATACTTTAAAAATAAAAGGACTCACTTGTCCTGCTTGTTACATGACTGCCTATGTTGACAGACAACAGAGTGAGGTAATTAAAAGCCTTTATTTGTAGGTAAATTGATTGGGTTCAAATCTGGGTGCTGCCACTTCCTAGCTGTGGGGCTCAGCAAGGTTACTTAACATCTCTGTGTCTTAGTTGTACCATATGTAAAACGGTGGCAAATTCTAGGACTACCTCATAAAACTGTTGTGAGAATTAAAATGAGGTAAATTTTCTAAAATGGAACATGAGTTGGGACAAAATAAACACAGGTGCTCGGTTCCTGAAGGAATCAATTCCCTATGTTGACCATATTTTTCATCAACGTTTTATTATGACTTGCACATGACTCATTAATTAATCAATACCTTCCATTCTGATAAAGAAATATTTAAGGTTCTATAGCCCCATGATTGAGCCTTTCTACCATATACTTTAGAATTACCATGGAATAAATAATTCATTCAAGAAATATGTTAGGATTCAACACAATTCCTATCCAAATACCAATGGTATTTCACAAACCTAGAACAAATAATCCAGAAATTCGTATGGAAACAAAAGACCCCAAATAGCAACAGTAAGTGGTATCACACTACCTGATATCAAACTATACTATAAAGCCATAGTAATCAAAACAGCATGGTACTGGCATAGAAATAGACACATCGATCAATGGAACCCAGTAGAGAGTCCAAAAATAAATCCACACTTATACAGTCAATTAATCTATGACAAAGGAGGCAAGAACCATACAATAGGGTAAAGACAGTCTATTCAATAAATGGTGGTGGGAAAATTGGACAGATACATGCAAAAAAATTAAACTAGACCGCCTTCTTATACCATACACAAGAATAAACTCAAAATGGTTTAAAGACTTAAATGTAAGACCTGAAAGCATAAAACTCCTGGAAGAAAATCTCTGACATTTCTTTTAGCAATATTTTTTCTGATATATCTTCTTGGGCAAAGTAGACAGAAGAAAAACAAACAAAGGGTTATATTAAACTAAAAAGTTTTTGCACAGCAAGGGAAACCATCAACAAAATCAAAAGCCAACATACTGAATGATACACCCGATACGGGGTTAATATCCAAAATGTATAAAAAACTCAGACAACACCAGAAAAACAACACAATTAAAAAGTACGCAGAAGACCTGAATAAATACTTCTCCAAAGACATACAGATGGCCAATAGGCATATGAAAAAATGCTCAACATCACTAATCATCAGAGAGATGCAAATCAAAACCACAATGAGATACCACCTCACTCTGTCAGAATGGCTGCCATCAGTAAATCAAGAAACAAGTGCTGGCGAGGGTGTGGAGAAAAGGGCGCCCTCATGCACTGTTGGTGGGAATGTAGAATGGTGAAACCACTATGGAAAACAGTGTGGAGGTTCCCCAAAAAATTAAAAATGGAACTGCCTTATGGCCCAGTGGTTCCACTTCTGGGAATATATCTAAAGAAACCTTAAACACTAACTTGAGTATATTCACTGCAGTGTTATTTACAATAGCCAAGATAAGGAAGCAGCCCGAGCACCCATCAACAGATGAGTGGATAAAAAAGCTGTGGTACAGACCGGCTGGACTGGCTCAGCTGAGCATCGTCCTGTGCACCGAAAGGCTGCTGGTTCGATACCCGGTCAGGGCACATACCTGGGTGGCGGGTTCGTTCCCCGGTTGGGGCATGTACGGAAGGCAACAAATCGATGTTTCTCTTTTGCATTGTTTCTCTCTCCCTCTCTTTGTAAAAATCAATAAATAAAAAATAAAAAATTAAATGTCATATCTAAGTCACTTATCCTTTGGTGACCACTTAGCCCAACTGTTTGGACTGATTATATTCTACATTGTACATTTATGGGAAGAGAAAACCTGTCACTCTTACACTAAAACATGATATTCTGTATTTTAAGTGTTATCTATACTTCCATAGTTCAGTATCAAATTTTTAATGTCAATCATCTTCCCCTTTTAAAAATGTCTTAGTTTAGCTGTATATTGTCCAAAAATTAAATATTTGTAAATAGCAAGTGTCCATTCACAAAGGGCACTGAGTAGGGCTTAGAGGGAAAAAAGTAAGTGCATTTTAAAAATGTAAGATGCTCTAATAAACTTTAAGTAGTCAGTATATATGAAACATTATGTGTCCAGCACTGTCCTGAGTACTTTGAGGAGTATACAAGCGTGCATAAAAGCACACCCATGCACACAGAAGGAAGTAAATTAATCCACATGAAACAACTGCAGAACAAAAGATTATCAATTCTGAAAGAACAAAATTTAAAAAATGGAAAACAGATTAGTGGTTGCCCAGGGTTAGGGACAAAAGGGAGGTGGGTGTGGTTATAAAGGGGCAGCACAGGAGGCATCCTTGTGGTGATGAGTTTTTTATCTTGACTATGGTGGTGATGGATACACACAGAATAAAACTGTATAACACAAACACACACACACAAATAAGTACAAATCATACCGGGGAAGCCTGAATTAAATGAATGAATTATCAATGTCAGCAGCCTGATTGTTACATCATACCACAGTTTTGAGGCATATGGCATCTTGTATTATTTCTTACAACTTACATGTGAACCTACAATTATCCCTAAATAAAAAGTTTTAAAAATGATTACAAAATACACTTTCTCTGTTCTAAATACATCTCCTGACCCCAAACAAAAATATACAAGGAATCAACACCAAAACCCCTCTCAGTGACAAAAATAAAATAAAAATTATCTAGAGGCAGTAGTAATTCCCCTAAAAAACAAACAAAAACCCCCCACAATAAATGTTATGTCTAAACATTCTTGCCCTGTTGATATGCTCTTAATTTTCTTTGAATTTCATGTTAATTTAAATGACTTTTAAAGATCATATCCTATAAATTGAAGGTTTCTCATGACGAACTGGTGATAAAATGCTATCTTACTGTGAATTCAGATTGTGGTGGAGCCATACTTAAAGAGAGGGAAGGGAAGGGAGAAGGGAGCCACCATTAGCTTATCTCTTTATTAATAGATAAAAGCAAATCACACACACACACTTCCTCTCCCTCTCTAGTCTGCATGATTTCGGGCTGAGGGGTGAAATGCTAACACCATAAGGATTCCTCAAAGCTAGGTCTTGACCGGCTTTGGATCTCCTGGAAAATATTCAGGCATATCATGGCTCTTTCATTAATACAAGACAAGAAATAATGTGTCAAAGGCATGGAATTCCTTTGTTGTGAAGAAGTCGAAGGGGACCAAAGGCAGGGTGACGTCTCTGGGCACCAGGATAAAACGGGTCTGATTAGGGGAGATTCCCATTCACCTAAAATGACTTCCAGGCAATTCCTTCAGCTTTGACTTTCAACCTGACACATGCCTGGTTGCCATGAAGATGGAAATAGGGATGGTGGGCCCCTCACACCAACCTGTGAGCTTCACCCCCTCAGCCTCACCCCCAAAGGCCCCTTAAAGGGACTGAATGCGCCCTAGAGAGTTTGCTCAGTGGTTGGAGCGTCCTGCCCGAGGCCTGAAGGGTCCGGGCTAGATCCCTCCGGCCTCTCTCACATCGATGCTTCTCGCCCCCCCCCCCCCCCTTTCTCTGAAAAGCTATGGAAAAAATATCCTCGGGTGAGTATGCGCAAGAGAGAGACTGAATGCTCTACAGCCTTCGCCCTGAACTGGAGGGATTTAGGGACACTGTCCTCCAGTCCCTGTCCTTCCCAAAACTCGGCCAGCAGGGGACGGGGGTGGGGTAGGAGGCCCGGGCGAGGCGAGGCTGAGGCAGGAAACCGGGGACTCGGTGCCAGGAGCGCCCCGAGCACAGGGGGGCGACAGGCCCGGGATACGGGTGACGGGGGAGACAGGGCTGAGGACCCGGGTGACTAACGACTCAGGCGCAGGGCAAGGCGGGGGCACGAGGTGACACAGCCCCCGGGTGCGGGGCGACGCGGGTTCAGGTGAGGGCTCACCTGCGTTCTGCAGGGTCTCGATGTTTTGGGGTCTGGTCGCCAGCTCTGCCACCATCTGCACGAACTGGGTTCGGGCTTTCTGGTACTGCTCGAACACTGCGGAGAGAGACGCGGTGGGCGGGCGCCCCGCAGCCCCCGGCTCCCCCGCCCGCCGTGGGGGCGCCCGGCCCGCCCCTACCTTGCAGCACCTGCCTCTGACTCATGGCGCCCGCGGCTCCGCGCCGGCCACAGCTCGGGGCGACCGGGCTCGCCCGCGCCCAGCCTGCGCCTGCGAGCCCGAGGAGCCGACCCGGCGACGGCCACAGCGACTCGACCTCGGACGGGAGTCGGTCTCCTCTGTGTACTCGTGCCTCCGGGGCAACCGGCCGGGAGGCGGCCCTCCAGCGTGAACGGTCAGTCCGTGAGTGACGTCACCGCCGCAGGGTCCCGCGCCCCGGAAGACAGCCGGCCAGCCAGGGGGCCTCCACCTGCAGGGGCGCCCCCACCTGCCGAATGCGCGGAGCCGCCGCAGGGGAAGAGGACTGTCGAGTGTCGCTGCCCCGCCGGGTAGGGCGTCCGCGCCTGGGGTGTCCCCCCTCCCCCGGCGGCCTGTTCTCCTCGCCCGCCCTCGGACCCCAGGAGCGGCGCTGCACCCCAGTCTTTTCCCTCTGCGCAGCGGAGCGGGCGGGGTTGGGGGCGCGCCCGCCTCTCAGCAGCATCAGGTGCAGCTCCCACAAAGTGAATGTGGCCCAGGAACTTGGCCAGCGAGGCCGGCGCTGGAGCGGGTGCACGGGCGCCGCCCCCGCGCCCTGGCTGCTGCCGCCCCGCGCCCCGCGCCCCCCGCCGGGAAGGCCGGGCTGAGCGTGCCTCCAGCCGCTGTGCGGCGGCCTGTATACCGGCGCCAGCAGCAGGGAGGGCGGGGGCCGCGCGTGGACGCGCTGGGAGCTTAGGTGCCTGTGCCAAAGGCAAGGGGCGAGGGCCGCCCGGGCGTCCTCCAGTAGTCTCCATCGGGCGTAATGGGGTGGCGCGGGCGCGCGCCGTGGCAGGGAGGAGCGTGGACAAGCTCCGGCGGCGGTGCCAGCGCCAACCGCAAGGGGCGCGGGGCGGGCGGGGCTCCCGAGCCAGAGGCGAGGCTGCTGGAGCCAGCCCGGGAGCCCACAGCGAACGGTGCGCGGGCTCCCTCCCAGCGGGCGCCATCGAGGGCGGGGAACGGGGCGCGTGGACCCGCTCTGGGCGAGGGGCTGGCGCTGTTTAACTCTTGGGCAGGTAATTCCCTCTCTCTTGGCCGAAGGTAATGTACTTTAGGGAGCATTATACACAATAGTTTTCAAACATTTAATGGAAAATTAAAGGATGCTTTTATTAATCGAAACCACATGCGGAAGCCCACTGTCAGCAGATGAGAGCGGAGCTGCTTTGATGAAGTTTGGGACTCTGGGTGGAGCCGGCAGAGCGGCACTGGCGGAGCTGGAGTGGGGTCCCCAGACTCTACTGCTATTGGCTTCCCTTGGGGGGAAGACAGCCACTCTGTGTACTTGACTGGTTGACAACCTCTGATACACACCAAAAATTCATTGGATGGCCCAGCGGGGTGGCTCAGCGGTTGAGCATCGATCTAGGATTCAGGAGTTCGCGGTTCTATTCTAGGGCATGACCAGGTTGCCGCTGGGTTGTGGGCTCCATCCCCAGGGTGGGGCGTGCAGGAGGCAGCCCATCAATGACGACCCTTTCATCGTTGATGTTTCTCTCTCTCTCTCTCTCTCTGCCCCTCTCTGCAATCAATAAAGATATATTAAAAAAAATTCATTGGATGGAATAGAATTTAAACTACCATGGTTAGAAATGAGGCTTTACACATGAACTTTATTTTGGGTGCTCTATACAACTCATAAGAATAGACCTCATCTTCAAGGCATTTCCATTTCTTCCAAGATCTTCATTTCATTTCCCTACCCCTCCAGCAGCTCAAGCAGGGAAATAGTGGCCATCCCTCTCATATGAATAGTTATTAATACAGCACATCTGGAAACTACAACTGGTTTTTCATTGTTACTGAAATTGACTTCTATAGCTTTCTATTGTCCTCTGAGTGTCCTTGAGGAAGAACCTCTTCCCCTGGAGGTATCCTTTTGATTTTCTTCTGTTGCTCATGGGGGCTAGCCAAGGTTTTGTGCATCTCTGAGTCTCAGATATCTAAAGTTGGTGACATCCTAGGACATTGTGCTCAAAAATATGGAAGGGATAAGTAGACACATTTTCTTACTGGCATTAAAATCCCCTGGAAGGGTGCAGGATGCAGTGTGCAGATGATGTTTTATTAGGTTATATACTTGAAACCTGTATGGCTTAATGAACCAATGTCACCCCAGTAAATTAAAAAAAAAAAATTCTCTGGAAGGACACCAAAGAAAATAGAAACACAACCTGACTGTGAAAACAAAACATCATTTAAAAAACAAGTAAGCTCAGTGGGCTAGAATTATTACTCCCTTATTAAAAGCAACTTTAGGACAATACAAAACAAACACAAATAACCTGAGGGGGTTATTAAACCATACAGAGATGATCCAGACAGACAAGGTCCTAGCCCTCGTGAGGTTTGTATTCTAGTGCGAGAAAACAGGGAAGAGAGGGGAGGGGAGGGGAAGGGAAAGAAAAAAAAAAAAGAGAGAGAAAAGGAATAAAATCAGAGTTGTAGGTGCTGAGAAGGGAATTAAAATAAAATGATGGATGGTGTGACGGGAGGACTCTAGATTGGATGGTTAGGGAAGAGCTGTCTCAGATGAAACATCTGAAGTCTAAAGGAATCATTAATGCTAACATCAGGGGCATTCAGGCAAGAGGAACTGTGTGCTCAGGGAATATACACTTAAGATCAGACCAAACAAAATATAATTAGCAGTATAATTTGTGCCTCCACTAAATAAGTTTTCAAAAACCTTTATTTCCCTTACTCATATCTCTGTTAAAATGGACTATTTGATCAGAGTCCAATGTGGAGAAACACAGCTCAGCAGCAAACAGAGACAACTGAGAAATGTTAGCTGCTGAATGGAATAAACACTTCTGATAGAATATCTTTCTTTGGCTATTAATGTGCCATCCTTCCTAGGCAGGAATTCTACCTTTTCTTGTTATCAGAGTAGGAAAGAAGAAAAAAACCCAAACCAAACCAAACCAACAGTCCCAAACCAAGAAACCCAACCCAACCCAAAACATCCCACCTCACCCCAAATAGAAATAAGCCCAACTTTAGCCTTGAGAGACGAGATTGACATCAGGGTGTGACATCATTATATTCCACATTAGTTGCAGCAAAAGAGCAGAGAAGAGGTGAGGCTTTGGAAAGAATGCTCAAGGAACTACACCCTTCCTCCTTGATTGTTTAGATGAGACTTGCAATTGAATACTAAGAATATACCAGCTATAAATTGTTTGACCAACTCACCTGCTCTGGACTGAACTGTGTCATGCCCAAATTCACATGTTGAAGCCCCAAGCTCCTCTTGTGACTACATTGGAGATGGGGCCTTTAAGGAGGAGATTGAGGTTAAATGGGGTGATAAGGGTAGAGCCCTGATCTAACAGAATTGGTGCCCTTATAAGAAGAGGAAAAGACACCAGAGCTGGGCTTTCTCTCTGTCATGTGAGGACACAGTGAGATGGCAGCTGTCCATAAGCCAGGAAGACAGTCTTCACCAGAATCAGACCATGCCAATACCTTCATCTTGGACTTCCAGCCTCCAGACTTCTATGGGGCACAGAGATGATGCAGTAAAATGAGTGAAGGAGCATAATCCCTCCCCCCCCCCCCCCCCCCAAATCGGTGCTGGAAAAGGAGCTAATGAGATTGTGGTGACTCAAGGATTTAGCGTAGAATAAAAAAAAACTTTATTTTTTATAACTTGGAATTAATGTACTGTTTAAAACCAAAGTTTAGTAATATTTTAAAATATTATTTTTTCATTTATAGCATGCCATTTGAAATGTTTGTTGAGTGAGTAAATGAATATATGAAAATGATACTACTGACCCCCTAATTTACATTTTCCCCCCGGTATTGAGGTTAACTTTATGTTTGACCAAGACCAGGCCCCTACCAAGTGGGAGTGTGTCAGCTACACCCTCTCCAAACAAGCTCATGGCTGCAGGATGACTTTAGGGGCCTTCACGGGACTCTTCCTCTATTAAAAAATTAAAAATTATAGTTTATAATGGCATTCTTCTTATTTTAAAGGAAATGAACACAAAAACTTTTTCACGATCCCATAAAAGTACCATGAGCCATCGGCACTGTACCTTCGGGCCCTGACAGAAAGGTTTGTTCTCTGTTTCTGGGGTCTGAGTCTGGCTTCCATCACTTACTAGCTGTAAGATTGGGTAGAATTACGTGGTATCCTTATAAAGGAGATGAATGAAGGCATAACAACATGAAGAAAAATATTCCTTGTTAGCAAGAAACTTGTTTGGTTGGGGGAGACTTTGATCCGCGTCTTGGGATGGGGTGCGTTGGAGGAATAACACACTGTCCTGTGTGTGGCGCAGGGAGCACCGGAGCTGGTAAAGGAATTTAGGGGGTCAAGGACAGAAATGTCAAAGGGAGAATCTTACAAAGAGGCTTCTCTTCTTCATCTCCTGAGGATATCTTTAGTAATGTTGCCATTTCTCTTCGAAGCTTTCTCAGAGTTGGATCTATTTGGGGGAAATTGAAGGTGCTGAGTTCTGCTTGGAGGTCAGCTTGAGTGTAGAGCAGAAGAGGCAATGCCTGAGTTACGTGGGAAGCTCTTAGCCCAGTGCCTGAAGTGCCCAGTAAATACTGTCTTTTCATATTAACAGCCCAGCGCAGGATTGAAAGCTTGTTTCTGCCTCATTTGCACCATCTATACTGCATTGAACAAATACACTAACTAGCCTAGATAGTTATCTTGGGCAGTGGTTCAGCTGGGGATGATTTCGTGCCTTCTCCCCTAGTGGATGTTTGTCAGTATTTGGAGACATTTTTGGTTATAACAGCTGGGTGGGAGGGTGCTGCTGGCATCTAGTGGGTAGGGAATGTAGATGTTGCTAAACATTCTGCAATGCTCAGGACAGCCCTGACAACAAAGAACTATCTGGCCCCAAATATCCATAGTGTCAAGCCTGAGAAACTGTGGTATAGAGCCTTTCTTCTAATGACCGCCACCCCACCCCACCCCACCTCACAGAATAAAAAAGAGGGAGTAATTTTTATAGCACACTAGGAGGTTGGCTGACTATCATTTAAACAAAAACTACAAAGTAAATAACTGTATTTATGAGCTTCTTCCTCTCCACTGCCTCAGATGAACTAACTAACTAACTAACTAACTAACTAACTAACTAACTAACTAAAACTAACTAACTAACTAAAACTAACTAACTAACTTTAGTATATAACCTGCTAAATAAGTTACTTTTTTCCCAGGACAGAAAAGCAGAGGTGATTTTCCAGCTGCGGTAACATAGCAGCAAGTTAGGGGGACAAGATCTTCATCTAAGCTACCACCACCCCCTGCTGGAGAAGTTTATAACTGCTGCTTTAAGTGTTGAGAACAAGAAATAATTGACCCTGGTCATTTTAATTTAGCAAGTGTCTGGGCCACTAACTTTTCTTTGAACTTGTGATTGCCTAAAATGGCTGGGCTTATATTGGTTTATAGGATCAATTTCTTTCTTATATAGTACCCTGAAATTTTAGACATTATTTGATAATGATTAAATGTTCCTCTGCCTTCTCTATAAGCACAGAATTAGTTCATGAGGAGTATCAAAGCTTAATGACAGAAACAGCAGAAGTAGATCCTAGGATGTTCTCTTGAAATTTTTGATTACTTAAAAATTATAGAAAATTTGGGAAAAATATAGAAAAGTGAAAGGAGGAAGAAAAATTATGTGCAGTCCCACTTCCAGAAAAAATTTTAAAAAATTTACATTTTGGAATGTTTTCTTCCAGTCCTTTTTCTAGGAACATAAAGATGATTTTTAAAAATGTTTTAATTGTTTGTTTTGCTCAGTTGTTACATGCTATAGGTAAAAATTTGTGTCCTGTTTTGGTTTTTTTTTCTCTCCAAATGTCATAATCATTTTTTCATGTTATTATGAGCATTTTTTGTTACTGTGAGAGACATGTGGATGTGTCACCCAGATCCCCTTTCCAGGGGAGGACTTGGTGCCCAGCTGCTGCCTTTGGCTGCTGCCCCTCAGGGATTGCCTCAGCCACAGGAGCCACTTGGACCAGGCGTATGGCCTTCCCAGCACAGCCCACATGCAGGGTCAGGCAGGGGCAGGTGTGATGGCCCACCCATTTCGCCCAGTGGGGAAGAACTCTGGTGGGCCCTTTTGGCTCTGGAGCTCCTGAGGGGGTCGGCTGAGGCTGGACTTCTGCCTCTGGCCAGTCTTGCTTCCCTGTTTATCTTCCATGGCTGTTCATTCATCCTGAATACCTACAAAATTCCTGGATATCTACAGAATTCCCTCTCACTGTCTGCCTCCTGTAGAGCATACCCTGTGTGCCTGTGACTTTTAAGTTCTTTTTTGTATTTATTTATTTATTTTTAATTTTTATTATTATTTTTTAAATTTATCTTTATTGTTGAGAGTATTACAAGTGTCCCATTTCCCCCCCTAAATTGACCCCCTCCACTTCGCTCCCACCCCCTCCGCAGGCCTTCACCCGCTATTAACTGTGTCCATGGGTTATGCATATAACTTTTTTGGTTAATCTCTTCCCACCCTCCACCCCCCTTCCCTCTTTCCTCTGAAATATGATTGTCTGTTGCATGCATCAATGTCTCTGGATCTATTTAGTTTGTCAGATTCTTTTGTTCATTAGCTTCTTCTTAAATAAGACCCTTCAGCTTTTCCTGTAGTGCTGGTCTGGTGGTGATGAACTCCTTCAGCTTTTTCTTATCTGTGAAGCTCATTACCTGACCTTCAATTCTAAATGATAGCTTTGCTGGGTAGAGCAATCTTGGTTGTAGTTCCATGTTTTTCATCATTTTGAATATTTCTTGCCACTCTCTTTTGGCCTGCAAGGTTTCTGTTGAGAAAGCAGCTGACAGTCGTATGGGGGCTCCCTTGTAGGTAACTAATTGCTTTTCTCTTGCTGCTTTTAAGATTCTCTCTTTGTCTTTAACCTTTGGCATATTAATTATGATGTGTCTTGCTGTGGGCCTCTTTGGGTTCCTCTTGTTTGGGACCCTCTGTGCTTCCTGGAATTATAAGTCGATTTCTTTCCCCAGGTAGGGGAAGTTTTCTGTAATTATTTTTTCAAATAGGTTTTCAATTTCTTGGTCTCTTTCTTCCCCTTCTGGCACCCCAATATTACGAATATCGGGTCTCGTGAAGTTGTCCCAGAGGCTCCTTATACTATCTTCATATTTCTGGATTCTTTTTTCTTTTTTCTCATCTGGTTGGGTGTTTTTTGTTTCCTCATGTTCCAAATTGCTGATTTGATTCTCAGCGTCCTCTACTCTACTGTTGATTCCCTGTAAATTATTCTTCACTTCAGTTCTTGTAGCTTTCATTTCAAATTGGTACTTTATTATGTTATCGATTTTCTCAGTTATTTCCCTAACAGTCTGCTTAAACATCCTTATAACCAAAATTCTGAACTCTGTATTTGTTAGCTTGCTTGGATCTATTTCATTTAGTTCCTCTTCTAGAGATTTCTTCTGTTCTTTCCTTTGTGACATGTTTCTTTGCCTCCACATTTTTGCTGCTTCCAGGTGTTTGTTTCTATGTATTAGGTAGAGCTGCTATGTCTCCTGGAATATGTAGAGTGGCTTTGTGTAGTAGGTGTCCTGTAGGGTCCAGTGGCTCAGCCTCCTAGTCACCTGAGCTGGGTCTTCTAGGTGCTCCCCTGTGTGGGCTGTGTGCACTGTCCTGTTGTAGTTGAGCCTTGGTTGCTGTTGGCGTCACTGGGAGGAATTGACGCCCAGGCCAATGAGCTGTGAGGACCAGCTGCAACTACAGCCAAAGACCTGCTGTGCTGGAGACACCCTTATGGAGCAGGATTTACTTCAGTGGGGCTTTGGTGTTCACCAAGTGCACCCCTTGAGTGTGTCACTCGTGGCTGTGGTAGGGTTGTAATCCAGCGTGGTCGAGTCTGACCACCAGGTGCACTGTCTCTGGGGCCTCCTGGGAGGTGCAAAGTCAGCCTCTGCCAGTGCCTTGCTCAGGGCGACCCAGCATGAGTTACACAGCAAACCGTAGTTGGCTGCTCCTTTTGCTGGGCTTGGAGGTGTCCAGGAGAGGTCAAGCTATGAGACAGTGCAGCTGCCGCTAGTGCCAGGCCTGGGCCACTTATCAAGCCGTATGGAGCACGATGATGCTTGTTTGAGAGATTTTGGGAAAGTCCTGAGCATGAGGCTTGAGAGGCCACTTGCACAGAAAAGCCCCTGGAAATGGTCTGGATGAGCTGCAGGTGGGGAGGGGCGGGGCCTCCGGGATCACGGGGCGGGGCCAAAGGTGTGGGTCAGGTGCTGGCGATTCAAATATGGCACCTGCCTGCCGGCTGTGTGCAGGGAGGACGCGCCAAAGAAGCAATGGCCTCTGCAGCTCTTCTGCCTGGGAGGAAGCCGCCCCTCCACCTCTCGCCCCAACTTCAGGCAGGTTAGTTCCTCCCCGAGTGTCCCGGGTCCTTTCAAGCTGCTGCCCGGCGCTGGGCTCAGAGGGAGCGTCCGAGTGAGTCCGTGCGTGGGCCCTTTGAGAGGAGCTGCTGGGGCTCCCACAGCCTCCGTGACCCTCAGGGACAGTCCCCGCTGGTTTCACAGCCTGGAGTTGTGGGGACGTCTCTTCCCGGGCCTGGAGGCCTGCTGTGGGGCTGGGACCCCTTGCTCCCCCGGGAAACCTCCTCCTCCAAGATGTCCCTCTGGGTTTCAACCGCAGCACCGGGTGTGGGCCTGTGGCCTCGTCTCTGATTCAGCCCCGATCCGCCCGCGTCTGCGCCCCTCCTACCGGTCTCGGTGCTTCTTCAGGTCCCTGGTTGTGGGGCTTCTGTTCAGCCAGATCTCAGGACGCTCTGAGTGATGGTAGTTCTGTATTTTAGTTGTAATTTTGATGCGGTTGTGGGAGGCAGCGGGTGCAGCTGTTACCTTCGCCGCCATCTGGTTTCTAATTTTTTTAATGTTGTACTACGTACATGTGTTAAAAAATTGTTTGAACTGTAAAAAAGGATTTTCAGTGCAAAAGTCAGTCTCCCTCTAACTCTGACTCCACCCTCCATTGTTTTCCCCAGAGGAAAAACTAATTCGTTCTGAGGGTATCTTAACAGGACCGGGCTGTACACACAAACGTGGATGCTGTAGTGGTTAATTTTGTGTATCCACTTGCCTGGACCACAGGAGGTCCGCATAGCCAGTGAAACATTATTTCTGGGGAGTGTGTTTCCAGAAGAAATTAGCATTGGATCAGTGGACTGAGTAGAGTGGATGGCCCTCCCAGTGTGCATGGCCTCATCCAATCTGTTAAGGGCCTGATTGGAACAAAAAGCTGGAGGAATGGAGGATTCGCTCATTCTCTGCCTGACTGTGTGAACTGGAACATTGGTCTTCTGCCCTGAACGCTCCTGGTTCTCAGGCCTTCACACCTGGACTGGAGCCAACACCATCAGGTCTCCGGTTCTCAGCCTTTGAACTGCACCACTGGCTCTCCTGGGTCTCCAGCCTGCACGTGGCAGGTCATGGGACTCCTCAGCCTCCATAACTGCATGAGCCAGTTCCTTGTAATAAAGCTTTTACTAGAGATATTTACCCATCAATCCATCCATCCATCCGTCCGTCCGTCCTATTAGTTCTGGTTTTCTGGCCAACCCAAATACAGATACGTATCACTTTAAAACCTTTTTATTTTGAAATAATTCTATATTTACAAAAGACTTGCAAAAATAACATGGAACTCCCTTATGTCCTTGGCACAGCTCCCTCTGTGAACATCTTACACCACCACAGTCACCACGTCTAAGGAATTAACAGGGTTACAACGCTGGGAATCCAACTGCAAATTTAATCCAGCTCCCACCGCTTTTCCTTGCTGCCCTTTTTCTGGACAGTGGGGCCCCATTTTGCACTGAGAGTCTCACTTTTAATGGCTTCATGATATTCCTTCCAGCAGCTGTTCTAGAATTAACCACACTTGCGTTGGACTCAAAATCACTCTGCATTTTGTTTCTTTAATGCTAATATAAATAACACTCTGGTTCACAGTTTTGCTTTGCATTTATAAAATTTGTTCTCAGTTTCTGGTTTTCTTCTGAGGGTACAGAGCATGGCCATTTTGTAAGGGGGTCGATTCACGTACCAAATTTGCCTCCTACAGAGTTGCATGTTCGCTCCAGGAACACATCATTGCACCTTTTCCATCACCCTTTGTCAGCAGTGATGACCTTTGATTGGACCTAAATAGGTATGTGCTGTTTCAGTCCCTTGCCTTCTTCTAGCCTCTTAGGACAATTTTCCACAAGCTCAGTCATATCCAATGTAAGTCTATTGGGTTCCAACTTATCTTTTGGACACGTCCCTCATGAGGCCTCCATTCTCCTCTGCCTGGGCTGGGTTCCCTCCTGCAGAACTCCTGCCCAGCTGTCACCCTGGAACTTCCCTTTGTTATCATTTTGGGGACTCCCTTAGACACCCTCCTGAGCTGGTACCTTAGCCTGCGTTCCTCCAGAAAGCAGAACCTGAGCCCCAGACTTGCATGCAGGTAGCTTATTTTGGAAAGTGACCCCAGAGAGCAGGAGTGGGAGCAAGGAACAGGAGGGAAAGGCATACAAGCATGTTGTTGTGAGATAAGAGAAACTGTATCCAATCTGTTAAGGGCCTGACTGGATTGGGCCTCTACCCCCCATATGCATTGGCCTCTGACTCCCCCCTACCCGCCGCCTTTCCTGGTGCAGGGCTCTGGAGACCCTTGTTGTTTCCTCAGGGATAAGAGTACCAGGAGCATCTCTTGTTCTAATATTTGTTTTTTTATCTCAGTTTTTGACACAGACCTCTTAAATCTCTTGGTAGTTTTTGGGTGATAGGAGTGTCTTTTGTTCTACTAAAGTGACTCTGGGATTCACTTCAAAATAGTCTGGGAGTGGGGAGGGAGCAGATAATACAAGATTGGCCAGTATGATTGATAAATCATTCATTGATAATTGTTAAAGCTGGGTAATGTGAACATGGTAGTTTATCACACATTCTCCCGACTTCTCCATGTTTGAAATTGTTCATAATAAAAACCCTTTACAAAATGTGCCATTCCAGGTTAGAGTGGTGGATCTGACGGTAGGAAGGTGGAGGAGGGCATGTGAAGGTTGGCATTGATGCTAATGAACGACAGGCACTCCAGGTTTCTCCAGGTACATAATTGTGTTAAGATAGTGCATTTGAGGAGCACAGAAAGCTGACCATTAAGAACAGTGGACACCTTCTTCCAACACCTGCTAGCTCCACACTTTCCAAGGCACGCGTGCCATTCATGGTAAGAACCTGTTGTCTTTAAGAAATAAGTCCTAGTGATTATTTCACCCAGTTCTCCATAATTTATTTTAAAAAGAAACAGAGAGAATCAAGCCTGAAATATGTCCTTAAAGGAATGGAGAGGCACGAGGCCAGAAGATGAGCCATTCATTAAAGGCTGGCCATTTGTCTAAATTCTCTGTGCGCCTGAGCGACTGCCAATGCAGGAGGAGTATTTAAGTAGGATTATCTGAGCTAGTTGCTGCTGCAAAGATGGATGGTTTCTGAGTGGAACTTTTCCTCACAGTGACCAGGCCTGGTATTGAGTAAAATAATGGTCAGCAAGAACATCACCAAACCCCTAATGAGAAGCTGTTGACAGAAAAATTGCTCTAACATTCATCAAAAAGCCAATAAATGTCAAGGAAGGAACTAGACTTGCAGTAGCTCATAAATTCCTTCTCAAGGGGCCTCTAGAGGGGAGTTTTAGGACAACGCACCTGCCCTTTTTCCTGAATGTTGCTAAATACGCCTCCAGGAAGCTTAGAACCTTTGTGGGGTGGCTTACCCTGATGGCTTTGAGGGGATATCCACAGGAAGGCCGCTCTAGCTTTTGGTCAGAGGGTCCTGTTTTTGGTACCAGTACTGGCTAGGTCTGTATTTTTGAGTCTTTTATACCATGTCTGTGTGACAACATAGTTTATAGTTAACTGAGAGCTAAGATCCCTTCCAGCTGGGAAAGTTAAAGCTTTACGTAGACGATCCCATTTGCTCACCAGAGTCAAAACTGATTGTTCCTCTTGAGCCCCATAATACTATCTATGGTGTTCATTTAGAAACCTATTGCTTCACGGTAACAGGTCTTCTGTTGGTAAACCTTGTTTTCACTTTATTATTAGGGGAGGGGATGTTCACTCAGTGGCTAATGCAAACCTGCTTCTTGACTGAGTTTGGGTTCTTGCAGTGGCAGACCCTGAATCAAGGACTGTGTGAAGTTTGTTTATCTGGAAAGTGATCCCAGGAAGCACAAGTGAGGGCATGGGCTGAGGTCAGGCAGAAAAGGAGAAAAACCAATGAAATTGGCATTAACGAACAGGTTTGGTGCTGTGGGCAACGGGACTCAACGCTGCTGGGCTCTCTAAGGAAACACATCTCAGAATTGTTCCCTCAGATGATGGAGGCTGGGGCATTTATCCTTGGATGTCTGATGTTGCTTGAGGGGTGTCCCTGGAGGCCCTAACTCCCCCTATTCCTAGATTGGCCTGTTGAAGGCTGAGCAAGCTCCTGGATGCCAAAAATCATCCTCAGAGAGGCAGAGACGAAAGTGCTTGAGGGAGTAGCTTAGGCTGCTCAAGCTGCTGTCACAAGACTGGGAGACTGACACAGACACATTCTCACAGTTTTGGAGACTGAAAGTCTAAGATCAAGGTGTTACAGGGTTGGTTTCTAATGAGGTCTCTTCCCTTGGCTTGCAGCCAGCCATCTTCTGAGTCCTCACACGGCCCTTCGTCTGTGCAATACATCCCGGTGTCTCTCCCTCTTCTTATAAGGACACCAGACTTACTGGATTATGGTTCCATCCTTATTTAATCTTATTACCTCTTTAGAGGCCCTTTCTCCAAATACAGTCACAGTGAGGGGTGGGGCTAGGTCTCCAACATATGAATTTTTGAGGGAACTCAGTTCAGTCTATAACATGGGGAAAGCTCTTACCTGTAGAAACTGCCCACCAGAGCTGCAGATGAAATGGAGGTTGGTCAGCAGCAACATTGCTCCACATGTGTAGTTCAGTTTAATCCTCCCAGCCACTTAGGAGGTAGGTGTTACCATTATCCCTATCATAACCACAGAGAAATCGAAACACCATGAGGTTAGACAACTAGCTCCACATCACAGTGCTAGTCACAGGGGGTGGGCCCATAGGCAGCCCAACCATCTGAATCTTGTCCCATGATAACTATTTTGTATTTGAATTTTAATGTGGTTCATGACTTATCTCTTAGACTAGGTTCCTGTAGGGTCAGAATTGTTTTATACAAAAACCCATTCCATAGTGCCTAGCACGTAATGAATGAGACAATTTTGGTTTAAGGTGCAAGTAAGTATTTTAACCACTTCAATAGAATCTCTGAAGAGTAAATCTATTAGATCTCTTCACCCCTTGTCAACCAGCCATAAACTGCATGTATCTCTCTACGTGAAGAATGTTTTATCACCAGAAGTGTAATCATTTGGACACCAAAACATGCTCCGCTATGGTTTAAACTAGAAAGAAAACGGGCTTTACAGGACGCTCCCCCCAGGTCTGAGTTCGCCCAAGTGAGAGTGTGACTTCCCAGTATCAATCTCCATTTACAAAGAGAAGAGTACGACCTCCCTGGACCTACGAAGAAAATGCTCATTTATGTACTGCTCAACCACTTAACTTTCCAAAACTGATTTAGAAAATGTCGTCTGAGAATAAAAAACAAACTGTATTATGTAGCCTGTCCGGGGGAATGTACCCTGGCCACAATGAACTGGACCTAACAAGTCTGCCCTGTGCTGGGCAGCGTCTATGCTCGGAGAGTGTAAGAAATGAATGGGATTGGTGTGGCCCTGCAGGGATGCACACTTTTGTTGAGGGCCAGGGAGGATGATACAGGGGACTGTGAATTAAAAACAATAATGTGCTTCATGCAGAACAGAAGTGACTGCAAAGTGGCGGTCGCCTACAAGCAGGTAAGAGGGCAGCAGGATGGCCTGGTGCAGGAGCCACAGGCCCATGCTCCAGAGTTAGACCGCCTGGCCTTCCAAACCCTGGTCACTGTACAGGCTACATGATACCAATGGGTCTTTAAAATTCTCAGACCACATTTCCTAAGTCATTTAAAAAAGTTAAAAAGCTGAGCAGAACATGCTCCTTATTAGCTGTGTGAAGACGGCCATGTGACTTACCATCTTTGCGGTTTTGTTCCTCATCTGTATAAAGGGGTTCATAAAGCCTACCTCACAGGGCTTTTGTGAGGATTAAAGTATTAACTGACTGCAAAATGCTTAACACAGTGCCTGGCACAGAGCTATCACAGGAACCTGAGCGGCCATCAGCTCTAACTCACACTCCACTTTGACCAATACATTTTTTTTCTTTTTCTAAATTCCTAGAAATGTCTAAAACTGGGAATTACCATCCCCATACAGAATTTGGTAAGGCCAATATTGAAAACATACAACATAAAATGGGAATATTTTTTAAATGTGTAAAAAATACTTGCAAATTGTTCTGTGGGTTTGTGTTTAAACATCCTGGACAGGACAGGGAGACTTGAAGGAGATAGCAATATAAAGTCAGTAAGGACGTCTGAAGGCTGCACGCTGGGAATAGAAACCTCATGCACCTGATCCACCCACTGCTCCCCTCCTCCCCATTTCCTTGTGGAGCAGCCACCTCCCCTCACTGGGAGCCCGGTGGGCAGGGCTGTCCTATTCAAGAGACACAGCAGGTCCATCTTTTCATAGGGCTCTGCTTAGGACCTGAAAAATAAGTTTGAACTCCAAAATATGAAAGAAAAACCCTTGCAAGACTGACTGAAATTTAGTATTTTATTAACTGTAAAACATCAACTTCAATTTGATGTTTTGAATTTAACTCTTGCCTACTTGATGATTGCCCAGAAATAATTATTGTCAATTAATCAAACATTTTTTTTAATCTTAAAAAGGCAAATCATTCCATTTCCTTCCCTAGCTAGAATAATTATATTTACTGTGGAATATGGGTGTACTTTGTGATAGGAGGTGGGGCTTCCAAAGGCTTGAGCACTGAGGGCTGAGGAAGGCCCTGAAACCTGCCCAAGGGGAAGATTTTATTTTATTATTTTTTAATCCTCACCTGAGGATATTTTTTCCATTACTTTTCAGAGGGAGAGAGTGGGAGAGGGATGGGGAGAGAGAAAGACATCAATGTGAGAGAGACACAGTGACTGGTTGCCTCCCACAAGTACCCCCACCAGGGCCAGGGATGAAGCCTGCAACCAAGGTACGTGCCCTTGGCCGGACTCGAATCTGGGTCCCTTCAGTCCGAGGGCTGATGCTCTAACCACTGAGCCAAACCGGCTAGGGCGGCAGGGAAGATTTTAAGGGGCTCCTGGAAGTGCTCAAGTCTCCTCACAGTCCTCTCCAGGCCGACAAGATTGCTCACAATTTCATCACAAAGGCCCCACTGCTCCAATATAGGCACTGGGAGAGATCTGTCACTCTCATCCTGGTAGGGACTTCGCATATTTTAGCGTACAGCAGAATCACTTGGAAATTTTTTTTAAATGCATATTTTGGGGTCCCCAAAACCAGAATTTATGATTCAGCAGGTCTAGTGAGGAGCTCAGGAGTCTACACTTGGACTGTCCAGACCATCCATGGGCCACACTTTGGAAATGCTCTTAGTGCAGTGAGTTTTCAGAGGAAGGAGAGAGGAGGGGTGCTGGCTAAGACACCTAGACAACGGAAGGGGAACCGCCAATTCTGATAGAGATCTGCCTGGTACAGGGTCATCAGAAGGTTCTGGTGTGGTCTGAAAACCTCTGAGTACCTGATGGATTTCCCGTTCTCAAGTGTAATCAGGTGCTTTCAATGTAGAAATAACATGTCCATATTCTCCATTCCTAAAAGAATATTTTCTTTGAACAAAAGCTTCCTGTTTCAAGTTTCACAGCAAATTTCCAAACCCAGTATTGTAGAACCCAAAATTTCAGAGCCAATAGGAAAAGTGTCCAGTGGTGTCACTCTTATGACCAGGAAACTGAGTGCTGCAGGAGGTTACATCATCTGCACACAGTGACACAGCTAGCTGATGACAAACCTGGGACTCAGTGCTCTGGGTTCAAATCCATGCTTTTCCTAATCCTCTTTGATAAACATACTGTTGCCTTGGCTATGCCATTTCTGACTGGCTTCCATTAAGCACTGGTGGTCTTTCCTCCAGCTGTTGGGAGGAATGTAGTGTAGTCAGGAGCACAGGCTTCAGAACCATACAGGCCCAGGCCCACATGCTGGCTCCACCCTGGCAAATGCCTTCACTTCTCAACTCCTGGGTAGCAGGGGGACGGAGCAAGCTACTGCAAAGGGCTGCCTGACAGGAGCTTAGGCTCATTAAATCACCAAGTTCTCTGGTGTAAAATTAATCAGTCATTCACTCCATTTGTTTATATTCTCCAGGGCTAAAGCCAGCCTTTGGAATGGTGTCTCGCCCAGGTGAGGAGTGAACACCTGTTTCACTGACTTTCTGTTCTAGCCCCTGCACTGCTGGGGTGATGTCTGTCTGCTGGGTTGAGCTCAGCAAAGCTCCTTGAGAAGTAAAATGGTACAGGGAAAGACAAATACACTAGACTTTCCAAAGGCAATCATCACAGGTGGTTAGCAGAAATTTTTCATTCAATGTCCCAGTGGAAGGAAGCAGATACAAATTAACCCGAAATTTATATTAGCCTTGGGATGCATTACATGACATCAGAGGATGGGTAGCAAACTTTCTTTCTAGGTTTGTGCACAGGAGACTATTAAGATTTATAGCTAGTTCCCAAGGGCACATCAGCTCACAGGCTGGGAAGGCCGCCCAGAGGCCCCAGGATTCCATGGTTTGAGGTCATCATGTGGCTCACACAGACACTGGAGAGTTAACTTTTGCTTTTCATTTGCCAAATGTATGAGAAGGCTTTGTTACTTTCTCCAAAGCCCAGAGAGCTTATAACGCCCTTTCCTCTACACTGTGTGATCTGGCAACTGCCAAACAGTGACTGCCACAGCCAGCCACCTGGACAGAGGGTGCAGTAGGGACCCCACTGACAGCACGGTTCTGAACCAGAAGCCAGAAAGTAGTATGTTTAGGTCCTAATTCAAGCCCTTGCTTAGCTGGGGACTCAACTGCCTTATGCTACTGTGGATTCTCACCAGAAGCAGAGCAGAGTTTGGAAGCATGTCTGGAGCAGGTGACTTTTAGTGGGTAGGACTGTGTGTTTTGAGTCCTTCCTACCTCCCCTGATGTTTTTGTCCTCAGGTTTAGCCCAGGGTCCCGTTTCACAGTACCTCCGATGGCCAGGACATTCACTACAGAAACATCAAGCACCTACTCTTATGTCGTAGTATGGGCATACAAAGAAAGAATTAGTTGATTTTTTCCCCCCGAGACAGCTTACAGCCTGGTTAAGAAGATAAAATTACCAGTCTTTCTAAATACTTAATCTTTTAAAGTCATGTAAGATTATTCCAAAGCCATAGGCATGATTATTTCTCAGAAGAACCAAGAAGATGTTCAGTGTGGAGGCTATCTCATGGAGATTGGAACAGGTTCACGTGTCTGAGGCAACCAGAACTACCACCACCTTAGGGGACGTTTCTGATAACAGAGGCAGGTTGGCATCCTTCTTTCACACCTCATTTTATCGTCACCTTCTCCTGTGTCAGGGTGATCCCTCACTTAAGGTTCCGTGAAGAAGTGTATCAAATTCCAGGCTTACTACTGTAGCTGGCCCAGCATCGGTGCTCACTCCCCTTAAAGCAGCGTTTCCTTTGACTCTCCATTACATCCTTTCCCCATGGAACCATGGCTTTTAATGCAGACCCCACGTGGTGCGACCATGACTAATGCTACAGAAGCAGCCTGTCTGCTGTTCCATCACGAGGCAGCAGTGGTGGCTGGAGTCAGATGGGGGTGGGGGCCATCCCGAGTGCTGCTCACTGGGCTCATGCCCCCTCCCTCCCTCTGATGTGGCAGCTCAGTGTGACCAGGCAGGTTTCCTCTTCTGGATGAAGGCCTTGATTCCCTCCTGCCCATCTTGCAGGGCCACATTGTCCACCATGGTCTGGGAGGCGAGGTGGTAGGCCGTTCTAAGGTCCTGGCGCACTTGCTTGTAGAAGGTGGCCTTGCCCAAAGACACCACAGGACGGCTCAAGGATGCGATCTTTTTTGCGATTCTCATGGTCTCCTTCTCCAGCTGCTCTTCCGGCACTACTCTGCTGAGCAGCCCATGCAGCAAGGCCTCCTGAGCAGAAATGGGCTCCCCAGTAAAAAGCATTTCTAAGGCGACCTGGCAGAGGAAACATGGGCAGTTACTAAGGCACTCTCCTTCTGACCCACTGCCACCTAAGTCCCCCCTCTCCATTTCACTCTGCTGACACAGCTGGTGTCTTGACTTTCTGACAACGTTGGCCCAATTCTCAGGAACAGATCTGATCTTTCCAGGAGCAAGGAGAGGGATGGACTCCCTGTGTCCTCGTGCTCCTTCCCCAAGCTGAGCTCCCAGCTCTAAGGAGGCAGGAGATTTGAGCTGCTTCTTTCAAGGGCCAAGCATAGGACAGGGGCCACATCTGATCGGAAGAAACTAAAAATGACTGAGAGCCAGGCCCATCGCCTCCCACAAACCAGAGCAGGGGTTACTTTCCAGAAGAAAGGGATGTGCTGAGAAGCTACCACCTCAGCCTGATTTGAAAGAGCAGCCCCATCTCCCGGAGGAGGGGAGTGAAAGGAAATGCCTTCCAGGGACAGATGGAGGGGTCTAGCATGGTGTTAACTTACAAGGAGAGGACGCCCTCTTTCCACAATCCTCTCCCCGCAGAGGCCCGCAGAAAGGGGCAGTACACCTTTCTCACTCTCCAGTTTCCTAGGTTCTATCGCTGGCCACATACTGTGCTTCAATTCTGTAATTCTACAAAGCCCAGCTTCTTGAAACTCAAACTTAAGATTTAGGAAAGGGGTTTCCAGATGCACAGGAAACACAGAGCCCCTCCTCCCCACCTGGCTCATTCTCCTGCAGCCCAGCTGGCATCTTTGCTGTTCCTTGAACACGCCAAGCGTGATGTCACCTCAGTCTTGTGTTTGCTGTTCCCTTGGCCTGCCGTGCTTTGTCTCCATGTCCTCATGGCTTGTTCCCTTATCTCCTTTAGGTCTCTGCTCACATGTCACCTCATCAGTGAGGTCCTCCATGACCATACCATCCTATTACAATTGCGATCCAACCTCAGCACTATCCCCCTTTCTGGCTGTATTTTAATCCTTTGTACTTTCATCATTTAACAAACTATATACTTTACACATTTGTTTATTGTATTATCTCCTTTGCTGGCATGTAAGCTCAACTATGGTGGAGATTTTCTTTTTTTTGTTCTGTTCATTTCTGTATCTCCAGCACCAAAAGAGTGCCTTGCATGTGGCAGGCAACCTATTAAGTATTCATCAAGGAATGATTTAATGAATGAATGGATGAAGGCAAACAGAGCACAGCAGAAGTGACACTATAGTTCTTTAAAGGCTAGGTCAAAAGGTGATACAGCTTCTACCTGGCTCTTTCCCTTGGTAGTTCAGCCTGAGAACCTGGCCACCTTGCTCTGAGGAAGCCCAAGCCACACTGAGAGGCTGCGCTAAGTGTCCCGACTGAGTTCCCCGCGGAGAGGCAGCCTCAGCAGCCAGCCAGGAGTGAACAAGCCTTAACTGACTGCCCCCAGCTGTCATTCCCCCATCTTAGTCTCCCAGCTGAGGCCACAGATATAAAGCTTCCCTCACTGACCCTGAGCCCTGTCCAAACTGCAGATTCATGAGCTAAACAAATTACTATTGTTTTGAGCCACTAAGAGTGGGTGGTTATGCAGTAAAAGATAATGGGAATAGTTTAAACTATATATATGATAGAGTGCATCAGCACAGTCTTTACTTACTGTTTAGGTTTCTACATAGTGAGACCCTGAAACTCCAGGTGAGAGAGCATGTGGATAACAGTTTCTCAGTGTCGGTGCCATTGTATATTTTGGACCAGATGTTTTGTGTGGGTTTGTCTTGCACATGGTAGCATCCCTGGCCTCAATCCACTGAGTGCCAGTCGTATTCCCACCCCAACCTGTGACAATCAGAAATGGCTCCAGGCATTGTCAAATGTTCCTGGGGCCAAAACTGCTCCCAGTTTATTTTGCTTTTATTTATTTAATTTGTATTGACCTTAGAGAGAAGAGGGGAGTGAGTGAGAGAAAGGAACATAGATGTGAGAGAAAAATGGGTCGGTTGCCTCCCTCACACCTCCCAACTGGGGACTGAAACCCTGCAATCTAGGTATGTGCTCTGACCGGGAATGGAACCCACCACCTTTTGGTGTTTGGGATGACACTCCAACCAACTGAGCCACACCGGCCAGGGCACCTCCCAGTTCAGAACCATTGATGCAGATGGTTTTTTAAATCATGAGACTAGATTATGCTTCTGCTATTCTGGCACCTCTCCCTTCTGTCCAGAAGACCAAAAAGGTCTTAATGGGATTGAAGCTGCTCACAGAAGAAGTTTTGACTGGAGTAGGGTCAGGGCCAGAGGCCTGGACTGTTCCTGGACTATCTTCAAGTTCCTAATACCCCCTGCCCAGTTTATGCCTCTTTCTGGGCCTCAGTTTCCTCACCTGCCTAGTGGTGTAATAACTGTTTAGTATCATGTTGATTTATGGGGACTTTACCCAGGCAGATTAAGTAATGGAGTGGCATTCCCTAAGGAAAAGAAAGCCTGCTTATTTTATAGTGCATCACCACAATTTTTACTTACTGGTTAAGTTTCTATATAGTGGGCCCTGGAAACTTCAGGTGAGAGAAGAAAATGCCTCCTTTTCCCTAATCAACTCTTGCACTTCATGCATCCTCCTAACAAGTTGGTGATTTCATATTTCCTCCTCCTGGGCTATTTGCATTAAAAACAACAAAAAGGGCCCTGCTGGTTTGGCTCAGTGTTTAGAGCATCAGCCCAAGGACTGAAGGGTCTTGGGATGGATTCCAGTCAAGGGCACGTACCTTGATTGCAGGCTCAGTCCCTGGCCCCAGTCAGGATGTGTGCGGGAAGCAACCAATCAATGTGTCTCTCTCACATTGATGTTTCTCTCTCTCTCTCTTCCACTCTCTCTGAAAAACAATGGAAAAAATATTCTCAGGTGAGGATTAATAAAAACACAAAACCACATAAAGGACTAGAGGCCAAGGCTCACCACCAAGTTAGCTGGGCTTGTATCTGGACATCCCTGAGGCCACTTACTAACCAGAAGACCTTAAGGGAACAATTTAACCCAGCTGAGTCTGTTTCCTTATCTGAAAAAACAGGAATAACACAACTATCCTCCTGCAGAATTGTGAAGATTAGAGAAAATGTCCACAGCTTAAAATACAGTGCTGGGCACTCGGTAGGCACCTAATAAGTGAGTGGCTATTAGTCACATGCTTATTCCAGCTGTAAATTTGTATGACTCTCTAATGTCATGTTTTAGTGTCCATGGCCCCAGAAAGCAGAGCAGTCTTCCAGATCCCTTCCAGTCACACTGATGACAAGAGTAAGTTGGTGGCAGTGGTGTGTCAGTATCAGGGGCTGGGATGCTCAGAGGGGAGTGAAGCTGATGGACCATGATGCTAATTTAATTGGCTGGGAAAGCTGAGAGGTAAGTAAGTTAGTTGAAAACATGGGATCCATGTTCTCAAAGGCACTAAGGCCACGTGTCTCACCTCTGCTGGCCACAGCAATCACTGTTAAAAGTGTAGATTCTGATGCAGTCGACCTGGGTGGGCCTGAGACCTGCATTTCTCCAGGCTCTGGTGAACTGCACACTAGCTGAGTGGCAATTCTTTAACACTCCTTCCAGCTTGGAAGTCCTACTCTGTTCTAATTAGACAACTGGGAAATCAGATTCTACAGGTACATAAGTTACCATGGAAGCAAGTGCTCCTACCACAGAGAAATGGCTGGTCTGGGATGAGGGGGTTTGGACCTTTCATGTGCTCTATGGAGGTGCCATCCGCTTGAGGCACTGGCTCCACATTTCTGAACAAAGCCTGCTCTGATAGGGCAAGGGAGCAGCTGCACCAGGCAGGCTTTTTATATGGTGCAATGAAGATGCATTATTTAACTCATGCCAGAAGAGAGAAACACTTTATAAACGTGGAAAATTATTCATGCCCAGGCTCAGTCTGGCATGAACACAAGGGCTCCATGCCATCGTTTCTGCTCCCAGTGGACCAACTGCAGCTCTCTTGTCTCTGGCACAGCTGAGCAGTTTCCCATGGTGACCAGCAGAGGGTGCTGGTGACCCACATGTGTGGCCTAGGCCTGGGATAAAAGGGCCAAGCTTCCCAACTAGGCCAGTTTGCAAAAGCACCTGCTTGCTTCCCTGTGGATGTACGTGGGGACACGTGCCCAACACCCAGAAACAGTCAATGGGCCTGTGTATGAATGTGTTCCTGTGGGTGCAATCAAGCAATGACAAAGGGTAAGTGCGTTTTGTTCAGGTTTAGATTTTTGTGAATCCCCAGTGTTCCTCCTAAAGGGGGCCACCCAGGTAAGATCTGCAGTCCAGACACCTGGCAGAGGCCCTAAGTGCCAACGGGCTTTTCATCCAACTAAATTCCCATTATCAGTACTGCGATTTCAGCTCATTAATAGTGACCTGAAACTGTATCTCTGCTTCATGCCTTCAAGTAGTTCCAAGAAGCCCCATACGCAGGGACATCTGTTACAACTCTGAACCACTTCAGATGGCAGACTAGGGAAAACCTCTGAAGACTTCAGAACAAGAACACTACCTCTGACTAGTGATTCAGAGGCCTCCTGGGATGAGGACAGGAGGAGCACAGAGCAGGGATGGAGATTCTCTGCCCATCTTCTGAGTGGGCCTGACACTGCCAGAACTTTCTGTGGGAGGAAAAAGTTACTTTGGTCTTACAGTGTCCTGCCCCTTAATCTCTCGTGCCGGACAATTACGCAACATGATTCTGAGAACTTGGTTTCCTGGGAACGTAAGTCTTGTTTTTGTCACAGTTACCCTCTTTCTTCTCAAAAACTAATTTAAAATTTGGCAAGTCTGATATGATGTTTAAGTTTTTAGGACTCAATTATAAACCTTGATTTTAAAAGTTTGTTTATTTTAAGAGAGAATGGGTTCTTATCCTGACAGTAGGACAATCATGATTTAAAGGTTTCAAATGCCTTAACATGTATCCTTCCAGAATGTTGGGTGTTGAGGATGAACAGCTGCAGGTAGGCTAACCAGACAACCACCGTTTACTATGCAGAAGGGCTTGTGATTTGATTTGCACAATTATAAGATAGTTTGTTAATAAGCTCTGACAATGTTTGTAATGAATGCATTTTAATTTAATGTACTGGCACAAAGTAGGGACTTAACCTACACACATTTAAAGTAAATGTGTATCCTGACAGGATGAAAACATCCCCTTGGCTGAGGAGCTTTAGTAAGCTCTGTTCTGACAGGTCACTTTTTGCAGGTGTGGGGCTCATGTTCAGCCAGTTCTTGTGTGTGTGTGTTTGTAGGTATTTGTATTGAGAATCTCCTCCAAAACACACACGTCTGTAAAAACTCCTGAGGAAGCACCTGAAAGAAAGAAGAGCTTCCCTAGGTGTCTCCATCCTGTGGTAGGATTTCACTTGTGTCCCACTTCTTTTGTGCCTCAGGCAAATGAGCAAATGCTAATTTTTGTAGTAGATGCTAAAATGGATATGATATTCTAGAAAGCAGTTCAGTTCCCTATTTGCTACGGTATATGACTCCCCCCCCATTTTTTAAAACAGATTTCCAGTTGAGAATGGGGATGTATCTTTTCTAGAACAAGAAAACCACTGGTTTCTACTTACAAGATGTTCAATAAATTTAATTTTATAATGTTATAGGAAGGGAGAAAGCTTTGTAAAGAAAATGGATTTCACTGTGGTTAGCAACAACAAAACAACTTTTACATTATGGCTCCTGGGGCAGCTTCAACATGCCAGGCACAGGATGTTCATGCTCCTGAAATACAGCCATCATAAAGCTGACACTCAGTTTAGCAGCTACTTTCAGTCCTTTCTAGAATAAGACAGTCTGTCAGCAAACAGTCAGCCAGTGGCACTTGTATCCCAGCCTCTCGATACTGGCATTTCCCCATGCTGTTACATCTCATGGGCACCCTTTCAGTGCAACAAAAACTGCGTCTCAACTGCATTTCAAATAAGATTATGAAAAAATGTGTGCCTTTATGAAAACAAAAACATCCAAAAACATAACTAGCCATATGCAGGGATAGGCAACAGTGAAATGCATGACTCGCAATGTGAAGGACTCTGTGAGAAGCTGCGAATTCCTTCCTGGACACGGTGTTAGAGGGAACACTGCCGCACATCCAGCCAGCTATGCTTCCTGCAGAATGTCCTGATTCAAATGGTACTTTACCAAGCGAATTCTGGAACCAGTCTTCACTGATGGGTTACAACTAGAGAGGGGGCTGCAGGGGGTCAGATTACCTTTCTCGGCACTGCTCTCCCCAAGGCCACCCCAGGGGTGGAGCAGAAGAGCCCGACGTTCACACCCGGAGTAGCAAATGAGGATTTGTCACTGGCCACGGCAATGTCACAGCTGGCAACCAGCTGACATCCAGCAGCGGTGGCCAAGCCATTCACCATGGCAATCACAGGGACGGGGTGATTCTGGATCAGCATCATGACCTAAGGAGCAAACATACTCAGTTACATTCATCCAAGAGTGAGGTGCAACACTAATGTTTATTTCATATGACTTTACTGCTTTCAGAGCACTTTTCAGCTCTATTAGTGTATCAGATTCTATGAAAAAATGTACAAAAGAAGGCACAGAGGGAACCTGCATTGAATACTATGAACCATTGAGCCATTTAATTCCTGAGAAGATCCGGAGGGAAGGACACTATGTTACAGCCCTGACACAGGCTCAGAGGGGAAGGAACTGGACTAAGGCCACAAGATCTGCACGTGGTGGCTGTGGGGTCCAAACTAATACCTGCCTGACTCCCAGCCCCCGGCCTCTTTGAGGTTACAGTCCCATCCCCTCCAACTGCTTCCCCAGCAGCCCCTCAAAAGAACAAGGCTGATTTTCTCTCTGGGCAGCAAATAGTTCTGTCCTCACTGAGCCTGTGGAGCTCTAGTGCTAAAGGTCTGAAACGTATTTGGAACTTTCTTGGAAAATTAAGATGGAAAAGGGACTGGAAGGTAATTTCTCTAGTAATTCTCATATCACAACTATGAATACCCTTTCAATTCTGTTAAAATGATGGGGAACACCCTGCTGTCATCAAAATAAACAAAATTCCTAAACCAGCACCACTGGCACAGAGAAGGCAGCCAAAAACTTGCTCTGGTGATACCCCCAGCCCTTTATAAGTCTCCAGAACTTTAACTTATTTTTGCAGCTTACAAAATAATTTATTTCTCCATTTCTTCATGACGCTCTACACAGATTGTGTTGCTATGGTAACTTCCATTTATAAATGGTTGCTCTTTGAACCCTGGCAGGGAGAGAGGGGAGGCAGAAAGGAGCTTCATCTGGGCTTTTCTCCCATAATGGCAACTCAAAGATAGATGAACTTCATTGATTTTCCCCAATGTACCTTTGTCTTTATAAGCATTGGTATTTGTCAGCTTTATTATAACATAGCCAATTAGATATTTAAGGATATGCTATCATGTTCTATGGTAGAGGCTCTTGACTTTTAGGGGGTTCACCTTTAAGAATCTAAGTGCTAGTGACTCTCTTCGTAGAATGCACTTAGTTGTACCCATCCCCCAAACCACTCATGGATTACAGGGCTCATGTACTCTCAGTGAGAACGGGGATGGTCAGTGACAGCTCATTCGCAGTGAGCTACAGTAATAAGGAGAACACACAAGAACTTTAGAAATCTTGCTGCAAAGAAAGACAAAATTTTGTTTAGCTCTGCCTGTCACCTGTCACCTAATGAACTTCAGTTTGTTATGAAAAGACAACTGACTGTGATTAGAGTTGAATAGTTCGTCTCCTGTCTGCCACCTACGAAAGGCTAGTATTTCATATAGCCTGGTGGGAAAATACTTAGATAATCCAGTATATATCAACAACATTAAAAATATTCATACTTTTGATCTAGGAATTGTACTAACAAACAATCTAAAAGGGTAAAAAGCTGTCTAGATAAAGATGTTCACCAAATAATCACTCTATAATAATAAAACTTATAAATAATAAATATATAAAAATAAGGAAATGGTTATGTTAACTAGACTGTATTCATTTCATGGAATGCTATATTCTCATTAAAGTGAAATCTTCCAAGAGAAACACCAGCACAGTAGTCTGGCCCTGGTGTAGTGGTCTAGAGCCAGCTGCTGGGGTTTGATGTCTGTTACTCACTTGCCTCATTCTCAGTTTTCACATCTGTAAAATGGGTATAATAATAATACTAACTTTATAGAACATGAGAATTACATAAGTTAGTATGTCTAAAGTACTCAAAATATTACCTGGAACATAGCAAGCATTCAATGTTATATTATACAATTACACAGTATAATCATATCTATGTGAAAAATGATTAAAAATAAATGTAGTGAATATTTTTATTAATTATAGTTCTCTCTGGGTGGCATGATCAGTAATTTTGTTTCTTTTGTTTTTCTAGATTACCAAAATTTTCTGTAATAAGCATTTATTTCTTTTATAATTAGAAAACATTTAAAATAAAGTTAGAGAGCAATTCAGAGAATAAAGCAGCTAGATAATCTATCCCTTAATAATAGTCAAGAATTGATTATTCCTCCTATTTTACCTCCTGAATGAAGTACTTTTGGGGGTCCAGCCTACTCCAAAATGTGATGTAAATTTAACGCTGCCCTAGCCTCAATGAACTCCATTGCTGAGGGTCCACATTATATCCAAAAGCCAGAGGGCCTATCCCATTGTCATTTCTGCATGGGGTGTGAAGAGAAAGAGAAGACTCTCCTCCTGGACTGGGGTTTCCACTATCAAACTTCACAGGATATTAGAGCAGACAGACAAGGACAGGTGTCTAGTGAGAGCTGCCGCATCAGCTCACAGAAGTTACTATCACTCTTCAATAACCAAGTACTTCTTCCCATTCTCAATCTGCCCTATTACTGATTTTTTAAATAATTAACTATCATGCCATACTTGTGATCTGTAACAAATCTATTACAAATTTTAGATGTTAAGCTAATTCAGATATCTCTGTCTTCCCTTCTCAAATCAAATTTCCTCATGCATGAGCCCAACATGAAATACCTAGCTCATTCTGTTCCAACCTGCCTGTTGATTACACTTGGAAACTGAAATCTTGCACAAGTTTATGGCGCTCATATTTATTCAGATTATCTGATTCTCTTAGGAAAAAAATGCTAAAGAAATCAATGCATTTTCACTCTTGTTTGGCTGCATCAGCGCTAGGTCCTGCTTAGGCACTGGGTCTTTTTCAGTGAGCTAGAGGCATCCAGGGTTGGAAGCTTCCATGAAACTGAGTATTTATCCTCTGAAGAAGCCCTGGCTCCCTGTGGCCCTTTGGTAACCCATTTAGATCCCAGTTCATGAAGATCCCCCAGCAGAGTGGTAAAAACAGATCCTTTTGGGAAGATGGAAGGGCTCTATTGATTCTCTTTGATGATTTTCTACTTTGGTCAAACATACTGGGTATTAATAGAAAAATAACTTTTAAAGTAGCAAGCCTTGGGAAACACAGGAGCAGAATATTACATAATCATTAATGTGAAATAAAAGACCTAAGTCCTAGCTCTGGCTTGCTTTCTCCTCTCTATGACGCCTCAACTGCATCACTTTCCCCTTTGTCCCTCCATGAAGTGAGAAAACTATAATCTGATCTCTAGAAGGGTTTCCGGAAAGGCAAGGAAAACAAGTGATGGTAAAGAAGGTATCTTAATCACCTTCCATTTCCAACCCCCATTGCTCAGCTCTGTCTTGTCTACATAGTAGGTATTGCTATCTGTTTGTTGAATCACCAATGATCAAATGAATGAATGAATAAGCCTATGAATGGTGAAAAATTAGGCTAAGTTATCTTAGGGTCACGTTATGAACCTGTTTTACATGTCTTGTTTCTCAACTAGATTTCCATTTTTAGTTTGGCAGGAAACTCTTTTTGCCTTCTATTTCCCTCAGTATCTTGCAAGTATCATCCATATAGCAGGTGCTCAATACACAGTACTGAAATGAACAATGTTATGTAAAGTTGGATTCTATATTTAATTTCTGATTACCCTGCGGTTGATCTGATGCATTTATAAATCATCTCTTTTTGTTCTTCCTCCTCTACATCTGCTGGCAATTTCCCTTCTTAATATGGTTAGAGACAGAAGTGAAAATGAAGAGGTTAATTTTCCTACTTGGAGGTGGTGCTTATAAAGGTTAGTTGAAAGAAGGGTTTGAAAATAATTTTTAAAATCTTTACTGTTATTCCATTTATGAATGATCTCTTTCCCATTAATAGAATTGTTTTAGTTAAAAAAAAAATTTAAATGATAATCTTAGGTTCTTTCTCTCTAAAGATGTACATTTCTATCCTTTACCTCTTAAGACATGTATAGGAAGACATACCCATGATGCTGGAGATGGCAGCTCTCAATACAGCACATACTTTACTTTCTTTAGCATATCACATATCAACAGCAAACTATGGTCGCTTTTTAAAAGTCTAAACTAAACTGTTGCTTGGATGAAGGAATCACCAATGACCACACAGAAGTTTCAGTAGTTCTGCAGTGGTTAGGCCTCATAGATAAAACCTTACCTGTAAAATAGAAGCCTAATTCAAAATTTAATATGCATAATCATTTTCAGGTTTGCAATGCCAACAGTCCTCCTGGCTTACCTCAGAACAGGTTTGAAATACTTCAGCGTGATATTCTGGACGTTGCTCATCTGTCAGTTCCTTTAAATCATGCCCGGAAGAAAATACAGGCCCCTCAGCTACAAAGGTTTCCAGTTGAGAAAATAAAATAAAAAGGCATAAACAGCAAAGCTGGGAAGGTCACTTATTTGTCAACTAAATAACTTTAACAAACAATGATATCAATGTTGTGGATATAGAAGTTAATGGCCTAATTTGGTAAGAATAATTCCATTTAACTTGAAAAGTTACAGCCAGTACTTTGTGATGACAATTCAGGATGAGGCATCTGTACTCTAAGAGGTTTGTGCTGGAAATCAATGAACACATGCAATTACAATTACACAAAGGAGAGAGCTCAGTAACCAAAGCGGATGGACTTCTTTTAGAGTTGTCTCTCCGGCCTCACAGTTTTGTTTTTGGACTTGGTCCAAAAACAAAGTATACACCCATCAAAATCCTCCATGCCTTCTGCAGCGTCCCTGTCATTTAGTCTACAGACAATGGCCACCCAAACAACAAAATGTAATTCCACTGATAGTTGATAACATTTTCTCATATTTTCCTTTTAATAGGCAATATTATTCCCTTTAAACAAGTGAGGAACTTGTGTCGTTCACAAGTTAGCTGCCTTTGCTGCAACTGGGGAACATCCTCCTGGCTCCTGAATATCTGTTCTATTTGTTTTCTCTTTGCCATATAAAACAGTTGAAAATTTATATTCAACCATAGATAAGAAGGTAACATGCTGAGTATCTACCTCCGGAAATACTGATCCTTAATTTCTACAACAAAAAAAAGTGTATCACAGGGCATCGTCCATTTAATTTTTCTGTGGATGCTTTAAAATAATGACACTGATATTATTTATACCATCACCATCATCTCTAGAAAAATCAGTAAAAATTTGTGCTGGAAAACAGCAAGGAAAGAAATGAGCAAATGAGGGCATCCTTTCTGGCATCACTGAAGAAGACTGCAGATATTGGTTGAAAGTTTGGTAGGAACAGAAAAGACAAACCAATCAAATGCCTGAGCAGCCTTGTTCCAGCTGACTAGGCAGGCTACCCAAAGGATCAGTGATTAAGCCCATCTTATTAGGTCCCTGAGGAAACCAATTATCTGATTTCAATGGGAATGCTTCCTATCCGATAAAAAGGAAAAAGACATATTTTCACAGCACAGTAATCTTTACTACAATTTTGTTAACAGTGTTAGGAAAAAAAATGTCAACAATGAAAAAAAAAAGTTAGGACCAAGCCCCCCAATACACAAGAGTTTTTCATAATTAATGTTCTTGTAAAGGAGCTTCTAAACAATTCTCCCATTAAGTGAGGGGAATGCCTCAGTTAACCAAAGAATTTTGAACAAAGTCTTCTGGGTACTGCAGAATCCTGAGGATGGATATCAGATGAATACCTGAAATGATAATGACTTTCAGATCTTTGCTTTCAGCTTCATGAAGGATGTCACTTTGGAGGGATTTCAGCATCGCCAGCGACAGCGCGTTCCTCTTCTTTGGATTGCTCAAGACAATGTTCCTGCAAAGAACATTTTATAATTACTGGGTCATGCACCTGTCAAAACAAGTGAGGACCCCTGCAATTCCTTTCTAATTTGGGAGCTATTTTTAAAACACCAGAAAAGAGAACTACTAGTGCTTAGAGGCAACTGAGATGGTCTGTCAACTCTCTGGAGTGACGACTAAGTCAAAACAAGGAGACTTCCTGAAATGCAGGCTGGGTTTTCTCCCTCTTCCCTAGATTTGTTTCTCTTTTTCTCCAGGTTTGCCGTCAGAAACGTTACTGCCTCCCCACCAAGAGCGCAAGTCAGAGTCGTTCCAAAATCACTGCCGCCCATACTGAGAGCTGCGCAGTTTGTAAGCCAGCGGCAGGACCCAGAGAACTGACACGGTGCCACCTGCAACTTACTTCTTCCCACTGTTCGTCAGAAAGAAATTAGAAGAGCCCATCATGAAAACCTGCCCCTGATCTCCTCCGGCCCACCCCCGGAAGAGGCAGCCAAGGTGCGGCTGCCTGTACACACGACAGCATTTTTCCGTATTTTATTGTGGCATCCTGTAATTCTGCACAATAATTCATGCTGTCTGAGAATGGTATGGTACGTGAAGAACAAAAGGACAGAACTGTACAGCAAGAGGGCTCTTTTGGACATGTCATCTCACTAGAAGCTGGCATTCAAAGGCCTGCTCGCTATTTTAAGTATGCCGATTAAAATAACCTGTACTGTCATCTTACCGCCCATACACAGAAATGTCTTATTTTCGCTGTCATAAGGAACAAGCATCAAGCCAAATATCAGATTATTGTTATATATTTTGTATCTGTTTCCCATCTGCCTCCACCCACATTTTCTGCCTTCCTCATTCTTGTTTCAATCTGATATTCCTACCGCTGTGTGTCAGCTTGGATTCTCCGTAAATTGCCTCCTAGGCCACTGTTTTTTGGAAAACCACTTTGATGGCTGAATCTCAGTGCAATACCATTTTCTTTGGAATACTATTTCCATTTTGCTGCCATCTTTAAGTGGCTGTGATATTCAGCATTGCTTCTCATATACATGCTCTCCTAGGTACAAAATGACTTGCAGTTGATATGCGCATAGACTTCGAAACCTGTATTTGGTGGGGTGGGGAGATGGTGGTGAAAGAATTGCTGATAAACCTTCCAGTAAAATAATGAGTGTGCTTGCTGTAGCATATTTTAAAAGCTGCCCTCCTATCCATGACATATTCTTAAATTCTAAGGTCTCAGGTGAAATTGTGTAAAAAGATGCCAGCCCCTTAACCTGGCCAGTTTTGCTCAGTGGTTAGAGCTTTGGCACATGGACTAAAGGGTCTCAGGTTCAATTCTGGTCAAGGGCACGTACCTCGGTTGCAGGCTTGATCCCCAGCCTGGTCAGGGCGTGTGCAGGAGACAACTGATCAATGTGTCTCTCTCATATCCATGTTTTTCTCTCTCTGTATCTCCCCCTCCTTTCCACTCTCTCTAAAAAAATGAATGGGAAAAATATCCTCGGCCTGTGCTTCATGGCAGTATCTGTTCACATAAGTCCCATTAATCCTTTGGCTCCTGTCTTACACACCCTGTCAGAGTGCTCTAAGTTGCTGAGTTAACTTTTTAACCAGTGTAACCAGACTTCTGTTCCTGCCACTACTCCACTATAACTATTCTCACCTAGCAGCTCCTAATTATCTGAACCAAATCCAGTGGCCATTTGGATCATGCTCTCCTTCTGGAAACACATTCCTCCTCTCCTGGATTTTTGGTCTTCTGCTTCTTCCATGGGCTCCTAGCCTTATGCTAACCCCTAAATGCCAGCCATCTAGAGCAGTACCCAATTCATAGCTGGTCCTCACTTACTGCTGAGAGGGACAGTTTTGAAAAGGAACACTCAAAACTGGAATGAGTTGCCCAAGCTCACCTACTTAGTGTCTAACATAGTACTACTTTCATGCTGGATTTGGGGTCTTCCTTCCTACTAAACAATTCCCAGCATTTATGATAGGTTGTTCTATCTCCCTGATTCGTGTTTAACTCTGGAGAATTCAACCAGGCGCCCTTTTGTCATTTGGCTTCTAACCAGATTTGCAGAAGCAGAACTGCCCTTTAAAAAGGGGAAGGACAGGCCCCTGCCTAATCCATGCACTTTGGGGCGCAGTGCTCTGGGCCCTCTTCCAGCTCTGCCCATCCTGGGGAGCAGGAAACTACTAGGATAATGGGATATGCTCACCTGGAATCACCTCCCCCTTCCCACCCTGCTGCAGTTACCTGATACCCTGGAGTTCCCTGGCTGTACAGTGGACACCCCTAGGCCCCAGGGTGACCAACAATTGTCTATAGGGGGTGAAGAGGGTGAGAGGACAGAAAATATGGGCATGTGTATGGGGTGTCTGCAGACCTATGTGCCAAGACCCTCAAAGAGCAGCAGGAAGGAGGGGTGAAGAGGTAGAAGTGGGCGAGCAGAAGCTGGGAAGAAAAACTGTAGGACAGCGGCTGGCTCTCCACTTTTGGGGGACTCCTAGGAGCCTGAGGATTGTAAATTCAAACATGGCATTTGAGGTTGTATGAAGGTCTACTTGTCCGGGCAGTAGAAGAAAACATATTTAGTAGTTAGTTTGATTTGTAACTTTTAAATACTTAGATATGCTATATGGGCTTCCCACTAGGTCCTTGCAGGGCCAGGCAAATGTCAGGATAAGGCCTGGATGGGGCTCGGGGCCCTTCAACCTTTACGTGATCGTCCAGTTTCCACTGTGTGCACAGGTATGGTTTTAAGGGTTTTGGGCTTGTTGAGCCAAAGGGCAGAGCTCAGTACGGTGTGTCCTTCATTCTGTTTATTGACCGGGCACTTCTGGGTGAGGGCCAAGGAGCAGCTCTGCTAGGCCTAACCTGGCCTTGGAGCCAGATGGAGTCCGTGAGGCACAGAACCCCTGGAGAAGGGCACAGCGGCGGAGGGCGGCCGGCAGGGCTGCCACACTGAGCCCGATCTAAGGCTGGGCGAGTGGGGGCCGTCGAGGCAGTCCCACTTGAAATCCTGCGGTGCTGGGTCCCAAACGCTCCTGTGCCGGGCCAGGGGCCTCTTGCCGCTCCCGCGACTCCTTCCCGCTGGACCACCCTGCGGGCCGCGTTCCGCCGAGACGGACAACCAGGGCCCAGGGCGGCGGGCAGCGCTGGCCACGGAGCCCTCGCTGGACCCCGCGCGGGGAGAGGGGGCGCAGCGCCTGGCCCCCTCCGCCCCTCTCTCCCCGCGTCCCCGCCAGTCCTCCCCACCCGGCAGCAGCCCCGCGACCCTGCAGGCCGCTCCCGAGGGCCGGGGCGCCCGCGGCCCCGCCGCTGACCTGATGCCGTCCCGCTGCCGCGCGCTGGTGGGTCGCGGCCCCGGCTCCGGCTCCGGCTGCCGGGCCCCGGCCGGCCCTCGGCTGCAGAAGCCGGCGGCGAGCGGAACCCACGGACCGCGCCGGAGCCAGTCGGGCGCCTTTGTCCCGAAGGCCCGCAAGCCCGCAGCGGCGGCCATCGCGGCCTGAGGGGCGCCTCGGCGGGGCTCCGAGGGGCGCTGGTGAGAGCCGGGCCGCTGGGCTTCGGCCGCGGGCAGGCACAAGGCGTAACTCTCAGGCCCGGGCCTCGATCTACCCCCCAGGCCGGATCCCTCCGCCGCCGCCACGCCCCTCGGGGCCGTCTCTCCGCGGCCCCGGCCCCTCTGCGGTCTCGCGCTCCAGCCCCGCCCACGACCGCGCCGCACGCCCGGGACCCTGGAGCCCCGCCCCTGGCCCCGCCCCGCCCCGCCCGACGCCCCGCCCCTCTCTCCGTTCCCCTTCCGCTCTCGGCGGGCCCCTGACCCCGCCCCTTGGCCCCTGACCCCGCCCCCTTCGCCCCCGAAAGGACGAGGGGTGGGGCCTCGGGTCGAGCGCCCGGCGGACCTGCAGCGGCTCTCCGCGGCTCGTTCCCTTAGCAAGGCCGGGTGAAGAGGAAGAAGCGGTTGGTGCGTCCCGTCCTGCGCCGGGAGTGTGGTGGTTTGCCTAGATTAGAAAACTGAGCGTTATCAGGTGGGGAGCGGTGGGACTGACGGACGCCACTTCGTTACTTCGCCCCACCCACGAAAAGCCTCCCAGGCCCGGCGGGAGAGCACAGCTCAGGAGGTGAAGTGTACCCCACTCGGGCGCTGACTTTTGAATGCTTTATGTCCTCCCTTAGAGAAGCCCTGGCATCTGGATTTATCTCGGGTTTTTCAAATGCCCCCGGGACGGAATGGAAGGCCCTTTCAGGATCTCAGTGGCTGCCACAGACAGGGCATATTCTGCACTTAAAAGCTTAAGTATGATGCGAATGTTCTCTTTGTCGTTTGTTAGTTAACTGCTAACTGTATTCGTTAAGTTCTCAAAGTCTGGAGATTTGCAGGACATTTAAGAGATGGTCTCGGCCCTCAGAGATACGATACTCCCTGGAGAGGCACCATGCCCAAGAACCTCCACACCTTTCACACTGACTTTTGCAAGAATAACAATTGCACAAAAGCATACTAAAATGGGGCCATTGAGGTTGTAGAATGGCTTAAAATAGTCACACATTGGGTTCCTCTGAGTGAGGCTCTCTTTAATTCTCAGCTTCAAAATGGAGCAGAACACATATGTACAGAAGGATATTTTGAAATATCAGTTGAGATCACCACCACTTCATTTCCGTGGTCCCCACTCCATTCAGGCAGCTGGGGTATTCTCGATCATTGTCTCCAAGGAAGACGGGCTCTGGCAGAATTCAGAGACAATCGGGGCAATTCCTGGCTTTTGAGTTGTAAAAGCCCAGAAGTTGGGGATTGGAAAACACCAAACAGGCATAATAGACTTGAGGGTGGTGGTGGTGGTATTGATAAGTAAGAACAAGGCTTTCTGCCTGAGACCAGATTAAGGTCCCCCAAGTTTGGGAGGCAAGGATAGGGCAAGTAGGGCTTGTAGGAAAAGCTTAGACGAGGGCACCTGTTGTAGGATTTGGGAGAGGGGGTGGGCCAAAGCCTCCTGGAGAAGTGGGAATGGTGGGAATCCCCAACTAGAGTGGAGGCAGGCTTGCTCACTTTCCTTGTTAGAACCCCAGGGAAGTCATGGGACTCCAGGTGGCACAGAATGCCTGGGCAGAGAGGCCTGAACACCTCTCAGAATTTCACATGGCCCAGCATGATGCTATGACAACAGACGGGTTCCTGTCTTCTGACTGGAGCTCAGAAACAGCTGAGAGGGGTCTGGACCTGGGGAGGCTTTGAGGTGGCGAATGGGAGATGACTCAGCCAGTGTGGATTTGTGGTAAGCACTTAGGCGCACAGCAAGGATGATGGGCTAGATACAGAGGGTCACCAGGGTGGAAAGCCCTGGATGACTAGCAATGGACAATTGTAGGGTGGTACCTCATCCCCAGGGAGACCTTTTCTCCCTTAGCATATCGATGGTCAAACAGTTTGGATCTCCTGACCTTTCCTCCTTAGAGATAACATCTAGGCCTCAGTTGTGTTTCAGCTCCAGGCCCAGAAAAGCAGCAACACCAGCGCCAACCAATCAATCAGTGGAGACCTAGACCCTGAAAGGACACACTTGGAAAGCTGCTGAATATTCTATAGAGATCTTCCCCTGAGACTGTCCCTAAAAATGAAACCCTTAAAACCCTTAGGTTAGTGGACCCAGTTTGCTCTCCCTCCCAGGAGCACTCCAGTGCCTTTCCCTCCTCTTTCCCCTTCCATCCCCCCCACCAAGTGCATCACTTTTACCTTCCTCACTTCTAAGCTCCAAGGGCCCTTCCTTTTCCTTTATAACTTACTTCCTCAGCGCATTTTGTTTACAAATTACTTCTTCTACCTCTGCGATTTTCCAAATAAATGTTCTCTTACAGTTTGAGTGTTGGCTCTGAATTCTTTCCTAGCCAGAACCCAGGTCCAGTCTGACCCCAACGGTCTAACACCTAGTACCGTTCTTGCCACCCCCAACAGACTGACAAGTCGAAGACAGGGTAGGAATGAGGACATCCTGGATGGATGCCATCACCTGTAGGTAGACTAGAATATGGTGAGGTAACACAAACAACAATAAAACAAGTCTAAGTGGCTCAACAACAAAGCCTCATTTCTCATTCACACTGCAAGTCTATTGCAGATCAGCTGAAAGCTATGTGCCAGGTCAGTGCTGTCCTTACCCAGGCACCTGATGGAGAAGCCCTGTCTGGAAAGTTGGCAGTCTCTGTGACAGAGGAACAACAACAACAAAAAAACCCCAAAAAAAACCGGAATGGGGAGAAGCATGAACTGGTACTTAAAGCTTCCTTCTGGAAATGCCACTTGCTCTCACATCTCATTTGCCAAAGCAAGACATGTGGCCACACTACAGGTATGTGGGGAAGTACAAGCCTTCCACATATCTGGAAGAAGATAGCTGGAATCTTTTTTAGTAGTGACTACCCAATGACTAGCACAACCGCCCAAGCATAGAGCCTTGGTGTTATAAGCTAACTCATGCTTATTACTCAGGGATCAGGTATAGAACTCCAAATTGGCTTAGATTAAGTTTCTGCCACTAGGCAGAGTGAGGGTTTGAAACAGAAGTTAAGCTCACAGATAAAATGAAGTTAAATTTCTAGAACACTTGAGTATCTGTCCTGGGATTTATATCTATCCTCTTAGTTGTGTCAGGTGCCCCAGAAGAGGTAGAGCTGCAGGTAATGCAGATTCAGAAAGTCTGATTAGAATGATTGCCATCATGGCCCAGAGTCCACCACCAAAGGACCTTTCTTTCCTCCTTACTAAGATTAGTACAAAATACTGAAAGTTCCGTCTCATGGGCTCAGTGGGATATGCTCATCTCCCCATGAGAACAATGGGGAGCAGTGGAGTCCAAACAGAGATGTTGCCCAGAGGGTGGCTTGGGCATGGGCTCTGGTGCAGATCTGACAAGCAAAGGCTAGCTATTTAGAGTTCTTGAAAACTAATACTTGTGCTTTAAAAAAGACACACTGCAGGGATTTCTCTTTTGGCCTTTTGACTTCTTTGGTGAGTGTAATTGTGACAGCTCAGAGAACAATCTTTGACAGACAATGAAAATTCAGAGCTCCTGATTTTAGAGGTTTTTGATACATCCAGTTGGCTCTTCAACCTCTGGTGCTCATGGCAGTCTGTAGAGGGAAATAATTGTATTGTTTGGGCAACTGCTGTTGGAGTGCTCAGTTACTGAGACTGGAAGCATTCTGGGTGGTCTAGAATCAAATCACTGAAGTAATTTGTCAAAGTCGCCTGCTTTTCTGGGATTCTGGTCTAGATGGGCTCAAATTTGCATCATAGATATTGTTGCTGTTGGCAAGGGTAGGGGCTGGATGGTAGATGGAGATTTCTGACATTAATTTTTGCTTGTCTGTGTTTGCCTTTGTTAGATGTATACTAGATATGTATTAAATTAAAAAAAATTATGGGGAGTGGATCAGGGAATGAAGAGACTGCTTCATCCCAACATAGGAGTTGAAGTGGAGGAGAGAACTGGAATATTGGGTTTTGAGAAAAAGAAGGAACTAGGAGGGTGCTTGGAACCTAAAAGTCACAGATGAACATGAACTGTTTCAATGACTACGTCCACCTGCTTTAAAATTTTATTTAATAATAGTAACAGCTGCTATTTAAGAGGCCCCCCTCTTTGCCATTGCCTGCATGTGGTGCTTTACTGATGCCATCTAAGGATAACTTGTGAGGCAGGTAACATTATCCCAGTTCAGAGAGGCTCTGCCAGCCCTACTTGCACTCAGCACAGTAGTTACAAAGTTGGGACTGGGCGCTGGAGGTGACCCGAAAGCTGGGGCTGCGGTGGAGGTTTCCATGCTCTCCCAAATTCCTATACCTTTCATGTCTCCTTCCCTGATTCCTTCCAGAGCCCATAGCTCTGGTTTGAGAGTGCTGAGACACAGAGTGAAGTGGAGATGGACGGCCATGGCATTATCCAAGCGGGAGTCGGTATCACTTGCTGAAACGCGCGTCCATCCTTCAGCAGAGCAAGAGTCTTTTCATTCAGGCTGTTTCTCCAGGCCCCCTCTGCCTCTCATTAGTCTGGTAGGGGCTGCTTGTCTTTCTTCTCTCTTGCTCAGTGTCCTTCTAATCTATTTTCCCACTTGGGCCTTCTCCCTGACACAATTTGATTTCCAGGTTGCTAGCAGGCTTCTCTCTGCCTTTGATTTATGTGCTCCTTCCCTGTGCCACATCTCTTAGCTGTACAGATGTGTCTTTGCTACTTTTCACATTTTCTTTAAAGACCCAAAGATGCTTGGCAGACCATTGCAGACAGAATGCAGAATAAACGACAGTTCTAGGGAGCCGGGTGTCTCAGGCTTGATGTAGGAATGAAGGAAGAGTCAGAACTCCTCAGGGTGCAGAGAAAGAAAAGTAAAGGGTAGATTTTCAGCTGCATATGGAGTGATTTTTGAACTTTCTTTTTTATTAATTTCAAGCCCTTCTAAGAAACAGGCAACACGGTTGAGAGGTACAATGTGAAAGATATGGGAGCTTAGTTTCAGTGGAGATCCCTCTGGCATCCGGCTGACTCGCCAGTGCTAGCTTTCCACCCTCCCCTCCCAAAAAAGTCAGAGGAGGGCCAAGCACCCATAAATCAGAAATATTTCAGTCTTTCATTGTTCCACACAACGGCAGATGCTTTTCAATGCCCCGGTTTTATTTTATATTTTATTATCCACCAGTCATTATCTGAATGCCTTTTGCAAACCTAAAATTTCTTCACAAAGACCCATCCATGCTTTAATTTGGTTGAATATTTATTTATTTATTTATTTATTTATTTATTTATTTATTTATTTATTTATTCATTCATTCATTCATTCATTCATTCATTCATTCATTCATTCATTCATTTTAACCCTCACCTGAGGATTTTTTCCCCATTGCTTTTCAGAGAGTGAAGGGGGTGGAGTGGGAAGAAACATTGATGTGGACACATCATCATTATTGGTTACCTCCTGAAGGTGCCCCCACAGGGGGTAGGGCCTGCAACGGAAATATGTGCCCTTGGCCAAAATCAAACCTGGGACCTTCAGTCCGTAGGCTGACACTCTAACCACTGAACCAACCAGCCAGAGCTAAGTTGGTTGAACATTTCAAAACTAAATGGGGGGTGGGGTGTGCATGGATGAATTTAACTTCCTTTCATCCTCACTTAGTGCATATTCTTGAGTTTGCTCAGATGCCTTAAACCAAACAAACCGAGTAATTTTAGGTAAAGGATATGGAAAAGTGATATAAACTGATGAAGAGGTATGCACTTCATACATCATGGCTATAGATATGAGCTCAAGAAGTTGAAGGATCCTAAAAATGGCATTGATGGACTTTCTGGAGGACAAGGAGTCATTTGGGTGATGAATGTTGAATATTTGAGCCATTAAAAGTGCTAGAGAAAACAGCCACGCGGAGACAGAAGAGCCATGCAGCCCAACAACATTCAGTCCCCTGATGAGGAAGGGACAACAGACCACAGAGCTGGCTAGTCTTGGAAAAACAAGCACCAGGGCCCCCATAGGGGCAGGAAGCCACTGGCTCCTGTCTTCTACACCCCCTGCACACCTCCCAGTGATTAAATCTCAGCACAAGAAGACAAGATTATATTATGTTTCAGTACTGTAAGAGGACACAAACCCTGGAAATCTTGCCATCAAACAGTTTACCTTCAGCCAAATGGAACATTCCACTGTGAATGCAAAGTGATCTATTGCCCTAATATTCCCGAGAGCCTCAGCAGAGAGCTATGGTGGTGGGGGTGGGGTCTGAGGCCTGGGGGTGGAGAGAAGGAGGGGTTTGCTTGCCTGGAAGGGGGAGGATTTCCTATTTGCTTTCTGGGAGGGAGGGATGGGACAGGTTTAGTTCTTGGTAGTTACTAGCTTACTACTTAAATGACCTTAGCAAGCAAGTTTCCTCTGAGCCTGTGCTAAGGACTCCAGAGCTTACAAAAGCTAGAGCTGACTTCTTTGTGACTCTTGAGGAGAACTTCAGACACTTACAGAGTGAAAAACATTGAGAGAGTAGATGCAAACAAGTTCCCCCATGTGGCAGCCTTCTCAGTCTGTGTGCCTCTGGTAAACCCTGTGCAGAGCTGAATGGCTCTAAAGTCCAAGGTGTTGTTTTGTTTATTTTATTTTTTTAGATATAATTGACATTAGTTTCAGGTGTACAGCATAATTTGATGATTGTATATTTTGCAAAATGATCACCACAATAAGTCTAATTAACATTCATTACCACACATAGTTTCAAATTTTTCTTCTTAGTAACTTTACTCGCTTAATAACTTTCAAATATAAGATACCGTTATTAACTATAGTCTCTATGCTGTACATTACATCCCCAGGACTTACTTATTTTATAACTGGAAGTTTGTACCTTTTGGCCACCTTTACCCATTTCACACACCTCTCACCCCCTGCCTCGCAACCACCAATCTGTTCTCTGTATCTATGAGTTCAGCTGTGTTTTTTGGTTTGTTTTTTAGATTCTATTTGTAAGTGAGAGCATATTGTCTTTGTGTGTTTGTCTGACTTATTTCACTTAGCATAGTGCCCTCAAGGCCCATCCATTTTGTTGAAAGCAGCAGGATTTCCTTTTTTATGGCTGAATAGTGTATATATATATATATATACATACACACACAGACACACACACACATATATACACCCTTCTCACCCAGTTCCCAAGCCCCTCCCCTCTGACAGCTGTCAGTTTGTTTTCTATACACACACACACACACACACACACCCACCCACCCATATTATCCATTCCTCCATTGATGAACACTTAGGTTGTTTTCATGTCTTGGCTGTTGTAAATAATGCTGCAGTCACATGGGGGTGTAGATATCTTTGAGTTAGTGTTTTTGTTTCCCTCTGCTGAACACCCAGAAGGGGAATTTCTGGGTTATATGGTGGTTCTGTTTTTAATTTTGAGGAACTTTCTTTTTTTAAAAAATTGAATTTATTGGGTGACATTGGTTAATAAAATTATATAGGTTTCAGGTGTACAGTTCTACAGCACATCATCTGTATATTGTATTGTGTATTCACCACCCCAAGTCAAGCCTCCTTCCATCACCGTGTATCACCCTTTACCCCTTCTGCCGGCCCCCACCCCCCTTCCCTCTGGCAGTCACCACACTGCTGTCTGTGTCCATGAGTCTTTTTTTTCTTTCTTTGCTTAATCCCTTCACTCTTTTCACCCAGCCTCCAAACCCCTCCCCTCTGACAGCTGTCCGTTTGTTTTCTGTATCCATGAATCTGTCTCCACTTTGTGTGTTAGTTTATTTTGTTCATTAGATTCCACATATAAGTGAAATCACTGGTTGGTTTCCTTTCCATTTTGTTGATGGTTTCCCTTGCTGCGCAGAAACTTTTTAGTTTGATGTAATATTTATTTTGCTTTTGTTGCCTTTGCTTTTGATGCCAAATCCAAAAAATTATCGCCAAGACCAGTGTCAAGGAGTTTACCTTCTATGTTTTCTTTGTATGGTTTTAGGTTCTGATGTTCAAGTTTTTAATCTTTTTCAGCTGCTATTATTCTTATACAACATAATGTAATACACTTTCAAACGAGGTGGGAGTTAGTTTTGGTGACTTCCATCTGAATTCCTGTGTTTCTCTCTTGGTTGGAGCTACCTTGAGCTCTAGGTGTTTATGTTGTTTTTCCCTTCCAATCCCCTCCCGCTCCCCACAGTGATAACCTGGTGTTCCTCCCACAGCACCCCCACCCCCAGCCCCGTTCCCTTAGGCCTGCCTTCTTTCCCATTCCCCAAGTGAATCTTAGCTTGGTCAGAAGTTAGAGAATCACAATCTAATTAAACCACTGTTTCTGGCCTTATTTCTCACTCCTATCTGGATATCTAATCAGGTATTGTCCTTGCTCCCCAAAGAGGTCCCAATGCAAACCCATCCTCTGCCCTCACTTGATCACACGTCTTCCTTTTATTCCTACACAGGCTCAAAGCTTTCGTGTCTCCTTGAATATTTTCTTACCCTCGGAGTTTGGGTGAGGCTGTTCCAAATTAGATACTGACCACCCTCCCCTCTGGCATCTCACTCCCATGCCTGAATAAGGCAATTGGAGTGGCCTCCGAATCTGGCCCCCTCACCTCTACCCTTTCCTCTTGTAATCCGTGGCCAGATTAGCCTCCTTGGAATCCTTCTCTCCATCCCCATTAACAGTGGCCTTGGTGCAGCCACCGCGTCTCGCCTGGCAACTCCAGAGACCTCATAACTGGTGCCCCAGAGCCGCCCATGTCCCCATCTGGTGCATTCTTCACACTGTGCCAGAAAGATATTTACACATTATAGACACAGTCGAGTTGCTCCCCAGCTTTCTGTGGCACTTAAAATCCAGGCTCATTGCCATGACTTGTAAGGTTGGCATGAACTAATGCCTTTTCCCCCCATGCCACCTTTTCCCACCCCCTCTCTTGCTCCTGCCCTCCACTCACATCAGCATTTTTCCAGTCTCTTGAGGTCAGAGATCTCCTTTCTCCTTCAGGTCTTTATGCAAGCATGAAAGGTTCCTTTCCCAAATCTCTACCTGGCCATCTCGTGTGTCCTTCAGGATGTCATTTTCTCAATTTCAGTTAAGTTTCCAGCCCCTCATTCTTCGTACAGGCTCCTGTTCATCGTCTGCCTTATCATAATCTTTAATGAGGTATTTATTTGTATGAATACTTCTTTATCTTCTCTCCCTGCCATAAGCTCTGTGACAGCAGGGCCTATGTGTGTTTTTCTCAGCATCCAGTACCCAAGGCCTTGTGCCTGGCAGAGGTAGGCACACTGGTATTTGTTGAATAAATTAATGAGTAAATGAGCTTCTCTCCTCTGCTCACATACCTTCTCTGGCTCCCACTATGTCACCCAGAGAAGTCCAAGTTTGCTTGACCATTTTTAAATTTTTAAAACTTACTTATTTTTTATTTTAAAATTTATTTTCTTTTTCTTTTCTTTTTTTTTTTTTTAATATATCTCTATTGATTTCAGAAAGAGGAAGGGAGAGGGAGAGAGAGAGATAGAAACATCAATGATGAGAGAACCACTGATGGGCTGCAGCCCACAACCTGGGCATGCGCCCCGACGGGGAACTGAACCCTGATCGCCTGGATCCTACTACTCAACTGCTGAGGCACCCCTGGCTGGGCTCTTTTTCTTTTTTTTAATTTTTTAATTTTATTTTTGTTTAAAATATTACAGATGTCCCTTTTTCTCCCCAGTGACTCATTCCACCCCGTTCCATCCCACTCTCCAGACCCTCTCCCCACCATTGTCCGTGTCCTTGGGTTGTTCATATATGCACATAAATTCTTTGGTTAATCTCTCCCCCTCAACCCACCATCCTTCTTCCATCCCTCTGACATTCCTCAGTCTCATCCGTGCTTCCATGTCATTGAATCTATTCTGCTCATCAGTTTATTAAGTTCTTTAGATTCCACGTATAAGTGAGATCATGTGATGTTTGTTTTTCTCTGCCTGGCTTATTTCACTTAGCATAATTTTCCCCAGGCCCATCCATACTGTCCCAAAGGGTACGAGATTCTTCCTCTTTACAGTTGCGTAGTATTCCATGGTGTAAATGTCCCACAGCTTTTTTATCCACTCATCTACTGATGGGCACTTGGGCTGTTTCCAGATCTTGGCTATTGTAAACTCTGCTGCTATGAACATCGGGGTACATATATTCTTTCTGATTAATGTTTCAGGATTCTTAGGATACATTCCTAGGAGTGGAATCACTGGGTCAAAAGATGGCTCCATTTTCCATTTTTTGAGGAACCTCCATGCTGTTTTCCATAGTGGTTGCACCAGTCTGCATTCCCACCAGCAGTGTACTAGGGTTCCCCTTTCTCCACACCCTCGCCAGCACATGTTGTTTGTTGATTTGTTGATGGCAGCCATTCTGACAGGTGTGAAGTGATACCTCATTGTGGTTTTAGTTTGCATCTCTCTGACGATTAGCGACATTGAGCATTTTCTCATATGTTTCTTGGCCATCTGTGTGTCCTCTTTGGAGAAGTGTCTATTCAGTCCTTTGCCCATGTCTTAATTGGGTTGTTTGTCTTCCTCTTGCTGAGTGCTATGAGTTCTTTGTACACTTTGGAAATTAGCCCCTTATCAGATACATCCTTGGCAAATATGTTTTCCTAGACCTTGGGTTCTTCTGTATTTTAAGGCTGTTTTCTTTCGCTGTGCAGAAGCTTTTTAGATTGATGTAGTCCCATATGTTTATTTTTTCTTTTGTTTCTCTTGCCCTAGGAGATGTATCAGTGAAAAGTCTACTATGTAGGATGTCTGTGACTTTACTGCCTATGTTTTCTTCCAGGATTTTATGGTTTCATGACTTACATTTAAGTCTTTTATCCATTTCGAGTTTATTTTTGTGTATGGTGAAAGTTGGTGGTCTAGTTTTCATTTTTTTGCATGTATCTGTCCAATTTTCCCAGCACCACTTATTGAAGAGACTGTCTTTACTCCATGGGATACTCTTGTCTCCTTTGTCAAATATTAACTGACCGTAATGGCGTGGGTCTACTTCTGGGGGTCTCTGTTCTGTTCCATTGATCTACATGCCTGTTGTACCAATACTAGGCTGTTTTGATTACAATGGCTTTGTAATACAGTTTGAAATCTGGTAATGTGATCCCTCCCGCTGTTCTTTTTTCTCAAGATGGCTGCAGCTATTCTGGGTCTTTTTTGGTTCCATATGAATTTTTGAAATGTTTGTTCTAGGTCTGTGAAATATGCTGTTGGTATTTGAATAGGAATTGCATTGAATTTATAAATTGCTTTGGGTAGTATGGACATTTTAATGATATTAATTCTTCCAATCCATGAGCATGGTATATTCTTCCACTTGTTTAAATCTTCCTCTACTTCTTTTTTCAGTGTTGCGTAGTTTTCCAAGTACAGGTCTTTTACATCCTTAGTTAAGTTTATTCCTAGGTATCTTATTTTTTTAGTTACAATGGTAAATGGTATTGTTTTTTCAGTTTCTCTCTCTGAAAGTTCATTGTTGGTGTATAAGAATGCCATTGATTTCCAGATGTTATTTTTGTATCCAGCTACCTTGCCAAATTCGTTTAACAAATCTAGGAATACTTTGTTGGAGTCTTTAGGGTTTTCTATGTACAATATCATGTCATCTGCAAATAATGACAGTTTTACTTCCTCCTTTCCAATTTGGATACCTTTTATGTTTTCTTCCTGTCTGATGGCTATGGCGAGGACTTCCAGTACTATGTTGAATAAGAGTGGTGAAAGTGGACATCCCTGTCTTGTTCCTGTTTTTAAGGGAAATGGTTTTAGTTTTTGCCCATTGAGTATGATGTTGGCTGTAGGTTTGTCATATGTGGCCTTTATTATGCTGAGGTATGATCCCTGTATTCCCAGTTTGCTGAAAATTTTTATCAGAAATGGGTGCTGGATTTTGTCAAATGCTTTTTCTGTGTCTATTGATATGATCATATGATTTTTGTCCCTCATTTTGTTTATGTGATGTGTCACATTTATTGATTTGTGGATGTTGTACCAGCCTTGCATCCCCGGAATAAATCCCACTTGGTCATGATGTACGATCTTTTTAATGTATTGCTGGATTCGGTTTGCTAGTATTTAGTGAGGATTTTAGCATCTATGTTCATCAGGGATATTGGCCTGTAATTTTCTTTCTTTGTAGTGTCTTTATCTGTTTTTGGGATTAGGATGCTGCTGGCCTCATAAAAAGAGTTTGGGAGTTTTCCCTCCTTTGAATTTTCTGGAATAGTTTGAATAGAATAGGTGTTAATTTTTCTTTGAATGTTTGGTCCAGGACTTTTGTTTGCTGGGAGTTTTTTGATTACTGATTCAATTTCATTAGTTGTTATCAGCCTATTCAGCTTTTCTGCCTCTTCTGGATTCAGCTTTGGAAGGTTGTATGCTTCTGGGAAGCATGTTGTCCAATTTGTTGGCATATAGTTGCTCATAGTATTTTCTTACAATCCTTTGTATTTCTGTTGTGTCAGTTGTTATAGCGCCTCTTTCATTTCTGATTTTATTTATTTGGGTCCTCTCTCTTTGTTTCTTAGTGAGTCTGGCTAAAGGTGCATCAATCTTATTTACCTTTTCCAAGAACCAGCTCTTGGTTTCATTGATTTTTTGTATTGTTTTTTCATTCTCTATGTCATTAATTTCTGCTCTGCTTTTTATTATTTCCTTCCTTCTACTGCCTCGGGGCTTTTTTTGCTGTTCTCATTCTAGTTCTTTTAGTTGTTGTGTTAGATGGTTCATTAGATCTTTTTCTTGTTTCTTGAGATAGGCCTGTGATGCTATGAATTTTCCTCTCAGGACTGCTTTCGTCGTGTCCCGTAGATTTTGGGTTGTTGTCTGTTCATTTTCGTTGCTTTCCATGAAGTGTTTGATTTCTTCCTTGATCTCATTGGTAACCCACTCATTGTTTAATAGCATGCTATTTAGCTTACATGTGTTTGAATATTTTTGAGTTTTTTTATACTGCTTGATTTCTAGTTTCATGGCATTGTGATCTGAGAAGATGCTTGATATGATTTCAATCTTCTTATACTTGCCTTGTGCCCTAAAATGTGGTCTATTTTTGAGAATGTTCCATGTGTACTTGAGAAGAATGTGTATTCTGCTGCTTTGGGGTGAAAAGTTCTGTAAATGTCAATTAAATCCATTAGGTCTAGTGAGTCATTTAAGGTCTGTGTTTCCCTGTTGATTTTTTGCCTTGATGGTCTGTCCAGTGCTGACAGTGGGGTGCTAAAGTCCCCCACTATGATTGTGTTGCTGTCAATCTTCCCCTTAAAGTCCACCAAGAAATTTTTTATATAGTTAGGTGCTCTTATATTGGGTGCATAAATGTTTATAAGGGTTATTTCCTCCTGTTAGGTTGATCCCTGTAGTATTATGTAGTGCCCATCTTTGTCTCTTGTTATGGTCTTTATTTTGAAGTCTGTTTTGTCAGAAATAGGAATTGCTACTCAATCTTTTCCTTTCCATTTTCATGGAATATTTTACTCCATCCCTTCACTTTTAGCCTGTGTGAGTCTTTTGCTCTCAGGTGGGTCTCTTGTAGACAGCATATATTTGGGTCCTGTTTTCTTATCCATTCAGCTACCCTTTGTCTTTTGATTGGACCATTTATTCCATTTACATTTAAAATTACTATTGATATCAACTTATTTAATGCCATTTTCCCCCTTTATGCTTATGTACCTTTCTCTCACTATTCCTTCTTTTTCTTAAAGCAGTCCTTTTAGAATTTCTTGCAATGCTGGTTTGGTGGTACTGAACTCCTCTATCCTTTTTTTGTCTGGGAAGCTCTTTATTTCCCCTTCAATTTTAAGTAATAGCCTTGCTGGATAAAGCAATCTTGGTTGCATGTTCTTGTTTTACATTACCTGGAGAACTTTATGCCACTCCCTTCTGGCCTGAAGAGTTTCTGTTGAGAAATCAGCTGTCAGCCTTATGGGGGTTCCCTTGTAGGTCACTGCTTGTCTCTCTCTTGCAGCCCTTAATATTTTCTCTTTGTCCTTGACATTTGCCATTTTAATTATGATGTGTCTTGGAGTGGGTCTCTTTGGGTCCCTCTTGTTTGGAACCCTCTGTGCTTCCTAAACTTGTGTGGCTTTCTCCCTCGACAGCCTAGGGAAGTTTTCTATCATTATTTCCTCCACCAAGTTCTCTATCCCTTGCTCTCTTTCCTCCCCCTCTGGCACTCCTATAATGAGAATGTTGTTTTGCTTCATGTTGTCCCAAGCCTCCTTAGACTGTTCTCATGCTTTTAAGTGTTTTTTCTTTTTGCTGCTCTGATTGAGTGATTTTTCTCTACCTTGTCTTCTAAGTCACTTATTCTATCCTCTGCTTCACTGAGCCTGCTTTTAATTCTTTCCAGTGCATTCTTGATATCAGATACAGCATTCTTTATCTCTGAGTTTTGTTTACGTTATATATCTCTTTTTTCATGTTTTCCCTAAAGTCCTCAATCTTATCCTCTATTGCCTTGTTTTTCTCTTTAAGTTTCTTAAACATCTTCATCATCAATACTCTAAACTGTGTTTCTGATAACTTGCTTAACTCCATCTCATTAAAGACTTCTTCTGGTGATGTTTCCTTTTCTTTTATTTGGGAGTTGTTTCTTTGTCTCCCCATTTTGGTAGGTCTTAGTGTGTGTATCTATATATTAGATATATTTGCTGACTTGTGGGATGGGATTTTGTCTTGTAGGTCCAGTGGAGCCCAGAGGTGTGTTTTCCTTGTACTTCTGAGCTCTTTGCTCTAGGCGTGTCCCTCTTGTGGGTGTCCCTTTTGTGGTTTCTTTATGTTCTCCTGTTGTGGTTGGGTCTAGATTGTCATTGATCAGTCCTTGGGAGGACCCTCCTCTCAGGTTGGCTGTGTCTCAGCCCCAGTCTTGTCATGTAAGCTGTTGTACAGGTGCTGGCAAGGCAGGATAATACACAACTAAACTTCCAGGAAACAACGGGTATCTTACAAAATATCTTGACAGTCACAATGAAAACAAGCCATGTGAAAATAGAACTGGGAGAGTGAAGGGAGAACACACACACACACACACACACACACAAAGCTTAAAAAAAAGAAAGAGAGAAAGAAAAGTAACGCTTAGAGAGAGAAATGTGTATTGTTGTTAATAGTGGTGAAAATTTAGAAAATAATAATAAACTAAAATGTAAAAAATAGAGAAGCTACCGGGAGATAACAGAAGCAGAGAAAAGATTCTGAAAGAAGGGGCAGCAAAAAATTAAGGGAGAGAATAGGAATAGGATAATAGTTGAAAATGAGAAAACAAAAATACAATAAAGAGAATAAGAAAAGTAACAAGCGAACAAAACAACAGGAAGACAGAGGGAGGATAACAAAAAATGAAAGAAAAGTAGAAAAAGAAAAAAGAAAAAGACAAAAAAGTTATGCCAATGGATTGAGAGGAGAGAGAGAGATAAAGCCCAGGCAGGAAGGGAGTCTGGTAAGAGATTTGGTGGAAAGTATAGAGGAAAGCAGTAAACTTGGTTATAATGATAAAGTCCCAGTCATTAAGCAGGGATATCAAGAAAGTCTTGATAGTAGAAGCAAGGATAAAACAAAACAAAGCAAATAAATAAAACAAAACTAAAAACAAGCTAAGCAAGAGAAAATTCTTTTATAAAAAAGAGAAAACAATTTAGTTAAAAATGTTTTTGAAACAAATTTAAAAAAATTATTATAAAATTTAAAAAAGAAGAAAAAACAAATAAATTTTCTTCCCTTTCTCTTCTTCTTAAGGAAAAAAGAGAAAAAACAAACAAACAAAAAACAAACAAACCAAAACCAAAACCAAACCAAACCAAAACAGAAAAATAAAAGACAATCAGGTGGGTTTCTTCTGGGCAGCCTATGTTGTCTGAGGCTCACTGTTTTGTATGCTGATTTCAGTTCTCCTGGGAGGTGCTTGTGTAGCAGTCAATGTGAGGAGAGACCGGCGGGCTCCGCCCCTCCCTGCTCAGCTCTGGCTGGCTGGTCGCACCAGGCCCGCCCCTCAGACAGTCTACTGTGCAGACCCCAATCCCAGCCTCCGCTGGTCTGTCTGCGCAGTGCAGGCTGGGAAGGTGGGAGCCAGTTCTGTGATCATACTCACAAATGCACAAAGCAACACACAGGCAGAGAGTCAGCCCGGCAAGGTCCCGCCACCCTCGAACCAACGCCCCCAGCGAGAGGGGACCCAAAGTCAGCTTCACGCAGCTCCCCGCACCTCTGGTCCCAGCAAACTCGGGCGGCTTCACGCGCCACCACGGCGCCCCTCAGGGCTGGTCACAGATTCCAGCCTCTCAGCACTGGGAGCTCAAGGCCGGAGGGCTCCTCCCCCCTCAGCGCCCCGCAGACTCAGCACTTTCTGGGGCTCAGCACAACGCCCCACAGGGAGGCAGAAGGTCCCCGTGTGTGGCCACTCAGCGCAGTCCTCTGGTCCCTTACCACTTGGGTACCACACACCCTGGGACAGCCTTTCCCATGGTCAGCATTAGACACCAGTCGAGTCTGCCACTAGAAGCTTTGTTTCCTAGGAAGGCGCCGGCCGCCATTAGAGGCCTTGTTTCCTAGGAAGGAGCCATTCCCACCGGGACTCACCGCTCCCCTGGGCCCCTCGGCCCTCTGCGGGGTGCTCCTTCCCCTCTCGTCGCTCTGGGTGTGGGGTCCCCGCTTTTGGATGCCGTCCGCACTCCCGAGGGGAGGGAGCTTTCGGCCTCCAGGCCTCGGGGCTCGGAGCCCAGCACAGGCTTCAGGGGGACCCCCCCTTCCTATGCCCCCCCTCTTACCGGACTCCGTGATGTGTCTTCATTGCTCCCCACTCGCGCTCCGTCCACTCAGGTATGTGTCTCTGGTTTTTCCAAGCTGGCTCCGTAGGATTTTAGGAGGAAATCGAGTCCGTGGCTGGGAGCGGGGGCCTCTGCTGCTTCTCGCAGCGCCGCCATCTTCCCCTCCCTATTTTATTTTTCAATTACCGTTGACATCATTTGTTTGATCTTAATTCACATAATTACCCTTCACAAATTCATGCTCCCACAACACAAAACTTTTTCCTATTATTTCCACAACTTCTGTATTTTTCTGCTTTAATGACTTTATTTTACTCTACATTAAAAGATTTCATGAGTGAACCAATTAAGGACCGTTCCTATATTACACCCAGCCTGCAAGGTCCATATAAAATACAACTTCTGCCATGAAGCGTTTAGATACCCCCAGCTGGAGCTTATTTTGCCTTCTTCCACCTTCTATAACACCTTCTCTGGGGCAATTAAAGGCATTTGTTGCTTTCTGCTTCTCTTTTCAAATTTCTTTCTGCATGTCTGACCTTGTTTACTAAACTGTGACTTTCTTGAGGGTAAGATTCACATTCTAATCACCTTTGTATCTGCCACCGCGATGCTTCAGCTGCAGCAGGTGCTCAGCGAAGACAAATTTTTAAGGATGACTGATCCAAAGTGATTATGGTTTTTCATAGAGCTTAAATGACAGTTCCCTTTAGAAACACGTGGGGGTGCCCTAACCAAGCAAAAGTATAGGGACTGCACTACTTGGATTATTGCTAGACTGTTTTAAAGGTGATGGCGCTCCTTTTGAATTCTGTCTCACTGGTCATACTGACCATCTGTGGATGACAGAAGAGAAATGCAAAGGCTAAGTACGTGGGCAAAGTAGGAGAGTTAGTAAATCAAATTCAAAGATTGCACCTGATCAGAGAGACAAGGCAAGGCACAACACCTGCTTTCTCTGAATGAGGGGCCCCACCTATGATCACAGACTATGGCTATTACCTTGGTATCACGGATCTCTAAGTGAAGAAAGGCTGGGAGTTGTGCTATGGACGAAACTGTAACCCCTCAAAAGTCCTGTGTTGAAGTCCTGCCCCCCAGTGTGATGGCATCTGGAGATGGGGGCTTTAGGAGGTAATTAGGTTCAGATGAATTCATGAGAGAGGGGCCCCCATGGTGGGATTAGTGTCCCTATATGAAGAGGAAGAGAGAATAGAGCTCTCTCTCTGTCATGTGAGGTCACAGTGAGAAGCCTGCTGTCTGCAAGCCAGGGAGAGGGCCTCACCAAGAACCTGACCACCCAGCACCCTGATCTCTAACTTGCAGCCTCCAGAACTGTGAGGAACTGTTTTTTCAGCCTCCCACTCGGTGGTTATGGCAGCCCAAGGAGACTAAGGCTGTGTGCAGAGATGGGGCTGCCTTTCAAGCTCTTTTCCCTTTCATGGAGAAATTGATATTTAGGTAGAAAATACTGAAACATAAGTTGGGAATAGACAATGGAATTTCAATTCCCTCTCAAATCCTCTGACTTTGTTTCCTTAGTGTATCGGTATTTTGAAGACCTGTCTTACATGTACTGAAAAAGCACCACTATTCTCTTCCTTCGTATCAGGTATGATGGCGGCAAATCTCTTTTATTAATTTGTTTGGATCAGAATCTTATTTCTATTTTTTAATGAAATCCTTTCCATTTTAAATGTGGGGACATTATGTGGGAAATAAGCTCTGAGGACTCTGTCATCTGGGATAAATGGATTTTTTTCACTATTGGTCTAAATGTGCAAACCATTCATTGGCATTAATCCAAGGATGTCTACACAACAATAGCCACATGCTACCTGGGGCCCTCCGAATGCCTGGACTTAATTGTGTCAAACCATTGCTTTCCTGATCCGTCACTATCCGGTGCCTTTTTTTACATTTTTTAATGTACACATTTATTTATGTGTATAAACTGAGTTTGAATTAGCTGAAAACATTGGCAGAATTTGAAGGTGCAATTTAAAGTGGTTTACAAGCTGAAGTAGAAACTCCTCCTTTCTTGTCCTCCACCTACTCTCTCTGCCCTCTCAGGCACTTTGTGCTATTGTGTATGTGTATCAGTGTGTGTGGGTGTCTGTGCATAATCGTATTCTATATAAGTTAAAGATGGGGCTGAGTTTCACATCTGGGTCAACATGGTGTAGCCGTGATAACACAAGTGTCTTTCTTCTCACCCTCCTACTTAGAAATCACAGGAATCTCAGGGAAGGCTTTGAACTTCCACAGTCCACAGAATGGTGAAAAGGAACTGAACCAATTATCATTAGAGCTTGAGAAGTAGAGAAGTTACATATACTTTCTTAATGTCTATATTTTATAACACACAACATAAACTTGGAATAATACAGTGAAATGTTTTACAACCTGCTTTTTCTTGCTAATAAATTATAAATACTCCTTTGACACTAAGTACTCTCCCACAAATGATTTTAATAGTATCGTATAGCTCTACTATAATTTATTTAACCAATCTCTTTTAACAGACATTTATGTTGTTTCTAATTTTTTAATATTATAAATAATACCACAATGAACAGCCTTTTTCATAAATCTCTCTGCACATGTCTGATATTTCTCTGGGATGAATTCCTAGAAGCAGAGTTGCTGGATCAAAGGATATGAAAATATTTGATGGCCTCTGGTACCTGTTGCCAAATTGTCCTTCAGTAACATTGTTTTTCTGCTCTCAGGTATTTTAAAGAGAAAGGGTGTGAACTGGGATCCAACTTAGAAATCTGCTCTTGATATGGCTGAATTTGTTCCACAAAGATTGAAATTCTCGCTGGATACCTTACATTGTACATGTACATACAACTTTGTAAAATGGACAGTTTTCCAGGGATGTTAAAGACTTCTGCATTCATAACTAAGGGAAACGTGGTAGAAATGGGGGTGGGCAGAGCGGGAACAGGAAAATTGAGAATTACTAAAATTTATTGGTCAACCATCTCAGATAGTTCACAGATTGATTAGCAAAATCTCCAGAGAAGGACACAAATGTTATAACTTTGAGATTAGACTATCATGAAGTTAAAACACAGCACTTTATAAAATGCTTATTTCAGTATTTAGGCAATCTCAGCAATTTATGCCACTTTGAGACACAAGAGATGTGTCTTCTCACTCATGGGACTGAAACTGAAAGGGGTTTCTTTCTTTTTGTCCACAATGCCTTTTATAAATGAAGGAACTGACCTCCTTCGGTCAGATATGTCCCCTAGGTTTTTGTTTTTTTCAAAAATATTGCTTATTGCCATCTTTTTGTGTTCTGTCTTTCCTGCGCCTCCCTGCTGTGACTCCCTGCCATTACCTCCATTACATCCAATCAAGGCCTCCACATCATCGGTGTGGGCCCGCAATCAGGACATCCAAGTTCTAGTAATCTCACCTCTCAAGATATGTCTGCTCATCTATCAAGTGACAGAGTTAAGCTAATTGGAATGTTAAAGAAAAAGCAGAGCTGGACAGTAGTTAAAGCAGTAAATACATCCTTTATTCAGGACTATTGCAATAGGAGAAAAGAGACTTCAGTAGAGAACTGGGCTCAACTCCAAATACAGCATGGCCAAGTGGGAATTTACAGTCAAAGAGCAGGTTGGGGGGCAGAAAATTATAAGAAGAAATACCAGGGGTAGGGGGATTTGGGCTAAACTGCCTTAACAGGATTCTTGCTGAAGACAGGCCAGGTAATCAGGCATCAGCTGGGGGATGGTGGAGGCTGAGGAACCTGAATGGATATTGAGGCTGATGAGATATGATGAGTGATCAGATACAGAGAATGGAGACTAACTAAACCAACTTAGCAGGATTCTTGCTAAAATTGGACAAGGCAGAGATGAACACGGAGATCCTAAAATTGAGGCCTGGTTGAAAAAAAGTTAGGAGAGGCTGTGTTGAGTTTGGCGAAGGAGAGGATCTTTGTCAGGATGTTTCCAAATTGGGTCATCAGAAAAACCCTAGGGGTTCTGAGGAGGATCCTTTAGACTGTGGATTGCAAGAGGTTGGTGCTGAGAGGTCAAGTCCCATCCCAACCTCACTGTCAGCCTGAGCAGCTCCACTCTTATTTGAGCACATCTGTCTGATATGTTGGGTCTTATCCAAAACTTGTTTGTTTGGTTTAAATTAGTAGAACCTTTTCTTCAAACTTTGAAGACCATGAAACCAGAAGATGTGTGAAGACCTTTCCAAATACACCGCTTTGGGATCCTGAGTCAGCTTAAAGCAAGCAAAGGGCTTAATATTCTTCCTAACAGACACCCCAGGGAACTTTACGAGTAGGAGAGAAGCTTTTCATGAATCACAGAAACTTGCTGTGTTCTGCTGGTTCTTTTTGTTAGAAGCGTGTCCTTCAAGGGCAGACCTTCCCTATAGCAGGTTTCCATAGCCAACACCGAAACTCGGTGTCTGAGCACATCTCTTCCCCTTCCCACTGATGATTATTCACCACTGCTCCCAAGTTCACATTTCACAGCCTCCATCCTCTGTGGGAGGCCTGATCATCCATCCGTTCCCACAACACACGCTGTAGTATGATTAGTGCCTGTTTTGCAGAAGAGGAAACTGGGACACAGAAAGGATGAGCAACTAACTTCAAATAGCATGCCTTGTCTATCAGGGGGAGTGAATCAAGCCTGGAGCTTCCTAAAAACAGTTCACTTCCTGCTAAATGCTACTCTCCCAGTGGAGAGACTTATTTCTCTTTTCTGATCTCTTGATGGCACCCGGAGTGCTTCTCCCTTTTTATTTTCTTCTGGGAAACCAGCCCAGCAAGCTTGGCCACAGTGCCCAAGGAGGCAGTCTCTGGACTTGGAAGGGTGGGGCCTCAGAGTCAAAAGACACACCTCAGTGCTCTGGGAGGGTGATGACACCTTTCACGTGGGACCCAATAAAAGGAAGAGACAAAGAGGTTTGTTCTTGTTGCCTGCTCCTACCTCTTAGAGTCTGTGTCTCTGTTGTCTTGGGGACATATTTGTGCTGCAGCAAAACAAAGCAAAATATTTGTGGGGACATCACAGAATAACCCAGAGACAACCAAGCAGTTGACTGAGTTTCAAATAACATTTAAATTTATGGTCATAGGTCATGACTTAAAAGCCCGGGCCCATTTCTTGTGCAAGAGCTGAGTGTTTTTGAAAGACAGGGTTTTAGAGTTAACTTTGAGTGCTAAGAAGCAAAGCCCAAAGAACTCAGCAAACAAGGGCTATATCATTAGGCAGGGCTTCCTGACCTTTCCCATTTTGTGGCACACACAGAAAACAGTAGGACATACTATATTTGTAGAGCATACTGGGCAGTGTCACTGAACACCCACCCAGGGGGACTCCACTGCAGGCCCCACCTGTCCACCTCAGGGTGGGAGGGACCAACACCTTATCCCACCCATTCTGGCTGCTATTGGGAAGAATCACAGTGATATGAGAATAGCATTTCCCATTAAAAAAAGAAAAGAGACATAAAAATAACATGTAGACAGCAGAGACTAGAGTGAGACTCTGAAGTGGTTACCCTGAACAGGGCATCAGGAGGGGACACTTATCATAAGATCTACCCTCATGACAATTAAGAGTACTCTCCACTGCTCAGCTGGGCCTGGCTCAGCGGTTGAGCGTCGACCTAGGATCCAGGTGATCAGGGTTCGATTCCTGGTCAGGGCACATGGCTGGGTTTCGGGCTGCAGCCAATCAATGACTCTCTCATGATTGATGTTCTTTCTCTCTCCCTCTCCCTTCCTCTCTCTGAAATCAATAACGATATATATATAAAAAAAAGAGTACTCTCCACTTATCCATCCTGCATAACTGAACACGTGTATCCTCTGACCAACATCACCTCATTTCCCCTCCCCCAGCCCCTGGCAACCACCCTTCCACTCTCTGCTTCTGAATTTGACTCAGATTTCCACATATAAGCAGCATCGTGTAGTATTTGTCCTTCTGTGTCTGTTTTTTTTCCACTTAGCACATTATTCAGCTTTCAGTGAAGGAAATCCTGCTATGTGCAGGGACACGAGTGACCCCATACACACATTTTATACCACCAAACTGAGAAGTCAGCTCCTCAGTGAGCAACATCCTGTTCAGGTTATCTCATAGCATCAGTATCCCCAAGAACAGGAGACAGGTATTAATTAGCTTAGCACTGTTCACACAGGCACCTAGGGTGGCTTTCCTTAAGCAAGGAAAATCTTACTGGGAGGTGAATTCCAGTGTCTGGCTCAAGGTTTTCCATGACAATTTAGCAAACTGCACCCCCCCTCCGCCCCACCCTGCTGGCTTCTCCAGTGGGCACTTTCCTTCTGTCTTTGTGGGGTGGGGCCCAGGCACACTGCTGAGGGAAGCTGGGGTCCCCATCCTGAACCTTGTTGTTTGCTCTTGGCTGCCTGCCTCCTCCCCAAACCCCTGCTGGGCCCCAGGTCAGCTCAACTCAGCTGCCCTCACTTGGTTTTGGCCTTGAGCCTCCACCCTCTCTACTTGGCTCTTCCTGGACTTCTCTCCACTGTGATGGGACCTACAGACTGTTTCTTCTGCAACTGATACACCCCTTGGTTTCAGTGAGTCCTTTTCTGGCTCAAGTAATTTCCCCTTTTTAAAGCTGGGTGACATCCACTTCTCTCTCCAGCCACCATTTGTTGCTTCCAACCACCTGCTTTCCACACCAGTTGGAGAAAGAAAAGTTATTCTTAGTATGTTTTCCCTCATCTGTCCACTCTTTCCTGCCTCCTTTCTCTCTCTCTGAGCTTGGACACGTGGTGTCAGGCAGAGGCCTTGCTCATTGTTAGTGTCAAGATGGAGCAGGCATTCTGCTGTGAGGTTGGTCGGGTCAAAGTCCTGAACAGTCTCTCTTTTTTGGTTCCTACTGGTCTCTGGCGTGTGGTCAGCTCTGCTTTGGCTGGGGCGGGCCTGGGCCCGGTGGGGAGGCCTGACACAAAGGCAGCCCCTCAGCCTGCTTGCCGGGTGGTGCCTGGAGCACAGCGGTCCCTCCTTGATCCCTAGTGCCAGCTGGGCCTCGGTCCTCTCACTTCCTGCCATGCCAGCTCCGGTTATGAAAGGACAGTTCTTTATTTGGGCCAAATGCAGCTTCCACTCCACCCATCCTCGGAGGTGTTTCTTGGTTTAGGGCATGTCTGTGATGCAAAGTCATCACTCCTGTGGATTGGGTGAATTTTAAGGCAAATCTGCATAGAGGGTAGGGGATGGAGCCCAGGTTTCTGGTTGGGTTTTGCTCTTGGGCTGCCTTGCAGCCCGGCTGTGCAGGACACCCAAGAAGGCCTCTGGACTTTCCCTTATGAGGTCACATGCCATAATGTCAGAGGGAAGTATCTGCACATACAATTCAGATACTGGGACACAGGCCCCTGTTGTAGCATCACTTTTGCCTCCTTCCTCTTAAGCTGCCCCCTCAAAACCCAGCAGGAATTTTTTTCTATCCAGGATCTTAAAGTCTTTCAAAGACATCCATAAATTCCTTCTCCACTGCACCCAACAGTGGATGTGTCATGGCTTGTGTGACTCTTAGGCATGTTCTGAGTGATAGTAAGGAAGGTCCAGGAAAATTAAGGAACAGGTGTGGGGTGATCAAGCCTCAGTCCATGGGAACCCCAATTACCATCCTCTCTGTGTACCTGTCGGACTGCCTTTCCCTCAGGCATGGTTGGAATCTGGCAGATTCTTTGCAGCAAGCATGTGGATGTTGAGTCGTAAATTGTTAGAAATGTGTAAATGCGTGGGCAGCCTTTTGTCCGGATTCTCATACCTACTCAGGCTTTCCTTCCACTAGTGTTTGCATTCAGAGCAGTAGGAGTTCAAACGACTTCCCTCCTGGCTTAGACTTCATGCAAATTCCACACCTGCTCTGGGTGATTTTGTACAAGTGCAGTGAATAATCTGGCCTGTTGTACCTTGAGTTCTGGAAACGCAGACACCTTTATGCAGCAGACTTCTCAGAGGGGCTACTGAGGGTAAGCCAGAATAGCTGGGTGCCCATGGACGCTCAAAATAGCAGACAGTTCTCAAAGTAAACAAATATAGCAAGGATTTGTGATTTTGAAGGGGCCTTTTCATCGGGAAAGAAAACATAAGGTGGTGTTTATAATGTTTTGTTGCCAGAGATGCCTCCATGTAAATGGATAAAAATACCCACACATCCTTGAAACAATGCCAAGGAAGGGGGCAGAAAGTGAGCGCTGAGGGAAGGCCCTGGGGTACTAAGTAGAATAAACTCTTCCATTGGAAGGGGGAAAGCCCCGCGTGCTGGCTATTCTGCTTGAGCTGTGCTGGGTGTCTGGAATTTGACCAGCTGCAACGAAGGGGTCTGGATGCAAAGAAGACAGGCTCTGGATTCTAGTTATGTTCTGAAATCTTCCTATGATGTTCCCGAGGGTCTTTCCTTGCACAGCTCAAAATGAAGCCCTGCCATCCAGAATTGCCACACGTTTGCACAAGCAGTCCCCTTTGCCCAGCACCTGCCTTTCTTTCTTGGAATCTCAGATTCCCTCCTACTCACTATCCCTCATCTCTGCAGAAAAGGCGGTGGGGGAGAGGGTGTGACTGCAGAATTCAAAGGGCTTCTTTTAGGAATCCGCTATACTTCTAACACCTAGTTACACGGGGAACACGTTTCTTTCAGATGGCACAGATTTGGGTGATGGAGGAGTCCTATTTCTGAAAGTCCTGTATCTGTTCATCAGGTGAGGTCCTGTTGCTTCTTTCCCCCCCTTTCTAATGTCCTTTTTTCTCACACTATGAAGAAAATAAGAAGAATGATAATAAAAATTTCTTCCCTCAATCAATGAATACTGTTGAGCACCTGCTGTAGCAGGCATTGTTCTCAGACTGGGGACAGGCCTGTCATAAAACCTCACATGTGTATAGTTTGCTTTACAGTTTGCAAAACACTTTCAGTTCAACCAATATTTTTTATTCTTTATGCATGTCTTCATTGTGGTGAAAGGCATGTAATGTAAAATTTGCCATCTTAATCACTTTTATGTGTATAGTGTATAGTTCAGTAGTGCTAGGTATTTTTGCATTGTTATGAAACAGATCTCCAGAACTTTTTCATCTTGCGAAAGTAAAACTCTGCACCCATTAAACAAGAGCTCCCTTCTGGTCCCCCTTCCAGCCCCTGGCAACCACCATTCTACTTTCTGTCTCTGTGACTTGGGCTACTCTAGGTATTTCATGCAGATGGAATTATACAGTATTTGCCTTTTTGTGACTGGCTGATTTCACTGAGCATAATGTCCTCAAGGATCATCCATGGCGTACTCTGTGTCAGACATGGCTACACGTCTGACTGCTACTGAGGGGAAACCAGTAGTAGTCAGACACATTCTCTCTGGGACAGGGCTACAGGGAGCATTAGAGCTCTTTTCTTTGGGGCAGTCTGTGTGCAGTGTAGTGCAGTATTCCCCAAAGTGTATCCTTGTTACATGGATAGGTCTAGTTCTTCAGATTGTTATCGTTCCATGGTCCAATAGGTCTGGGAAATGCTAAATGAAAGCAAATAATATAGGCTGCTTTGTTGCAGAATTCCTCAGTCCTTAACTTGCTGATTCAGTCATCAAATCTGCACATATCTATAAACTGCCTATTGTGTGTATGGTATTGAGGGAGGTGCTGGGAATACTGGGATGGGAAAGATGTGGCTCTTGTCCTTGTGAAGTTTAGATGCTAGCAAAAGACAGACCTTAAACAACTGACTACCCACTAAGAATGCAACTGTAATGATTGTGCTACAGGAGAGAAGTGGGCTGTGAAGAGAGGATTTACCTGAGGTCCTAATGGAATCTGTGGAATCAGGAAGGGCCCTTGGGAGGAAATGATGTTCCAGATAAGATCTGACTGAGGAAAAGATGTGGGCTAGGTGACAAAAGGTGGGTACAGAGCATTTTAGGCAGGAGGACAGTATAACTCAAGTCCTGAGCAAGAAAGGGTTGGGCGTTCTCTGCAGTGTTTTGAAAACAAACCTGATCGGGGGAACTCCTCCTCCACACCCTTCCCACCCTCCAGTGCCTTGTGGGACTGGAATTTGACTTCTGTGTTATAAAAAGATCCCTGGGAGAGGTGGTGGAGACTCAGGTTGCACTCGCCATGCTGGCATTAATTATCTCAGTTACAGTGCCCTTAACTCCTTTGAGTCTCCTTTTTCTTATATAAAAAAAATTAGGGCAGACAACATGATCGAGAAGATCCCCTCCAGTCATGGCACACTGTGAATGCATCTCAATTCCTTTGGGTTGAGAGAGAAGTCAAGCTAACTGTAAACAGGGGAATTTTTAGGCTGGAAGGGAAAGAATTCAGTGCTGAAGAGGATTAGATAGGAAAAGGCAGGGTGGTGGCCATCCTAAAGCCTGAGGGGACTCAGTCAAGAAGCTGTGTACTCCCTGGGGTCTCTCCTCAACATGCATTTATTGGCCAGCTGCTGTGAGGGTTATAGGCCATGCCCTGAGTCCCGAGGGAAATCTGGGGTTCTCCTGCCTTCACCCCATTTGCTCTCTTGCTAAGACACAATTTCCAGGGACATGAAGCCTAAAGGACTCTACTGGGGAACAAAGGGCTCTGATGGACATTGGACAGAACAGAGGCTGCCCACTAATTGGCTGGAATCCCTTCCTGCCAGCCCTGCCTGCCCCCCATTCCGGGAACCCAGAGACCCTGGAGTGGGAATAGAGGCCTGGAATCCGGGAGAACCCAGTGGACATCCCCAGACAGGAGACTTTTAGAGGATCATTTCTTTTAGAAAGTAACACACTTGCTCAGAATGCCAACAGAGTCCTATTTTTCAAACTCCTCTGGGTTGAGAAAAGAAGACCCCCCTATGGCATCAGCCTGGAAGTTAAGAACAAATAATGAATAAAAACTATTATCTCCCAGGATCCCTGTTTCTGTCGCTCTTCCTCCCACTTTTTCAGCTCATTGGGACAGATCCTTTTGTTCTGTCTCTCCCTCCCTGCCCCAGAAAACAGACACTGGTTTTTCTGCTGCTCTCAGATTACTTCACTCGGAGAACTTGGAGGGAGAGGCCCCCCTCCCCCATTCCGAGGAAAATGGAACACTATTCCTGTCTCTGAGCTCAGAACATTCTGAGCATCCCCACCCCAGCCCCACAGTAGATGTATGTATTGCAAAGGTCCTTCTCTCTGTGCAGCCATTGCATTCGTTTGTCGGGGCCTCAGTAACAAAGTACCACAAATTGGGTGGCTTAAACCACAGACATTTATTGTCTCTCAGTTCTGGAGGCTGAAAGTCCAAGATCAGGGTGTCAGCAGGGTTGGTTCCTGCTGAGGGCCAGAGGGAAGGGACTATCTCAGGCCTCTCTCCTTGGCCTGCAGACGGCCATCTGCTCCCTGTGTCTCTTCATATCCTCTTTCCTCTTTGTACATCTTTGTGCCCAAATTTCCTCTTCTTATAAGGACACTAGTCGTGTTGGATTAGGGTTCAGTCCAATGACCTCATTTAACCTGATTACTTCTGTAAAAACCCTACCTCCAAATAAGGTCCCATTCTGAGGTAATAGGAGTTAGGATCCCGACATACGAATTTCGAGGAGATGCAATTCAATCCATAACAGCCAGTAAATCTTAAACTTCAATGTACCTATGGCTTACCTGGGGGCTGGTTAGAAATGGAGGTATCAGTGATAACACCATAGTTTCGAATTTGATAAATCTGGGGTGGTGTCCCACCCCCCTGAATCCCTCCCCTGAGTTTATGCTGTGAACCCAGTACTTTGCTTATGGAAGGCCTATAGCAGTGTTGTGCCAACTACCTCATGCTGCAAAGACATGGCATTCTTTGTGTCCAGCTTTTCCTTAGTCCCCACTGCAAAGCCAGACCCTCTGTAATTTTCCTGTGAGTTCCCTGTCCTTTCTGGAGGCTGCCAGGCCCACTTTGACTGCCTTGCCCGCTCTAACTGGCAGGCGGGTGGTGTGATGGTTCAGGCTTTGGAATTTGGGGCCTAGCTCTGCTTCTCGATGGCTAGTTGACCTTGGACAGATCACTGGGCCTCTCTGAGCCTGCATTTATTCCCCTCTGCATTGAGAATCTTCCTGGACCATCTCAGAGGGCTACCATATGAATTGAACAAGACAAGGTTTGCAAAAGGCACATCACACTGTGCCTGGTACATAGAGAGGGCAGAGTAGATGTTAGTTACTATTACTCTCCTCTTATATCAGATGGCAAACCAGATTTAATTCATTTCTGCAGCCTCAGTGTGCTAAAGGGCCACGAGGAGAAAGTCCATTACAAATGGAGATGAAGAGCGAGACTCACCTTCAGATGGAGCATCCAGTGTGGGCACATGAGATCTGAAAGGCATGCTCTGGAAACCTGGGTTAGATCCCCTCCTACCGTGATGACTTCTCACCTCAAAGAAACTTACCCACTCTAGTGCAAAGCTGGGAAATGAGGGTGTTGCTGAGTCCACATTTCCCCCCTGGGATGGTATAATGGCTGTGGGCACAGAGTCTGGAGCCAGACTGCTTGGTTTTGAGAGCTCAGCACATCACCTCCTGCCTGTCCCACCTTTAGCAAGTCACATAACTTCTCTGTGCCTTACTTTCTTCACTTGTAAAAAGGAAATAATAGGGCTGCGATGGTTTATTTTTTAGGTCAACTTGACTGGGCCAAGGGATGCCCAGGCTGCTGGCAGGACATTGTTTCTGGGTGAGCCTGTGAGGGTGTTTTTGGAAGAGATTGGCATTTGGATCAATGGGCTGAGTGTAGAAGAGTGCCCTCCCCAGTGTGGGCCTCATCCAGTCTGCTGAGCAAACTGAACAGAATAACAAGGCAGAGGAGGTGAATTTTCTCTCTCTGTTTGAGCTGGGACATGCATTTTTTCCTGCCCTCAGACATTAGTCCTCCTGGTTCTTGGGCCTTGGGACTTGAACCGGGACATACACCATCGATCCCCTGGTTCTCAGGCCTCTGAGTTTGTACTGAAAGTACACCACTTGCTTTCCTGGGTCTCCAGCTTGAAGATGGCAGACTGTGCGACTTCTCAGCATCCATAATCACATGAACTAATTTTTCATAACAAATCTCTACATATCTATATATATCCTATTGGTTCTGTTTCTCTGGAGAACCCTGACTAATACAATCACCAGCCTCACTATAGTCACAGTGTTTTCTTGATGCATAACAAATTACCACAAATGTCGTGGCTTCAGATGACACCCGTTCACGATTCTGTAGGTCAGAGGTCAGGCTTGGTGGGACACTCTGCTTAGGCTCTCACAAGCTGAAACCAAGGCTCTTATCTGGAGGCACTGGGGCAGAATCTATTCCTAGGCCCACTCAGATTGTTGGCAGAATTCGGTTCCCTCATACTGTAGACTAAAATCCTCATCCTTGGGTTACTGTCAGCCAAGGGCCGCTCCGGAGCACCCGGAGGCCATCCACACTCCTTTCCATGTGGCCTCCTCCATCGTCACGCTAGCAGTGCTGCAGCGAATCCCTCTTGCGCTTCGCATTCTCTGACTACCTCTTCTGCTTGTTTTTAAGGGCTCGTGTCATTGTATTGGACCCACACAAATCATCCGGGATAATCTCTCTATTTTAAGGCCAGCTGATAAGTCTGCAAAGTCCCATTTGCCATGTAAGGTAAGCTATTTGTGGATGTGGTGGCATACTCGCAGTCTCAGGAATTAGTGCGTGGACTCTCCCTGGGGACCATCATTCTGCCCAGTGAGAACACTCCTGAAAGACTTTGCCCTGGATCACGGGGCGAGGCATATTTTGTCTACATACAATTTCCCCTTCGTGCTGTAATTATGTTCCGTTGTCTCCAGCACAACCTAGTAACTTGTGCAGTGGATGTAAAGCTGCCCCTCAAATCATCTGTGTCAGCCTCGCTTTGTGACCCAATCCTTGTGGTTTGGGTGGGACAGAGATTCCACCACCACCCTCCAGCTCCAGAAATGGGTCCCAGTTTTTCTAAGGTAGTCCCGCCCTCCCCCCGGGCACACTGACTGGTTCAGGGATGGGTATATGACCAACAGTGGTCCATATCAGAGTGATGCTCAGGACTTCTGATCCAGATGGGGAAGGATATTTCCCTGCTCTGTGGGACTGAGGCAGCTTATTTTAGGAGCTTATCTTTGGCCATCTGGTAGCTAAAGATGAGAGAGCCCTGGTATAAAACCAGTACCAGGAAAACAAACAAGGGCAAAAGATGGAAAGAGAGTATATTCTTTACAATATATAAATATTAAATTATTATGTTATATATCTGAAACGAATATAATGTTGCATGTTAATTCACTGCAATTTTTTTTAAAAAAAGTGTGCTCTTGGTGGCATTGTTGAACTGCTGGATCAACTGTTACCTAAAGTCCACACCACCTTTGGGCTTTTCATTTATGTGAACCAATACATTTCTCCTATTGTTGAAAACACTTTGAGTTAGGTTTGATCTTATTTGCCATCAAAAGCACCCCAACAGACAGAACTTGTTTAATAATATGGCGATTTTACAGAGTGGTGTACAGATGGGGCCACAGGGAGAGGTGTGATCTGCCCAGTTTTTACCTCCCTGGCAAAGGCTTCTAAAAAAGTAGCCATGTTGCACCACTAGGACCTCAGCTCTCGAGGTCCTCTGTGGCCAATAGTGGAGTGAAGAGAAGCCCCTGGCAGAGCAGGAGAAACACCAGTTGGAGAAGTGGTCAGAGAGAGAGTTTTGGACCACATGGGGATAGCCCATCTCTTTCTGCCATCACACCTTCCCAAGTACACCAGAGGGAGGTGACATTTAAGAGGGAAGGAAGACTGTTCCTTGATTAATGTGTGTGGAGTCCTGGACAGTACCTGGCACAGGGGAGCCCTCAGTAAAGAGCTGCAGAGGCTGGGTCCTATGGATGGACTAGGCGCTGGAGTTGGGGATGATTCACCAGACAACAAATTCATGTTTTTTCTCTTTAGCAGGGTCTTTGCCTAAAACTCAACACATTGTTATGTCTAAATTCTCTCCCCTCAGAATTCCTAATCCCTGATAATTCAAAATGTGACTATATTTGGAGATAAAGTCTTTATTTTTAAATTTTTAAAAGTTTATTCCAGAGAGAGGAAAGGAGAAGAAGAGAGAGAGAGATAGAAACATCAATGATGAGAGAGTCATTGATCGGCCACCTCCTGCATGTCCCTGACTGGGGATCGAGCCCGCAATCTGGGCATGTGCCCTGACCGGGAATCAAGCCTCGATGGCCTGGATCCTAGGTCGATGCTCAACCGCTGAGCCACGCCCGGCCCGGCTGGAGATAAAGTCTTCACAGAAGTAATTAAGGTTAAATGCAATGATTGGGTGGTTTTTAATCCAATATGAATGGTGTTCTTACAAGAAGAGGTCATTAGGACTCAGTTACGCACAGAGGGAAGACCATGTGGAGACACAGGGAGAAGATGGCACCTAAAGCCAGGGAGAGAGGCCTCAGAAGGCCTGTTCACGCCTTGATCTTGGACTTCCAGCCTCAAGAACTCAGAAAATGTCCCCCTGCTCCCTATTCCAGCCTGTCTGTGGTATTTTATTTTGGGAGCCATTGCAAACTAAATATGTGGGTTGAATAGTGTTCACCTAAAAGATATGTCCACCAGGACTTGTGAATATTACCTTATTTGGAGAATTGTCTTTGTGGATATAATTAAGTTAAGGGTCTCTAGATGAAAATATTCTGGATTAACCTGGTGTCCCATATCCAGTGACAGGTGTCCTTATAAGGTACAGAAGAGGAGAAGCAGAAGGCCATGTGAAAGGAGGCAGAGGTCAGAATTATGCAGATTGGAGCCAAGGAATGCGGAGGATTGCTGGAGGCCACCAGTAGCCAAGAGACAGACAACAGATGTGGAACATCTGAGCCTCCAGAAGGACCAACCTGCCAACACCTTGATTTCACACTGCTGACCTCCAAAACTGGGAGACGATACATTTCTGTTCTTTTAACCCACCCAGTGTGTGGTCATTTGTTCTAGCAGTTCCAGGAAAAAAATCCAGCAGAGAGCTTACGTATGGGGCACTCCAGGCTAGAGTTAGTCCTCAGGATGTGACTACACTGCCTCCAAGAACCGAAGCAACCTGTGCATGACTCTGGCTGGGAGGCGGCCAGAGAATGCTGGTGGAACTGACTGGAGCCAATTTCCAGCAGCAGACCCCAGAATATTCTCTGCTCAGATGCTGTGTGGACCTCTTGGGTTGAGGAGGGGAGAGGAAAGCCCCATGAAAAAGATACATGGATTTCCTGTTAATTGAACAGGGCCTGAGTGACCAAGGGTTAAAATAAAAGGGAAGTGACCATATGTGCACGATGATGGAAGCACTTCCTGCCACTCACACAGGGCTGGACCTTCCCCAGGTGGGTCTGCTCTGGGAGCTGCCTTTGAAAGTGAAGAGTCTGCCCATCTCTGTTTCTGTGACCACATCTCAGGCAAACATTATCGCAGTGCAGGAATTCCAGTGCTTGAAATAAAACAGTTATTATAATTTAAACCAGAGGTGGGGCGGTGGAAACAGTTCTGTACCCCTGCCCTTCCTCTGAGCTGAAGTACACGGCTGACACCCACCCCTGCTCCCTCCATGCCAAACCCTGGGCCCTGCAAACCGTACAGCACAGAGCCAGATGGCTCCCTGGTACTGCCAGGTGGAGGAGTCACCGCTTGTTACAGGAGCATCTGTGGCCAGGAATCAGGTGAGGAGTTTCTAATTTCCTGGCAGACGTGGAGGTGGGTTTGCCAAATAGCGGCTCCAGATTCCTCCTTCTCCAAGATTACGCAGCACTTGGCTCCTGGCCTCTCTCTATTTAGTAAATTCTCCCTTGGTTTTCCCTGTGTCCTTGCCCACTTCATGCGCTGTGTGAGTGTAAGTTAAGGGAATATGGAATTACACTTCAAGGGGGTAACCTGATTCCTGCAGGCGCTGGAATGGACCCAAAGACATATAGTTACCCAGGAACCTTCCTTGGACGATGTGAAGCCCAAATCAGGGCAGGGAGGCCATGCTTTGCCACAGGACCCCAAAGTTTAGAGGGTGCCGATTTTGAAATAATGATTTGAAAAGATCGTACAAAGTTGTAAGCTGGCAACTCCTGAGGAATTGTCCTACCATGCCCCTCCCCTCTCTCAGCCCCACCCTAAGTGCAGCTCTCTGGCTGGAGTGGCCAGGCAGTCCTGTCCCTGTGTCATCTACCATGGATATCAGGGTGCATGGAGGGCAGTTTGCCTATGTAGGGGCCACTCTCCCCTCACCATGCTAACTATGCTTGTTCCATGGGCTTGAGGCCACTTTTCATATTTCTAGCCCCAAATGCCCAAATTGCTAGTTACTGTATGTGGAGACTCCTATGCACTTTGGGCAGAGGAACCAGGACATGTGGGTTTTTTACAAGGTCCTGAGAGGGTGACCTTGAGAGGTCATCTCTATGAGTCAAATGTGAGTACAGAGGTTAGTTTTGAGTGAGGGTGGAGGCTTCTAACAGAAATGAAAGGATTTCTTTTTCTTAGATGTCAGTTCATTTGAAAGCAGGTCCCTGTTCCTTGGTTCTAGTTGAGGCTAACAGGAAGTCCGTCTCCAGGTGAGGGACTAAAGACTGGTGGAGGTGTGGTGTGGAGGACACTGGGGCCAGTATTCAGACCACGAGGTGACCCCACAGCCCGATGTCCTGTTCTTTTCTCTGCTGCCTACACCCTGCTTGGTGGAACGCTGGTTTCTAACTCCAAGGACTTGCATTTTTCTAAAAATAAATAAAGCCAGACCACAACTTTCCCTCTCCCCAGAGCCTGATGGAATCAACAGCAAAAAGCCTCCCTGTGGGTGATCAAGCATGGCAAAGAATACAATCCCACACTGTAGAGTCTGAAAAGTGGTTGCCAAGGAAAGAAACATGATACCCAAGGTAGCTCCTACCTCCGCCTCCTCCCCATCTGCCCCCTCAAAAACAGGATATAAAAAGGAATCAGGATTACCAGGTACAGAAAAGTGGCTAAGTGGCAAAACCCCTGCAGCCAAACTATGGCTCAGAAGAGTGAACACCAAAGTGATCAGATAGGAGGGAAGTAGGCCACAGAGAATTCAACCACGCTCTAAGGGAGAAATAGAAAGTCGGAGCAGCAAACATGCTAAACTAATAAAGGAAAAAAAGGAAGAAACATCCCTGCAAATTGACGGATGGAGAAACCCGTCTGGAAAAACACTGAATCAAAGGAACAGACGCAAACTCAAATGCCCTAAATGTTTCATGCTGTGGTAGACACAGGTGGTTCCCTGATCCCATCTAACAGTGTGGGTGGGCTGCTAACAGCACTTAGCTGTCCCCTTTGCTCAGGGTGCCATGCCGTCCCCAGGGCAGCTGGAAAACATTGACTGCCTGATGACAAAAGGCTGGTCCCCTTGTCTTAAGGTAGTGTGGCTCAGGCTCCATCCAGAGGGCTAACTGTGGGGCCCACAGCTTTACAAATGACTTGGAGGACAGCACTAGGGGAGCATGAGAGAGAGATGGTTCATAGCAATTGGGAGTCACGGGACAGCTATTTCACAAACACAGAAAATCTTTCCTCAACCAAGAAGAAATATTTCTTGGTGTGGCTGTGAAGGGAGGCATGTCTACCCAGGCACTGGGACTCACTGAGGCCTTTCCTGGGCCTAGTGTCAGCAAACTGTGGGTGGCAGTGAGCAGGTGTAACTGGTTCTCTGGGCAAGGAGGTAATGAGGTCACTAGCAAGACATCCCTCCTGTGTGTTTAAATGGCAAAGCCTGGAGTACCTGTATTTCTTCCAGATGACAAGTAGAGGACACACCTGGTGATAGTCTAACTCCTGCTGATGTCATTTTCTGTTCCTTCAACCCTGTGTACAAAGTCCCTTTGAAACAAGAGGATCCTAGGCACCTCTTCCCAGTGGGGAGCCACTGTGGGGGATGTCTTCTCTCCTGGGAGTCAGACCACCTGTCCCCCAACACAGAACACTACTGAGGCCACATCAGGCAGAGCCAGCAGCAGTTGGGTCACCCTTGTCCTTGGTTGAGTAGATTATCAAGGGTGATTGAGGAAAAGTATCTGAGACATTGTGCAGTGATTTCTTCTGAACAACTGGTCCACACATAGTACCTGGCCTGGTCCTGTGTGTGGCTCACTTGGATGTCACCACTGGATGTCACTGAGAAGCCCTCAATGTGACCTCAGGGCTTCTCTGTGGAGCTCCTCCCCACCCCTCACCTTCCCCCATACCTCCTCTTCCTTCTGACATCAGAAATTCTAGTTAGACCATATATTTTTTTGTATTAGTCAGGCTTCTCCAGAGAAACAAAACCAATAGGCTATATAGAGATAGATACAGAAGATTTGGCTCATGTACTTATAGAGGCTGAGAAGTCCCACGATTTTCCATCTGTAAGGCAGAGGCCCAGGAAGGCCAGCGGTATAATTCCAATCCAGACTCTAAGGCCTGAGAACCAGGAGTGCTGATGTCCAAGGGAAGGAGAAGATGGGTGATCCAGCTCAAGCAGAGAGCAAATCAGCCTTCCTCTGCCTTTTTGGTCTACCCAGACCCTCAGCAGATGGGATAATGCCCACCCACCACTGGAGAGGGCAATCTTCACTCAGTCTACTGGTTCAGATGCTAATCGCTTCTGGAAACACGCTCACAGACACACCCAGAAATACTGTCTTACCAGCGATCTGGGCATCCCTTGGCCCAAATTGACACATAAAATTAACCGTCACTCTTGTCCTCAAGATTTTGTCAAGAATGCAGATGCTGCTTAGAGGTAACAGCACAGCTGTCAAAGATCAGCTATTTGACTTCTTGATGACCGTGACACTTTTTCTTAACATCTAAGCTTTAGGAGAACATAGGACTGGGCTGGGGCCTGCAGGAGGGAGGAAAGGAGTGACACAGACGCTTGGGTAGGCAGGAGGAGGAAGCTGAAGACTCGCTTTTGTCTACTTTACAGGTCCAACTTTAGGCCGGATGTGGATAAGAGGGCCCCTGGAAACAAGGGTCCATGAGGACCCCAGGCACCTCTTTCCAGGCCTACGCCCAACTTCACCGTGGTTTAAAAATAAGAGCAATGCAGTTGTGAGCTGGGGGGAGCTCTGGGAACAGTGGAGGAACCCAGCCCACATGCCTCTCCAACCTGGCCGTTTACGAAGGAGGAAGAGCCCAGGAGCAGGGCTGCGTTGGCTTCGCGCCTGTGGAGCCTGGCTGAGGACTGAAGACTGAAGACCCCTCCTGCGAGATGCTTTGTTATCAGGTTGGCTCCTGGACTGTATTGTTTACTTTCCTTTTTAAGATGTTTGAAGTCCTTTGATGAGCTGGTGTTTATACTGCATGTTCTTTCATGCTAAGTGAGCACTTGTTATTATGTAGAATTACAAAAGCATTTGGTGTTTTCCAAGCTTAGGCAGATAGCTTCACAATCCAAAACTGCTTTGCTTTGCACAATGGGGGAAAGGGGGTGTCCAAAACAGTCACATGTTCATCGAATTTCTGACAACTTAGTGATATTTAAAATTCACTAGAGAGTGACCAAACGGAAGCTTCTGACGGGTTTTTTTTTTTTTTTTTTTTTGTGGGCAAAATAAAATAATTCACATTCTGTAATGAGTATAATGGCCTCAATACTAGACAGCTGAAATGTGGTAAGCTGAGATTTTGGGTTGGTGTGTTCTAGAGTAAGGCATGCCTGTGACATAAATGTTCACTTGTCTTGTACCCTCTACATACGTAGTTCTCCTGTTTTGCCCTTCCATTCTTTTTCCTCGACCACTTTTATTTTAATTGGACTGTGACTCACATAACAAATGAATCGCATTAGAAGCCAGACCAGGACATTCAGGGACCATCCCAAGAGCCTGGGGGCTGGCAGTCACCCCAGCTTGAGGGGAAGCCATCCGTTTCCCCAGCCAGCCCAACTGGCAGAGGTAATTACAGTTGGAGATGCTTGTTAAAGCCACTGGTGCAGTGAGGACAAGCTAAGCTGCTCCTTTGTTTCCAGCCCATAACAAATGAAACAGCAGCTGCTTTCTCTAAACCCAGAGTTCTCTGGTTCTAGATTCTACCAGGACCCGAGGGCAGGAGGAGCCACAGCCTGATGACTTGGCAGGGAAGAAGCGGTGACTCATAAAGTTAGTTATGAGTTTAAGGTGCAAAGCAGCTGGTTCATTTAAATGAAATTTTATCTTCTCTTTCCTCCAAGAGGGAGCAGTCAGAGCCCTGGTTTAACACGGGCCTCAGGTGCCCAAAAGAACAAAGGACACTAGGCCTGCAGATCTGGTTTGAAAGCTGCTTGTGCAAGCAACCCGGGGCAGGGCCTCCCCCCTTGCCTCTCGACCCAGCCCTGGCACAGCCCGCAGTCCCAGGGTGGCCGTGGGTTCTGGGGTGAGGCCGGTGGCCAGCAAGGGTGTGCTCATCCCCATGACCAAGCATCCCTGGCATCTGAAAGGTAGATCCTTTTCTCTCTCTTTGTAAACATGTGTGTCTGTGGGTGTGCTTGTGTATGCTTATAGAGTGAGAGCCAGAGAAAAGAGAGAGAGAGAGGAAAGGCCTGAAGGGCACAAGGCATCCATCCCAGGTGCCCCCCTGTTTCACTCCGGTTGGAGTAGGGAAGTAAAAGAGGCTTAAGTCGATTGCTATTTCACTAACAAAGAAAGAAGCTTCAACCAAACTTAGAAACAGACTAACACAGACCTCTGTGATGGGAGGCAGAGATTCCAAAAGGAATGTCTTATAAAAGTTGCCCTGTTTCACTTGGCTTAGTGACACGGAGCACAGAGGAAGGGGTGATTGTCCCTTGGGAGCTGACTCGGGAAAGTGGAGACAGGATGAGGGCAGATTTCATTTTGCAGCTTTGTGACTTTTCAGGAGGTAGAGATATATCTGCTCAGTGCCTTCCCTGAGAAGCAGGCTGAGAGGGTCGTGTCTCAGTTTCCTGGATTGGGCATGGGATGGGGCATGGGGCCCAGGCAGCCTTTCTGGGAGAAGTCAAAACACAAGCCAAGGCCAGGCCAGCCAGATAACAAGGGATGGCAGGCTGGTTTCACCTTGCGAGCCAACTCTGACCCCAGAACGTTGTGCTGAGAAGGATTCTGAGTCTCCATTTTAACTGTCTTTCGGATTCCAAGGAGGCTGTTGTCCTCACAGGAGGGGACACAGGAGGTCCTCAAACAGCAGGCTGCCCCACTCTTGAGGAGGCTGTGTCCATCGTTTCCTCACCTCACGTCACACAGAGCTCTGATTCCTGGGACTTGGGGCCCTTTTCTCTGAGCACAGCCACATCTGGGCCCCAGGCCTGGGAGGCTGAGCTCCTCCTGATCAGCTGACAAACAGCTGGCTGCTAAATGTGGGGTTTTCTTCTCAGGAAGCACTGGCAGGTTGGGACAGTTGTTCTGGTCATGGCCCTGGGGCAGGGGCTTAGATCATGCCGTGTGCAGTCCTCCCCCAAGGGCCAGGCCTGGAGTCCAGAATGGAGGCGGGTCCCTGGATACCTGACCAGGTGTGGCTGCTGGCTGCTCTCCATGTAGCCCAGGGGATTTTATTTGGAATTAAACAAATTGAAGCACTTAAAGCAATTAGGGCAGTGCTAATACATACTAGGTGCTCAATGCATGTTAATTTCCTTTCTGTTTTTGTGTTTTTTTTTAATTGCGGTAAAATACATATAACATAAAATTTACCATTTTAAGCATTTCAAAGTATACTGTTCAGTGACAAAGAATACTCACGCCATCCACCTCCAGAACGTTTTTATGTCTCCAAACTTAATCTCCAAACCCATTGAACACTAACTCCCCTATTCTCCTCCCCCCAGCACCTGGCGACCACCATTCTACTTTCTGTGTCTATGACTTTGACTTCTCTAAGAACCTCACGTAAGTGGAATCATTCAGCATGTGTCCTTTTTGACTGGCTTATTTTACTCAGCATAATGTCCTCAAGTTTCATCCATATCGTAGCATGTGTCAGAATTTCCTCCCTTCTTAAGACTGCCTTAATATTCCTTTGCAGGGATAGGCCACATTTTAAAAATTCATGTATCTGTCGATGGACATTTGAGTGGCTCCTGCCTTTGGCTATTGGGAATAGTGCCACTTGGAACATAGGTGCGCACATGTCTGTCTGAGTCCCTGCCTTCAGTGCTATTGTGTATACACCCAGAAGTGGATCCTTTATCCCTTGAAACACTAGCAGATTTGACTCTCAAGAGCATTAATAGATATGATGGAGGTGGGAGTCTGCTTGACGTTGCCTGCACCCACCTCAAACAGCTGCTTACTCTACCCCCGCCTCGGGGCCCACCGATGAGACCCCTGGCCCATTCCCTGGGTGAGTCCTCACTCACCCCAAGCAAGCCTTTCAATCTCCCTATGCCCCTGCCTTCCCAGTCCGGAGCGCTTACAGACCAGCCTAAACCTCTCACTTTACCAGGCCTCCCTGGAATGTGGCTGCAGCCATGGCCTTCTAACCCATGCCTGTGCCACCTGTCCTGGTTCCTGCAAATCCATCTACCCCATTGGCCCCAGATCTTGTGGCGCAGATCTGACCTTGTCACTTCCCACTGCCTGCAGGATACAGGCTGAGCTCTGGCCTGACCACACCTCCCAGTCCTGCAATTTCCACATAGTTGCTCAGTTTTGCTCATGTGGTCCCCTCTGAATGCCATCTACCCGCCACCTGCAACCCATCCCTCTAATATTTACCTCACCCAATTTATCGTTCAAGGATCTGCTCCTCCTTCCTGTGTGGCCTGGCAGAACAAGAACTCAGAAATGTTTGACAAATTATCAAGGGAATGGCATTTCCAGTGTTCTCTCTCAAGGTGAAGTGCAGGCGTGATTTTAGTATTGCTTAGAGGCAGGGTCATGCCTTCAGAGTCTGTGGGCTCGTTAAGTCCCACTGGGCATGTGTCCCCTCCTCAGTTGGACAGTTAAGTAAAGCTGGAGGTTAACAGAAACACCAAGACCTCTTTAAAAGTCACTAAAGGACCTCATGGTTGGAGAGTGCATGTGAAACAATGTGGGCTGCCAGTTGCTCTTTAAGGATTCATTGTACAAATTTACATGCCTAGATCTAGGTGTATGCCTGTCTGTGTAGTCTTGGGGCTTTCTCAGTAGCAATGAATAGCAGCTCCTCTCTGATTAGTCCTCTGGCCCACAGGGTTCCCCTGAGTAGGGGGCCAGAGCAGGGTTAAGTTTTCCTCTGTCCTGGGAACAGTGCTTATTTCATCTAGGTTGTGACTTACATATTAATAACTCCATTTCTTGCTGCCCTCAATCTGGGATGTTAGACTTCCCCCACGGGCTGCTTGCCCTACATGTGAGCGCGTTTTCCTTCTTCTCCGCAACAGTTCAGGCTTAAATATTACCCTTTGCAAAGAGGACTGTCAGTGCTGGAGTGAGACAGCACAGAGTTGGACGGGTTGTAAATTGCAAGCAGTGATTACACCACTTTCTCCGTAATGTCTGCAGGACGATGAACGCTGCATACGTGTTATACCCCACGCAGGGCGGCTCCTGGGAAGAGAGACTTCAAATGCAGATGCCCTGGATTTAAAAGAAGACCAGTTTAATGCGTGAGAGCCCATTCTGTCACCGGGAAGCCAGACCACTGCGACATGGATGGAAATATTTAACCTCAGAGTCACAGGCAGTCTGTGTCTGGCCGATACTTTTTCTGTCTTGGAATGTTGAGAAGAAAAGTCCCGCAAAGCCCTGTGTGAGGCGGACAGAACTCCCCTTCGTTTCAGGCCCTCTAGCTGAGAGTCTGTGGAGGGGGCTTCTGTGGGTGCACCAGCCTGCCATGGGCCTCCATGCTGCCTCTCTGTTCCAGTCCCATCCTAGCTGAGGGTGCCAGGAGAGCCAGATGAAGGCCCTCAATCCAGCCCAGGGGAGGGGGGTCAGAGTGGGCACTTCAGGGGGGTGACGTTGGAGGGGACAGAGAGAGCAGCTCAGTAGGGAACACTTCTCCTTCCTAACTTCTGGTGTTTTCTTCCCTCTAGGGAGCTTCACTAGCATAACACTGGTTTCCTTCTGCTGTGTCACTTCCTAGAGGAGGAAGAATTACATTAGGAAAAAGAAACTCGGTTGGCAGAGTCCAGGTATGTCCTCTTCTTGGAGAACCAGCCTGCCTGCAGACAGCACAGGTCTGCTCTGCCCCTCCCTGCTGTAAATATTCTAGGGTAAGACCCCCACATGGTGAGGGCCTGCCCTGACACAGCACAGCCTAGGACGGGCTGGGTGGGTCTGCTAGAACCTAGGTTAGTTTTAGGAAGCCACTTGTTTGCAGATGTTAGAAGCCACATTTTCCAAGATTAATTTTGTACATCATAAAGGTGATACTTTGGTCTCCATCTGCCTGGCTTCTTTGACTTATTTCTCAAAGGCTCAGAACTTGGATAGAGAAGAAGCGTGCTATTTGGGAGGCCTTGTCACACTCCAACAGTGACAGTCAGCTCAGCCCCAAACCCTGACAATGAAAAGAAAAAAGAGGTTGGGAGTACGCGCTGTATTCAAAGTGGTGGTCTGTGATGTTGTGTGGTGAACTCTGCAGGCACCGGGAATAGAAAACACGGAAGCTCAGAGTGGGAAGGAACAAGAGTGTTCAAAGACTTTTTGAAAAACATTGGTGGTGTTGGGACACTGTGAGTGAGGAAGAAGTGATTGAAAAAAGGCTTGAGAAACCCCCAGGACAGATCATGCAGACTTTGTAGGCGAATGGAAAGAATCTGAATTTATTCTAAGTGCAATGGGAATTCACTGAAGGATTTAAGCAGGGCAGTGATATGGTCTTACTTATGCTTTGAGAAGCCATTCTTTATAACTCTGTAGAGAATGGTCTGGGGGCTGGACAATGAGACTAGAATGGGGGAGGATGAATCCTAATTTCTAGCTTGGTGATTGGATGGATGTGGATGCTATTTGCAGAGCTGGTGAAGACTGGAAGGGGGAGGGGGAAGGTCATTGAATTTCAGATTTCCAAAGTTCTCAGTGGCAATGTCAGGTAAGAGGTTGGATATGGGCTCTGATACTCAGAGGGTTTTAGGGAACCCCAACATTTAGAGGTGTGTGTAGGCGGACACCCACGCAAAGGAGACAAATCCCTGGCTAGTCCTGGCAGTCATCGACTAGAGGCAAACGTCTTTTTTTTTTTTATTAGTCAGAAGGGTTTGGGGCTGACTAATACAGGCAACTTCCTTTGGGAAATTCCAAATAGACAGCGTGGCCTTATAAAGAATGATTGCATGATTACATTTGGGGGAGATTTTCATAACTTACAGAATTTTTTTCTTCTCTATACAACAACTAGTTGTCAATCACTTTTCTTTTGAGGGCAAAGAATGCAGGAATCTTTTTATTCATTACAATTGATGTCTTTTGAAAAAGGACCCCTTAATTAATGTTTATGGGGCACAGCTTTTTCAGAGATGCCCATCCTCTCCTAATACACACAGCTGTGTTTTAGAGCCTGATTTTTCACCCAGCCAAAGGACCCCACAGGGATCCATTATTCATCCCAACCTCTGCCTCTCCACATCTTTCATAATGGAACCACTTGCCTGCAAAGCTCCTGCTAGCTGAATCCCTTTCATTCCCATGAAAGGGGCTGCCGATATTTAAAGTTCATTTCAGGAAGGTTTCATAATGAGAACTGGGGAAAATAACATAATCTCATTTGAAAACGTTTCCTTCCTCTGTTCTGCTGGTGGAATCAAACAATTCAGAGTCCCATCTGTCCTGTAACAGGTCCAGATTGCATGATATGGTTTTGAAGTTGTTTCCTTTGTTTCAGGGCACCTCTGGTGGGATTCCCGCCCCTCCTGGATGTATTCAGAGGGTGCCATTTGCGCCTTGGATTTGCAATTCCAGAAGCAAAATAATCAGCCAGCATTGTAGGAAAATGTCACTCTGCCCCAACCATCAGGACCTAGCACTGGGGAGGGAAGTCAGGCTCTAGAAGGCAGAATGGATTTTTGTTTAAAGGAACATTTTCAAAGTTAATATGAAAACACACAAGTATAAATTAAAACGACGACAACCATCCAAATGTGAATCTCTCTGTAATGTGCTGACATGCTCGAAGGCGTGTCAGGTAGTTTTTTCCCCTTTCCGGGGCTCTCAACAACCAAGCATTGTATGGTGCTACACACTGCCTGGAGAGACCCTTCCCTAAGGTGATCTCAGGCCTGGATGAAGGTGGGAGGGATCACCGCCTGCCCCTCTTCTCCACTGTTTCTTTCCCAGGTTTCCAACCTGCCCTCCCCCTTCTCTCTAGCTTCTAGTCAAGGGCTAGCAGTTTTTTTTCTTATCTGTTCAGGCGGCTATAACAGTGTTTGGACTGGGACTTAGGTTTTTTTCCTGCTTTCGGGTTTAAACTAAAGCATCGATTCCTCCTGGGTCACAAGTGTGCTGGACTTGAGACTGAAATACACCATCGGCTCCCTTAGGTCTCCTTTGCCAACTCACTTGCGGATCTTGGGACTTGCCTGCTTTCATAAACACACGAGCCTATTCCTTATAATAAATCTCTCTGTATATACATCCTATTGGTTCTGTTTCTCTAAAGAACCATGACTAATATAATCCCTTCCCACTGTAATTATCTGAAGCAACCCTGACCTTTTAGTTCCCTGAAAGCACCAAGTCCCTTTCCTCTGTGGAAACCTTCTACCCCTTCTTTTTTCCTCACTAAAGCCTTTGGGAGATGACCAGGTCATGAGTGTGGAGCCCTCTGGAATGGAATTAGTGCCCTTATATGAGAGACTGCAGAGAGCTCCCTAGCCTCTTCCACACATAAGCCTCAAGTGTCAGCTTAAGCATGACTTCTTAAGAAAGCCTGAACCCTCTGCAAGCCCATCCCCACTACGTAGGAGAAGTCCCTCTAAACTCCTCTCCTAATACCTACCATAACTGTAATTTAAATTTTGAAGTTTAAATAATTTAAGTAATTAATGGCTTATTTGTGATTTTACCCATTTAATGTCTGTGTCTCTCCCAAATGATACGTTCCCTAAGGGCAGAGACCACATTGTCTTGTTCAGCACTGTGGCACAGGGCTGTACCTGGATGGAGGGATGGCTGCGTGGACCCCTGTGCCTGGCTGGTATTATACCGGGAGCGATTATTCTGCAGAAGGTGACAGGAGTGTCAGTGTAAGGTAAAGAAATAAATAACCTGCCTGCCTTAATCTGTGCCAAGAAGTGTAAATCCTGAAGAGAGAGGTGGTTTTTAATTCTAGTTAGAAAAGTCACTATTTCTCTGTCATGGCTAAGATAAAATTCAATCTAATTAAGGTGACAAGGTGTTTTCTAGTTGGGTAATTTTGCTTGCTGTGGTTTTTAAAGTGTGTGTATAGCTAAGCAATAAATGACTAAGAGTCAGGGCAGATGAAATGCTAATTTTTGTTTCTTCACTTTCGTCCAATTCCACTTCCCTAACAACTTCCATGTGGGGATAAACATGATTCATGACTTGTATTTTTAGGTTAAAGTGTATAAATTGTAGCTCTCTGGTATGCCTCATTATTTTCACTTTGCAGAGACTTCCTATTAAGCCAGGTTGTCCTTGAGCACTGGGGCCTCCCTGGATGCTGGACAAATGAGGCTGAACTCCCCGCCTGGGTTTCCCGCAGGCAGGCCATACCTGTGCTTCTGAAAGGCCATGCAGCTCCCTCCTTCCCTCCCTTATGCCTCTTGCTTCCACTCTTCTTCCGGCACACAGACTTGGCTGGTTTCCATCAGAGGTTTAGAGTGGACTATTTCATTCTCCTATCGTGTTCTAAATTTTATTTACAAGTCTCCAAAGGACACAATATGAAATCAACTGAAGAAAAGGGTTCCCAAATAATAGTGAACTTTGGTAACATAGGAGGCCATTTATTAACAAATCAGTTAAATGTGTTTTGAGAATCTTCTTTGAGGTCTGTGCTATTAAATGACTGAGAGTTATAAAAGCACAGCATTATCTCTTTGTTCCCTACTTAATTAATATTTATTGGATATTTGTCATATGCAATGCAGAAGATGGTGTCAAAACTGGAAAGCCTGGCATACTAAAGTGGGGAGTATCAGGAAGAAAGGAAAGAAGGAAGTCAGCTAGGAAAGTTGGTGTTTTCTGGTTTGAGGTGCTGAGTGCCCACATTGAGAATGAGAAAGAGTCGTTGGACTCATTCCTGCTTAGCTTTCTTCTGTGTGACTGCCATAGCAAGTACTTGGGAGAATACTTGCTATTCCCCCAAGTATCTTCATGGTCAACTTTCTTACCTTCTTCGAGTCTTTCTGCAAATGTCACTTTCTCAATGTGAACTCCTTATCTTCTATGTTCTGAATTTTGTGTTTCCCGAAAATCCATATGTTGAAGCCCTAACCCCCAAGGTGATGGTATGTGGAGGTGGGGCCTTTTGGAGATGATTAGGTCATGAGGGTAGAGCCCTCATGAATGGGATTAGTACCCTTATACAAGACACTCCAGAGAGTTCTCTAGCCTCTTCTACCACATAAGGACACAGTGAGAGGACTGCCATTTATGAACCAGGAAGTGTGTTTTCACCAGACACCGAATCTTCCGCCACCTTGATCTCCGATTTCCAGCCTCTAAAGCTGAGAAGTAAATGACTGTTGTTTGTAAGCCACCCAATTTCTGGTAGTCTGCTACAGCCCCCCATATGGACTACGGCACTCACCATGCTATTTAAAATTGCACCCCCACCCCCGCCACATTCCCCATCATGTACTGTCAAGTTCCCTTTATCTTTTCCAACTTTTTATTCTTTTTATTGCACTTGCCATCTTCTAACATACAATCTTTCTGCCCCTACAAGAATATACATTTAATGAGGGTATATGTTCGATGTTTTATTCATTGATATATCTTAAGTGCCCAGAAAAGTGCCTGCATATGGTGCATACTAAATAATGTGTTGAACTAATGCATGAAATGGACATCTATTTTTAGTGAATCTACTTTTGTCTACCTTTAGAAGCATCATTATATTGAAATTAATAAATAATTTACCTATAAACATCTGTTAGTTGGTGCTTGTTCCTTTTGTTTCCTGGCTTTTAAGTGGCTGAGGGAGAATCACTAATGGAAATACTATATTTGCAACCAAGTGGCAGGTGTGTACTCTTTCTGGTTGTTGATGGTTCACACTTCAGGTGCTGAAGACAGGGGATGAGTGGGGTAAGCAGGACTTAGAATGGGATTTGAAAGCTGAACTTTAGGTAAGTGAAGGCTATAGGAACTAAGATGAACTAGGAGGGAGGGGTTGGATGCTGTAAACCTGAAAATCCGGGCAAAGGAGTTTTGGTGTTTTGTGTGTGGGGGGTGGGGGGTGGGGGTGGGAGTGGTCATGTGGAGACAGGGGAGTGGCCTGATAAAAGCTTGGTGTTTGTGTTTTTTTTTAGGGGGGGAGGTGTACAGTGAACTTTATTGATGATGCATGACAAGGTAAGGCTCCCTAAGCCCTTCCAGTTCTTCAGGAGGTCTGGGTTGGAAACTGTGGAGGTCAGGAGATTCTCAGTGTTTTGGAGGATTGATTTGGGTCAAGGACTCCCCAGCAGCTGAGGGCCCCTTTTCCTCCTGCTGGGGCTGGTGGTGTAGGGGGCTCTTACTCCTTGGAGGCCATGTGGACCATAAAGTCCACCACCCTGTTTCTATAGCCAAATTCATTATCATACCAGGAAATGAGCTTGATGAAGTGGTCATTGAGGGCAATGCCAGCCCCAGTATCGAAGGTAGAGGAGTAGTTGTCACAGTTAAAGTTTCAGAAGACAACCTGGTCCTTAGTATAGGCCAGGATGCCCTTGAGGGTGCCCTCTGATGCCCACTTCACTACCTTCTTGATGTCATTGTATTTGGCAGCTTTCTTCAGGCAGCATGTCAGATCCATAACTGACACATTGTGGATGGGGACATGGAAGGCCATGCTAGTGAGCTTCCCATTCAGCTCAGGGATGACTTTGCCCACAGCCTTGGCAGCATCAGTAGAAGCAGGGATGATGTTCTGGGCACCCCCTTGACCATCATACCACAGCATCCCAGAGGGCTCTCCACAGTCTTCTGGGTGGCAATGATAGCATCGACCATGGTTATGAGTCCCTCCACCATGCCAAGGTTGTTATGGATGACCTTGGCCAGCGGGGCCAAGCAGCTGGTGGTGCAGGAGGCATTACTGACAACCTTGAAGGAGTTGTAATACTTGTCATGGTTCACACCCATCACAAATATGGGGATATCAGCAGAAGGGACAGAGACGATTCTCTCTTGGCTCTACCCTTCAGGTGAGCCCCAGCCTTCTCCATGGTAGTGAAGACACCAGTGGGCTCCACAACATATTCAGCACCTGCATCACCGCATTTGATGTGGATGGGATCTCACTCCTGGAAGATGGAGATGGACTTTCTGTTGATGACAAGCTTCCTATTCTCAGCCTTGACTGTGCCTTTGAACTTGCCATGAGTAAAATAATACTACAACATGTAGACCATGTAGTTGCGGTCAATGAAGGGGTCATTGATAGCAACAATATTCGCTTTGCCAGAGTTGAAAGCAGCTCTGGTGATGAGGCACCCAATATGGCCAAATCCGTTCACTCCGACCTCCACCATCGTGTCTCAGGGTTGCGGCTGGCACTGCGCAGGAAGACACAGCTGTGCGTGGAACAGGAGGAGCAGAGAACCTGTTTTAGAAGAGCCATGTGGCTGCTATACATAGGCTGGGCTGCAAAATGGAGTCAGAGAAGGTCAGAGAAAGCTCCTGCGAAGTCATTACCCACAAGTAAGTGAAAGTCTGAACAAGGGGATAGTAAAGGGTAGTCCGAGAGATTTTGAAAGAAACAACATAATTTCTCCCAATTTATTATGAAAATTTTCAAAGGTACAGAAATTTGTGAAGAACAGAACATTATATAGATATATATGTGTGTATATTTGTATGGATATATGTATATGTATATAATGACCTAGATTTAACAACTAAGACAACAGAATTTTAATTGGGTTTTATTTCATTTACCAAACTCCTACAAATGGTAGGTTACACTGGGTACATTATCTATATAGAATAGTTTTCCAATTATATCTCAGAATCAACATATGATCATATTTTCTTGTTATAATTTCAACAGAGTCAAGACAATAGTACCATTTTTAGCACACTTGGTCCTTGAATATGAAGATCCATATGAAGTCACAACTCATTAAATTAATGAGGAAGGCAATGTGATGCTGTTTGGCTCAGTACAGCTGTGATTATAATCTCTGCCAACAAAATATTTTTTAAATGTTCGTGTTAGCTGGGTTGAGATGAAAAATTGTTTTGTTCCTCTCTAAAGAAAATAAAGTCTGATGTGGTTAATATTTTATGCCAAACACTCTCTGCAGATGAGGGCTCATTCACACTTCCCCATTTTCACCTCCCATGTGGGAAAAACAGAAAAGAGTAAGAGTAAAGTATGAAGGTGAAAATACTGAGAAAAATGAAACTACCAGCGGACATCTAGTTATTTTTCATTTCCAGGTTTCTTCCTTTCCCCAGTCCCCTGCTTTAGGTTGTTTTGTTGCTGTTTATTTGTTTGTTTTCTCAGTCTTTAAGGCCTGACCCAATGCTACTTTCTATGTCTATCAGTTCTTAGGCTGGGGAGATGCTGTATTCTTGTCGCCCTCGTCACTTACCAATTCTCTTGTGTGTTACTTGTTAAAATGCCAATTCATTGCATTCAAACTGTTCCAATGTCTGTTTTAAAACCATCCCCCGGACTCACTAAGGTTGAGCTTGATGGTAGTGAGGGCCTTTGAATTTTTTGTGTACTGAAGCTCCTGTGGAAGGGTCAAGAGAAATGGTCTGACATTGAGTTTTGAAGCTATAGATTATCAATGGTATGTGGGGTTCCTAGCTACTTAGTTCCCACAGTCATTGTTCCTGGGTTTGTGTATTTCTTATTCTGAGGGGGTGGGATAGTGGTGTGGGGAACCACACTGCTTCAGAATAGATTGCTGGGGCCACCCAGCTACGAGAGAGGCATGGGATCTGTGGGTCAAACAGTCAGCTCTTGCTTAGTTCCCTGAGATGTTCCATTCTCTATATGCAATTTGTCAGTCAACTCCATTTGTTTATTTTTATGGCTAATGAAGATAGTGCTCTGCTCCTTTCCCCCATTCTTTTAAAATTCATTCTCACTTGTACAAGTAACACATGAATACGTTCTATTCTCACTGTAAAAGAAAATTCTAAGCAGATAAAGACAAAAATCCCCTAGTTCCCCAATCCCCAACCTAGTTCCTTCCCCAGAGGTAATTGCCATTATTAGTTCAGTATAAATCTGTCCAGATTTTCTTGTATGCATTTGCATGACCATACTTACATAGAGAAATACAGTTTTGTGGATGTATTTACATATATAATGCCATGCTTCTGTGGTGTTCTGTTGCAGCCTCCAGTGAATAAATAATATGTCTGTGAGGTCTTTCCATAAGATTTTTCTGTGGTCTTTTCCACATAAATCTACTTCATTCTTATTTCACAGCTACACTGTATTTCATGGGTATGACAAAATTTAACCAGTCTCCCTAATGATGGCTATTTAAGTTGTTTCTGTTTTTTTGTTGTGTTTTGTTTTTCCTATTTTAAATGTTATAACAAGCATCCATTGCTTCTTTGTGTACACACTTGAGTAATTCTCTAGGACAGATGGAAAAAGAGGCAGATACCTGGAAGTGACTTGCTGGTTGAAAGACATGGATATTTTACAAAAATAGATAATGCCAAATTGCTATCCCTGAAAAAGTGGCATCAGTACACCACCAGTGTCTAAGAGAGAATCTACTTCTCCACCTTGGATATGGACAATCTTGAATTTTTACCACTGTCTTGCAAAGACATATCTCACTGTCAATTATAATTTGAATTTTTCTGAGAATTATTGGGGGTGGAGCAAATCTATTAGCCCCATGCCTGTCATCATTTTTTTTTCTCTTTAGGATGCCTTAGATGTTTCTTTTAATGAATAAGTGCATGCATAATTACAGGAAGATGTGTGTTATTTGAGGGGGTTAAAATGGACGCTTCCATCTAGCACCTGCCCCTCTCAGGTGTGAGATGCAGTATCTATGTTTGGGGTCTGGACTGTGGTGGGACTGGGGGAGGTGCTGCCACTGATGGTTTACAAAATGGTTTGTAAAGCTTACAGTTATTAATTAGTAAATGCGGTGGCTTTTAATGACAAAATTCTCTTTACTTTTGAGGCTTTATGATGCTGAGTCAGGTTTTACTACTTGGCCATATCTTTTACAAAGTTTGTCCACCAGAACTTTATGGCTCCTGATCATCCCCTTCTGTGTGGTTTTCATTAATTGGCAGAAATATCAAGGGCTTTGCTGAGCTCTTCTCATCATCAAGGGCAGATCTAAGGATGTTGCTCTCCCAGGTACGATTGATTCTGTCACTTATTACACTTCCTCTGAGCAGGAACATGTTTTCATGCCCTGACCCCTTGACTTCCAAAGCACATTTTAACTTTTACCTAGACCCTCTGTTTCCCCATGCCCACCAACCACAAACGTTCTAGAGTCACCTTAGGTCTCTGAACACAGCTGAAGGCTTGAGAAACCCTTTGGGCCGGGAGCCATTGGCAGGGCTGCCAGCAACAGCTGCTCTCGGGTTTGTTCCCCTTGCCTGGCTCCTCTCAGAAGAGCCATGTCTGCTTCACGGTTCTCTGCAGGCCACACCCCTGCTGCTTGCCCTCTGCCCCCTCCCGATCCAGCCCAGCTGTTTACCCCCCACCTCCTCCCCACTGTCCGGAACCTAATCCTGAAGCTTTCTCCACCTACCAGGAGGTGGATTGGTATCTTCAGTGAGGCCTGGGCGGTGTCTGCCACTGAGCCCAAGCGTCCCTTAGAAACCCAACAGCTACACACCTCCTATGCTCTTTCCTGGCTTCCCACCCTGAAAATGCACTAACAGTGACTGGATGAATGCTTCAGTGACCAGTCACTGGTATGTTTTCAAGTTCCCAACTGCTATTGTTGTGTCCAGAACCTGTTTGTCCAGGTGAGTGCTGTCTACCCTATATGGCAAGGTCTTAAAACTAGAGTGAGAGAGACCAGTTTTATGCAAATCTCTACACAGTGCTTAGCCCAGAACCATAAGCAATTAGGTACTTAATAAATACTTCTTGGTGGTCTAATACTACAGGAAATTGTTTCTTTAATTATGTATTTATTGAATTTGGTGGAAGGTTGATGGAGTAGGGGTAGAGTGGTAGTAATTAATTTAAAAGCTTTTTCCGGGGTTGAATTTCTAATTTTCACATGCACAGTTCTTTAGAGGGTCTGACTTGATGCATAGTTCTGGAAATGCAAATCATATTTACAAAGCTAGGTTATGCTTAGTCCCAGAAAGAGTTGCTGTGCACAGATCTGAACAAACACAGGTGAGGTCATCCTGTGCTTGGAGCCAGGTTATTACAGGTCTGCTTGGGAGATTTGTCATCCTGTTTCCAAATAAAACAGGAAGAGTGCAGAGTCTTGCCTCCTCCTTGTGCCTCCCCAGACTCTCTCAAGTCTTTATATGGCTAGGGCACCTAGCTTCGTGACAGATTTTTCTTCTTAAACAATAAATTTCTATGATTTAAAGAATTGTTTAAATTTACATAATTTAAAGAATTTTTTATTTTTTTAAACATATCTTTATTGTTGAAAGTATTACAGATTTCCCCTTTTCTCCCCATAAACCCCTTCCACCCTGCATCCGCCCCACCCCCAGGCCTTCCCCACACTATTGTCTGTGTCCATGGGTTATGCATTTATGCGTATAAGTTCTTTGATTAATCTCTCCCCACCCACTCCCCCACCCCCACCTTCCCTCTGAGATCCCTCAGTCTGTTCTATGCTTCTGTGTCTCTGGATCTATTTTGTTCATCAGTTTATTTTGTTCATTAGATTCCACATATGCGTAAGATCATGTGATACTTGTCTTTCTCTGATTGGCTTATTTCACTTTAGCATAATACTCTCCAGTTTTTTAAAAGTATGACATACATATGTTGGGGAGGAATATGGATGTATGTATTATTTTATTTAAGGACTAGCTAAATGTTTTAGAGGAGGTATATAGGATTTGGTATCAGAAAAAGCTATGGGTTTTTTGTTATTGTTTGATTTAACCTTTCTAAGCTTCAGATTTCTCACTATAGAATAGGTGAAATAACATGAAAAAGAAACTTGTGAGTAGACTAATCTATTGCCTCTTGTAGCTTTATGTTCTCCCTCACCAGGCTCTATAAGAGAGTCACCCTGACAATAACACTGAGCCTGCTAATAAGACCTGGCTCTGGGGACTGAGGCATTTTAATCCTGGCCTGACCCAGTGACTCACTTTGTGACATGGGGCTGTTGGTTTCCCTGTTCAAGTTTCAGAACTGTAAGATGGGAATCATAGCATCAGCAAGCATAATGTCTATCACCCTAAGTGACCACAAGAAAAAGTTGCTGCATAAATATATAATAGAAAAGATTTCCCCCCCCACCAAATGTCACAGCTTAAAAAAGAGGTCAGGACTTCCTGCCTCATGGTCTAGTGCGGGCCAGATGCTTGGTGAGAGAGGAAGTAGAAAGAACCAGCTCCAAGAAACTGTCTGCTCTTGCAAGTGGCCGATTGGCCTGGCATCAAGGGACTTTCCCCGCTACTCTGTGAAGTTGGGATCTTCCTGGCTCATGAACAGCCTTCTTGAGGACCAGGGACACTGCTGCTCAGGAGCTGGGTGTTGGTGGAAGCTCATGCCAGCTGTGCCACTGCTTACTTCTGTGGGTTCCTAAGGCCTGTGACTGGCTTGAGTCTGTTGTGAACAGAGCCGGAATACGGACTCTTATTGGAGGAGAGGGAGAGAGAGAGGAAGAGAGGTGGGGGGGGGGAGGGGGAGGGGGAGGGGAGTAAGAAAAAACAAAAAAAATGAAGCCAGGAGAAAGAAAGTGGGCTCTCTTGTCCCATTTAACTCAATTTTTATTTCAAAATTCTTTTCCTGTGGCTTTGTTCCGGGCTGACTCTTCCGCTCTGCTTCCTGATGTTCTGACTGTTGGCTTTGGTGTGTCTGATCCTGTTGTTAGCTTTGCCCTTTGTCTGTTTTCCACTTCTGCAGCATTGACCTAGGTATTTTTTTTCCCCTCCTGCAGTTTCCAGAACATACTTTAAAAACAGCACTCCAAGAATTGGGTGAAAAGGCAAATATATATATATATATATATATATACACACACATATATATATAATTTTTTTTACAAGAACGTATTTTTTTCTTTTTTCTTTAAAAAAAAAGAAACACTTTTTATAAAAAAAGATTTTAAAAAATTGATTTTAAAAAGAGAAGAAGGGAGAGGGAGAGGGAGAGAGAAAGAAACATTGATGCGAGAGCAAAACATTGACCAGCTGCCTCCTGCACACCCCCTTCCAGGGAGCACCCTAAACCCGGACCTGTGCCCTTACTGGAATCCAACTGGTAACCCCTCAGCGCACAGGACCATGCCCAACCAACTGAGCCACACTGGCCAGAACAAAAAACCCCACTCTTTATCTTCCTCTGATTTCTTTAAGTCTCATTGCTAATTTCTTCTAATACCAACTTCTTCCTTTTCTACCTCTTTCCCCTCATTGGAAGTTGTTTTTTCCTGGTGACAGCTTTGTTGAGGTACAATTCACATACCATACAATTCACAAGTATACAATTCAATGGTTTATAGTATATTTACAAAATCGTGCGTCTATTGCCATAATCAGTTTGAGATCATTTTCGTAACCTCAAAAAGGAATCCTGTACCTGTTAGTCACTCCCTATGCCCCCTCCCCAGCCCCTGGCAACCACTATTCTATTACCGTCTCTGTGGATTTGCCTATTCTCGATATTTCAGATAAATGGAATCTTAGAGTACTTGGGCTTTGGGGACTGGTTTCTTTCACTTAGCCCAGTGTTTTTCAAGGTTCATCCATGTAGAAAGTGTCAGTACTTGGTTCTTTTATATTGCTGATACCCAGAGATTTGGTGTGTCCATGTGACACAGAGAAGGACAAGAGTCAGAGGCCATGAACAGGAAGATACATCAGATGGAAAAGAATGCAAAGGAATAGATTATCAAAATACAGCGTGAGTTTTCCGGACCTGGTGGAGCATTAGGCGCCGTCATGGGAGCCTACATCCGACATCCCCACAACAAAGACCGAAAGGTTCAGGCAAAGCGCCCAAGAGCAGGACATCTGCCTAAGGCTGTTGGTCCAGCTGTACAGGTTTCTGGCCAAACCAGCTCCACCTTCAGCCATGCGGTGCTGAAGAGGTTGATCCTGAGTTGCATCAACTGGCGCCTGAGTCCCTTTCTCCGAGGATCTGGAAGATGAAGTTTCCTCCTGGGAGGGCAAATCTGCTGTGGTTGTGGGACTATAACCAATGACAGGTGTCCAGAAGGTGCCCTAACTTCAAGGCTGGGTGAGATCTTCACCTTGGGCCACCTGGCCCTGGACTTCCCCAAGTGCTGTGGCACCATCCTGCTCTCTGGTCCTCGCCAGGGCCAGGAGTGCCCAGGTATTTGGCAAGGTCCCAGTGTCCCCTCAGCCACACCAAACCCTTAGTTAGGCTCCAAGAGCTGCAAGTTCAAGTGTGTAGGAGGCGGACAGGCCAGTCTGGCTACAAAAACTAACACCAGATCCTACCTTGATATTAAAAAGATTTTGGATGCTGGAAAAAAGAAATACAGTGTGAGCCTTTGCCAAAAATAATGCTGAAATCACACTGAGGAGCATTAACTACACCTGCAGGAGTTATGACAAAAACTCCAGAATTCAGGAAGGGCCCAGCCGAGAAAATTCTTTCCATGCAAATCTTAATGCTCCCAAGCACCCACCTCTGGTCCCTTTCTCCCTTCTCCCCTCTGGTCTTCCTGTGGAAAGGAGCAACAGGAGGTGTGTCCACTCTTGCGTATTTCAGTTCCAATCTTGGTGGACAAGGAGGAAAGAGGGAGGGAAACAATTTCATTATTGGGAATCTGGAAGAGCCCACAGGAGAAAGCATTAGGCAATAGCTATATTGAGTTGGGGTTTTAAAATAAAAAAGATGTTCTAAAGTCAGTAGGAAGTGACAAAGGCCCAAGAGGTTGATAAGGGACAGTTTCCAGACTAACTGGAATTGCAGCCTGAGGCCATAACAAGACAGAGAGCCAGCAGGCCCACAGCTGGGAGTAATTGTTGGCAGGTACACGTGGTGAGCGAATCAAGGAAGGGGTGCCTCGGATTTCCTTTATCCTGGTGGAGGTCGGAAACCTTCCCAAGAGTCTCCAGTGTAACACTCAGATTGTAAACCAGGTTGTTATATTGCAACAGAAATAGCTGGCCAGGTTTAAAGTCAAGATGGAGAGCCAGTGGCATTAATGTGAATCATAATCTAAATGAGGAATATATGAGCAGGCTGGGAATGTTCCCCTCTTGCAAATATATCTCAAGAATTATATTAATAGTTATAAAACCCATTAAAGTTAAATATAATTAACTTGATTAATGTGGCTTCGAAGTATTAATAATAAAGAGAGAAAGGTTATTTTAGAGCTCTGGTATGGCTGACATTAGGATATTTTGAGGTTGGATTGGAAAGAAAGAAGAAAAGTCACTATGACTTACCATGATCCATTGTCCCGTGATATGCTGTTGTGAATTCTGAAATTCTGCGGCTCCCCATCATCCTGAAAGCTCTCATCTATCTGTCATGTTCTCTAAAGGTCCTAATTGATGTTGCTTATGCCCCTGGAGTTTACAGAGTTCACAGCAACAGTTATTTTAATTACAATCTTCTGTAACCTTAGGACCCAGAATGCATTCACAGAGCTGGGAGGAACAGGTTATGCTAACTAACAACTGCCATATTGTATTCAGAATTCATTCTTCATTCAGATGTGGAATGAGCAGTATTACTGCCAGGGAGATTAAGCTGGGTGCTGGGGACAAAGCCTTGAATAAACTAGTCATGGCCCTGGCTATGCACTAAATGTGTCCCCCCAAATTCATATGTTGAAGTACTAACCCTCATTATGGTATTTGAAGGTGGGGCCTCTAGGAGATAACAGGTTATGAGGGTACAGCCTTCAAGAATGGGATTAGTGTCCTTATAAAAAAATCCCAAGGAGCTCTCTCATCCCTTCATGTGAGGACGCAAAAGACAATTGTCCATGAACCAGAAAGCAGGTCCTTGCACTGAATCTGCCTATAAGTTTGATCTTGGACTTCTAGCCTCCAGAACTGTGAGATATAAATGTTTATTGTTTATAAGCCACCCTGTCCATGGCATTTTCGTTATAGCAGCCTGAACTAAGACATGCCTATTCATGGAGCTTTTAGTGCATAGGGAAACAGGCATTAAATATGTATTTGGTTGTAATTGCAGGAATGCTATGAAGGTAGCCCTAACAGGTTTGGCTCAGTGGTTAGAGCAATGGACCGCGGACTGAAGGGTCCCTGGTTTGATTCTGGACAAGGGCACATACCTTGGTTTCAGGCTCAATACCCGGCCCAGGTTGGGGTGCATGTGGGAGGCAACCAATCGATGTTTATCTCTCTCTCTTTCATTCTTTCTCTGAAAAGCAATGGGAAAAAATATCCTTGAATGAGAATTTGAAAAAAAAAGACTGTGAAGGTATGTGAGAGTGTATTAAGAGGACTCTACCTAAACTGGAAACTTCTTCTAACACTGATGAGCCAGACATTGTTTCTGGGTCAGGCTCATGATGCTTGGGTCTTTCCTCTTTTAAAATGAATTCTCAGCCTTCTTATGAATAAGCTTTTGTTAGGCCATTCCACTATTTTTTCAGAGCTTGCCTAGGTAGATCCCATCATAGGTAATGGTCATAGTCTGAACTCAAGCTGGGATCCCTATGGTGTGCTTGATAGGAATATTTATAGTTTTCTCTTTTTAAAATTGTGGTAAAACGTACATAACAAAATTTATTGTCTTAACCATTTTTATGTGTGTAGTCCAGTGGCGTTAAGTACATTCATATTGTTGTGATATTATCACTGCCATCTGTCTCCAGAACTTTCTCATCTTTCCAAACTGGAACTATGTGCCCATTACACTAAACCCCATGTTCCCTCTCCCCCAGTCCCTGGCACCCAACGTTCTACTTTCTGTCTCTATGAACTTGCCTACCCTGAGGTACCTCAGATGAGTGGAATCATACAATATTTGTTCTGCTGTGACTGGCTTATTTCACTTAGCGTAATGTCCTCACTGTTCATCTATGTTGTAGCACGAGTCAGAAATTTGTGTGTATATGTGTGTTTTAATACATTGTAATAGTTAGACTCAAACTATTGTCACAATATTGCCAGGGTCCCTGCAGGAAACACATGGTTTGGAATATTGACTTGGATATTGAGCAGAATTTAATGAAGGGACTATATATAAAGATGTGGGCAGGGTTTAAGGAAACCAACAAGGGATGCTTAAGCCCCTCAGAGTTATCAACAACGGGGAGCTGTTACCACTCCAAGCCTGAAGGGGCAAGGGGAGGTGATGATTAGCAGAATCTGGAGGAAAATTGTGGCTTGAGATAGGGCCCCAAGACAGAAGCTGGAGCCTTGTGGAAAGGGGAGAATAGACCCCCCACCTCCCTCTTCTTTAGCCCCCTGATCTTGTGCAGATGCTTTGCACTACCCAGGATCCAGAGGTCAAGACTGGCCTCCTGGGCACAGAGCATAGTGGAAGAAGATAGAGGTTGGATCTGGAGCAGCAAACAATGTATTCAGCATCCCTGCATTCTACAGGGGTAAATAGGGGTGCAAATGGGGAAGCTGAGATCAGGGGTGGTCTGAGTTCCTCTAAGAGAAAAAGGGAGGTGTGGGTGATACTGAGAAGGAAAAATAAGTCTGGAAAGAGAAAGAGAGAGAGAGAGAGGGAGGGAAGGAGAGGGGAATGCTGAGAAGAAACCTTAGGAGGAAGAAGAGATGTCTAAAAAAGATTGACTGCATGAAGAGCTAAAACTCCTTTCTCAGTGTCCTCAACAGACCTTTAATGAAGATACACTTTATTTTCCAGGCTTTGTAGAATTTTGCATGCTACACTATGTTGGGACATAGGAACAAGGAAATCCAGTATTACCTGGTGTAGTAGGCAGAATAACAGCCCTCCAAACACATCCACATTCTGATCCTCAGAACCCGTGAATGTGGAAATGGGGAATTAAGTTTGTGGATGGAATTAAGGTTGCTGAAGAGCTGACCTTGAAGTAAGATTATCCTGGGTTATCTCGGTGGGCCCAGTGTCATCACAAGGGTTCTTAACTGGTGAAGAGGGAGGCAGAGGAGTCGGTGCCAGAGAGTCCATGTGAGAAAGACTTGACTGGTCCTTTGAAGATGGCAGCAGGCCACAGGTGGGGGAATGCCACAGCCTTTAGGAACTGGAAAAGCACTTCTAACACCCTGATGCTAGCCCATTAAGACCCATTTCAGACTTCTAACCTCCAGAACTCTAAAAGCATCAATTTGCACTCTTTTCAGCTACTAGGTTTGTGGTAATTTGTTATAACAGCAACAGGAAACTAATACACTGGGTTTTTATGAGTTTGGGGTGAAGTTAGCTAAATTTTGGATTCAGAACATGTAGTTGTTTCTCATTACCCTAAATACTTATATAAAGCTAAACCTGTAAACTTTACCAATGAGAGCTTTAATTAAACTACTCAACTTCCTCATCCTAGCTAAAAAGCACACTAGTTGAAGCAGGGGCCGGGCCTTTATACCTACATTCTGTGTGCAGTGGATGTGTTATTTATTTATTTTTTATTTATTTACCTTGGTCCTCATGGAGCTGCTCTAGTCCTAACTCCTTGATTGATAGAGTGTCTGTGATTCTCATTTTGTGTTATCATTGGTTTCCTGTGAGAGACCAGTGCTTCTGAGCTTCCACAGTCTATATTTAGGGCTCTCCCTACAGGTGGTTTAATATCTAATCCATCATGCAAAGGTTTTGTTATTCTTTGTGGCCTCTTTCTTGCCTGCACAGACTCTCATTTCAGTCTTTCTGAACACACAAGCACAGTAAACTCTTGGATGTACAAGTTGGAAGACTGGCTTCCTGGCAACAGATGACATTCACAAAATAAATCCCCCAGTTTTAGGCATCTGCAACAGGGATGTTGCTCTGTGTTAGCATTTCCACATCTGAAAGAGACCTGTTCAGGCATTGCTGGCAAGAGTACAAAGCAGTTCATCTCAGGAGGAGAATTTAGCAATATTTAACAAGACAACATCAAATGGGTCTCACTAGTCTGAAGTCAAGGTGTCAGCAGGGCTGCATTCCCTTTGATCCAGTAATCCAATTTCAGTGAATCTACTCTGAAAAAACACCTCTTGAAATGCAAAAAAATGTTTGGAAAAGATTATCGATTGTGGTGTTGCTTGCAATAGCAAAATATTGAAAGCACAAAGTTTTCAGCTGTAAGAGTCTGGTTGAATCAATCATGGAATAGCCAAGTAATGGAGTATTATGCAGCCATAAAAAAGAATAAAGGGATTGCTAAGAACTGGAAGAATGTCCAAACTATATTATTAAGTGAAAAAAAGCAATGTGGAAAATAATATATTAAGCTGGCTACCATTTGTGTAAGATAAGAGGAGGGGGAAGTGTGTGTGTGTGTCTTATTTCCATAAGAATCATGGGAAAGCTAAACCAGAAACAAGTGAAAATGATCATCTATAGGGCATAGGAGTGAATAGGGTAGAAGGAGCAGGGATGATACCTCTAAGTGCATCATATTTTGCAGTTCTGAATTTTGAATCATGTAAATATTTTAAATATTCAAAAAATTAAATCAAAGTGATTAAAAAAAACACCTTAATGTTGAGAGCAAACAGACACAAAGGAAGCTAAGTGGTTAGCAAACTGATGGCAAGACAATGCAGAGATAAGAATTATAAGTAACTTTTGAACCCTGTACTCTGACTCGTGGGAAATATTCTAAGAGAAAAAAGACCTGCAGGAGCCTTATGAATTGGGCTTGTAATTAATAGTAATATCAGTATCATCATGCTGAAACTTTTTTGTGTATATTGTAGGACACAGCAAATGAATCAATATATAGATTGTGTGGGGTGACCTATGGCTCTCATACTAAATGGAGAAATGCTTGCTCCTGGATTCAAAGTGCAGGTCTCAGTATGAATTCATGATTTTCCAGCTCTTTCCACTGTGAGAGACAAAGTGGGACATTAGTTAAAGCTGTGAAAACAGATTTTATTCAGTAACTACTGACCATAAAGAAAGGGCTGAGATTTGTGCAGAGGGACTGGTTGTTTTAAGGGGAGAAGAAAGGTCTGGGAGGGAGAGAGAGAGGGGCTCAAGTAAACAATTACAAAGGGCAATCTGTATAGGCGTAATTAGGCCAGTTGTGTCTGCTAGCTGGCAACTGCAGAAGTTAGGAGTCTATCCTCCCACAGAAACTGGGAAAAAGAGGTCCTAATAGTGACATTTCAAAAGAATGGCTTTCAGAGCCTTGAGGAAGACACTCCTGAGTCTCAGGAGATAAGTGTACATCTCAAAGGGACAGAGAAAGGATTCACAATAGGAAGCCCTTTTTAGTAAATGCTCTAAGAAAGTGTGATTGGGGGCCTATCTCAGGTGTTGGCTGGAACAAATAGTTAAATGCTCGTGGCAGTGTAGCGCTTGCCAAGCAGGCATTTAAGGGAGGGCCTGGAGTAATCCTCTGAATATGGCCTTATGCTGCCTGAAGCCATGATAGAGTTTGGTTGTCTTTTAGTGCAGAGGTTTGGACAGAGTCATTAGGTGCTGAGGGTTCTGAGTTCTCACCACTGACAGCACCTTGAAGCAATGTCACCTCAGGACCAATGGACACATTAGTACTCAGATCTTGGTTTCTAAGTACCATTTCCCCCTAAAATTCCAGATCAGGGAAGGTAAAATGTGTTTGGAATATCTTCTCATGCCAGAAAGCAAGACAGTGCTCAAAGACCAATGGGCAGGACAAGCTACATAATTTTCAGGGCCCAGTGCAAAATGAGAATGCAGAAACCCTTGTTGAAAAATTACTAAGAATGTTGGGACAGCTACAGCAGAACATTGAACCATTCTGGGGTTTTTCTAAGAGCAGGGTCTTGGGTAACTGTAGGGATCACATGCCCAGGAAGCTAACTCTGATAACGGGAGATGTGTTCAAGTTCAGAAGAGCCAGCTTGAAGAGACTCCTGCAGGTTAATTGTGGGACAATTTGAGCACTAAAAGAAATAATAATGGCAATGGATTATAAAACACGGAAGTACAAAAGAATCCATAAGTTTATAGTGATTAAAAAGGTGTGTGCAGGGGGAGGAACATTTTTATGAAGAATGCCAGGTTATACATGTAGACAGAATAATAGAATTAGAAAATTTACCATTTTTTTTTAGCCACCAATGTAAGAATGATGCTAAAACCATTGGGTTAAACATTGCTGGGGAACAGGATATTTGCACGAGTTATTAAGTCTCCCTTTATCACCCCATAGGTTACTTATTAACTACAAATGGGAAAAGATGACTTTGCAATAGAGATCTAGCAGAGACCATCTTAACCAAGTGGTCAACTGAGCATGACCAATAGTGAGACAAGGTTATCATGCACAATTTTCATGTGATACAATGAAAAGTACACCATGTACTATTTTGCCCACAGTGTTCAACTTGAATCTAATCATAAGGAAACAAACACATAGATTGTGGAATGTTCTACAAAGCTAGTGGCCTAAACTCTTCAAAAATGTCATTAAAGCCCCCCCCCCCCCGAAATATAGGGATCTGTTCCAGGTAAAAGGAGGCCAAGGAGATATGGGAACCAAATGAAATGTATGAACCTTGATTATCCTAGATTGAAAAAAGAGTTATGGAAGACATTTAGGGGACAACTTGGGAAAGTGGGGTTTGGACTGCATACTAGATAATACTATTGTACCAATGTTAAGTTTCTTGGGTGTCCTGATGGTATTGGTTATGGTTTTGGTTATGGTTGTGTAGTAGAATGCCTTTGCTCTTTCTTTTTTTTAAAAAAATATATCTTTATTGATTTCAGAGAGAGGAAAGGAGAGGGAGAGAGAGAGAAACATCAATGATGAGAGAGAGTCATTGATCGGCTGCCTCCTGCACACCCCCCACTGGGGACCTAGCCTGCAACCCAGGCATGTGCCCTGACCGGGAATCGAACTGTGATCTCCTGGATCATAGGTCACTGCTCAACCACTGAGCCACACCTGGGCAGGTAGAATGTCTTATGACACATGCAGAAGACTTTAAGGTGAAATGTCCTGATGTCTGCAACATAGTTTCAAATGAAAGGAAGAGGAAAGATGGAGAGAGGAAGAGGAAGAGAGAAGGGGTAGGGGAGTGAAGGAGAGAGGCATAGAGAGGGAAGGTGAGTAGTGGGCCAGGGGAAGGAGAGAGGGGGAGAGGGCAAGTAGGCATAATGTAAACAATTGTTTAGGTCTGGGTGATGAGTATATAGCTATTCTTGTATTGTTCTTTTACTTTTCTGTAGGAGGGACTATTTAAAAAATAAAATGTTAGGGGGAAATTTTTTCTATCTACAGCTACACGTCAGGGGAACATAGTAGCACATCAAGGATAGAACACGTCTCTGACTGGTTGGCAGTATCCTTCAAGCAGCACACTTGCACCTGGCACTTCAATGTCATTCACACGTCTCCTGGGTCTGTGTGAGCAGCACAATTAGTCATGGTGAGCACAACAGTGCTGACAGTTGACAATGGCGTAAGATCAGCACCTGTACCCAGTGTGACTTAACAAGAAGAGCTGAGGCTGAGACTGGTAGACCAGCTGGCCAGGGGCAGAGGTCCCTTCTGTGCTGTGAGAAAGTAGGGGAGTCGGGTGCAAGTTCAGGCTTAGACAACTTCTGTGGGTCTCATATGAAAATTGGTGAAAATGTACCTGCTCTGTTTATGCAACAGAGGTCAAATAAAATAATATATAAAAGAAAACATTCTTATTTCATAGATTTATATTTTACTTTATAGATTTTTATTCTGGACATATAGATGACTTTTTTCATGTGTGAGCTATTATAGATGTACTTGCTGTTTGTAATTCTTTTGCAATATGTGTCCTATAAACACAGAATTTATGATCATCCTATTTTACACGATGCCTATAAAAAAAGGGGGGGGGTAAAGGGGATGAGAGGGAAGCAGTGCACTTAAAATGATCTTGCTGAATTAGTGAGTACTCCTGACAGGAGAGGATTTCTTTTCTGCTGGGCTTCGGTGGGAACCTACTGCATATTTTAAACTTGTTTTTCTTCCAGTACCTGTATCCTTCCAGGGCTGGGTACAGTAGGACTCATGGACATCATATCACAACATACCTTATGGGTGAATCAGCCTGATGTATAGTAGGGATATTCTTGGCAGCTATTCTGACACCAGGGTGGCTAGCAATTACCATACACCCAAGTGATTGAACCTCATGGATATGTCCCACCAAACCCAGGAAAATGCATCCCTAACTCAGCTTCCCCTTAACTGGAATCCAGAATGCCACAGCCACTCCAGTGGTATCTGTGCAATGGGAAATATGATGGAGATGAAATCCAAGAGGAAAGAGACACTAGCTTTAACCTATTATACTAAAAATGCCTTACTTTAAAACAAGAGAGAGAGAAAGAAACAAGAGAGGAGGGAGAGAGTCTATCAGTGTTTGTTACATCACACAGGTGGTAGAGATGTCCATCAGACAGGTAGAAATGTAGGTTTGAAGAGATGGTGGATACTGATGTAGAGATTAGAGAGTCACTTCACAATATAATAACTGCATGAGTGGATGAGTTATCCCAAATCAAAGTGCAGAGAAAGAACAAGGATTGAGGACAGAATTGTGGGTAATGCCTAAATTTCCTGTGAAGAGATGGCTATAAAGTACTGGGCCAAGACACTGATTAGAGCCAGGATATGGGGCCTGTGAGAGATGAACACAACCAGGTTGGTTTGGGTTTTTCTCACAACAGAAAGATTTTTGATGATACATTCATTTAAATATTTAAACCCAGATTTAAACCTATGTGTATAGCTTTTATACAATAATAAAATCAATGCATATGAAGTACTAGCCCAAGTACAGAACTCACAAAATAGAAACTGACATTCAGTATGACAGATGGTATTGTTTGGTTGAAATAATTATCATTGCTATTGGCATTAATAGTAGAAAAATCTATTTATATGATTGAGATTTCACTTGTTGGTTTGGTTTTTCTGATTTTGAGCATACTGCCCACCATTTGGGTAATTGTCATGGTCCCTGTTGAGATTTTTCCTTTTGGCAAAGCTTATTTTATATCCCCTATCCATTATTTAAAGATGATTTAATAGTGCATCTCAACTCAGCTGGCAACAATTTTAAAAAAAATATCATTTAACCAAAATATCATTTACTTGTTAATTGTTCACTGTGTGACCTGGTGGGTGTTCTCATCATGGATTCTTACTCTGCATCAACCACACTGTGATATGGAGCTGAATGCTGGGACTCGCTCTTTAGAGTTTTATATGCTTTCAACAACCACCATGTGTGTTTTGAAGTCTCAATTCTCCCACAGTTTTTCTCCAAATTACTGCAGGACCCTCCTCTCTATAGCATGGTTTCATATGGCCCACATACCCACATATTCCTAAAGGTATAAAGAAAAGGACCAGAGAAATACAATAAACTAAAATTGGGTGGTGGAGTGAAGGGGAGAAAGAAGAGGTATGCTAATTCACCATTGCTCAAAATAAGGTGTCAGCACTGCTGAAGGAATGCGAGTGCCAATCTTTCCACATCAGAGCTGTCACAGGAGGCAGTGTGATGTGGTACAGGAGCATAGGTTTGGGAGTCAGACAACTCTGAACTGATTGATGTGCTCACGAACTTTGATATTGGGAGGTTATTTAAATTAATCACTTTGATTTCTTATCTGTCGAGAAATGTTACAATGATTAAATTAGGTCATATAGCTAAAATGCCTAAAACTGTGTCTGGTACACACTTGGTGTTCAGTAGTAGTGGTTATTCTCAGTTTCAGATACTTAGCAGGAGTAGAATAAATGCTGGTAGATTAGGCAAGTAAGGCTCAGAGGCCTGATGGCTGTGAGCACAGGGATGGTTGTGTCAAAACGGACCAAGGGAGCAAAAAGGGTGAGAGTTGACACTTAGGACTACTCAGATTTTATGTATCCAGATTATTGCCGGTTCTGAAAGTTTGACATGCAATGTGATGTCTCACTGTGTTTATGTCAAGGTAACATACCTGTCCCCGACTGTCCAAAAACCCAGCGTTATTCACAATCAATCATTTTGTAAGTTTCATTATCAATTTAGGGAAAGACTTAGGTACACAGTCCACTCCTGGTGATTAAAATGATTAATTCTTTCGTCTTTGAGATTATTAGCCTTTTGGTCTTCTTCAGAGTTTCTCCTCTTAGCCTTTCTCAAAGAACTAAGTACTACTGTTTGTTGTAAGTCTGAAGAATTCAGCCTTAATCATGTAATGGCAGAGGCTACAGAAGCAGACTTGGCTTCTGTCCAGGCTCTGTTTCTTAGCAATTACCAGATCTTTTTTTTATCACAGTTTCCTCACCTGGCAAATAAGGAATAATAACTCCCACCTCCACTGGACTGTGGTGAAAATTAAATGAGATAATGGCTGTAAAGCTTTGGCGGGACCCATCATCATCAGTATCAGTAGCCTTATGATCATTATTCGCATCCTCCCAACTCCTCTCACCCTAAATTGAAGAGCTCTTTGCAAGATTAGAGTTCTTTGGCATACAAAAAAATATTTCATGAATGTTTGGACAATATTAAAAAATTTAGTAGCACACTGAGTCTTAACCATATTTGAGAAAATTGGAGACGAGTTTTAAATGGTAAGTTTACTTGATCCAGTATAAAAAATACTGAAATATCTAGGCATGGGGGGGGATTGATTGTTAATCTAAATATATGATTATTATCATCATTTCTGTTTTTTTAATGAACACACATGGTTTCCAAAGATTATCCACAAATGCATTTACTGGGAGTCCGTATGAAGCAGAAGTGCTGCTGCTAACAAATGTAGAACATGAGCAAGTCACTGTCTCTCTCTTGTTTGTTTCCTCACCATGAAATGAGGTGGTATTTTGAACTCAGGAGGGAAGAGTGGTTGGGAGTATGTGTGGGATATTTCTTCTGGCACAGTGATTGTAGGTATATGGTAGCCAGCTTCCAAGATGGTTACCAATTATTGCTTTCCAGGTGTTCACAGCCCTTTGTAGTCCCTCCCATATTGTAGCGAAGTTAGTCTGTGTGACCAATAGAATGCAGCAGAAGTGAAAATCAACCTCTTCTGAAATAAGGCCAGAAAAGGCACTGCAACTTCCTTTTGGGGCTCTCTGTCTGTCTGTCTCTTTCTCTCCACTTGGTCTGTGGAAAGCCTTGTCATGAGCAACCCTAAGGAGAGGCCCATGTGGTAATGAGCTGAATCCTGCAAACCAGATTTCTGACCTACAGAAACTGGGAGATAATAAATGATTAGTGTTTTCAGGTGCTAAGTTTGGAGTAATTCATTATGTAGCAATAAATAACTTATACAGGGTGTGACTTGCTTTTAATAAGCAGAGTCAAGGATGGTAAATGTCTTGCAGTCTGTGGGACAGTCCTGCTCAATGAAAACTTGTCCCACCCTGCTGTACACTGAAGTTGTGTGTGCTCCTAAATTCATATGTTGAAACCTAATCCCCATGGTGATGGTGTTAGGAAGTGACTTTGCGGGTGACTGGATTATGAATGGGATTATGGCGCTGATAAAGGGACCCCAGAGAAACCCTCCCCCCAGGCCTTCAGACACTGAATCTACCAGTGCCTTCACCTTGGACTTCCTAGCCTCCAGAACTGTGAGAAATAAATGTTTATTGTTTAAGTCACACATTCTATGGTATCTTTATTATAGCAACCTGAATGGACTAAGACACACCCCGGATGCCAAAGGCATCTCCCAACACTGGCATGATCTCTCCCAGCTTGAAATGTGTATAATCAAATTTTGTGAGTGAAAAAGAAAGATAAAAAAGAACAGATAATCAAAAATTGCTGTGAGATTCTAATCCAAATATAAATGCAGGTATCCACTGGCCCAATGAGTCTTCTTTGAATCCATCCTGCAGAAATTCTGGCAGATGTGCACAATTGTGTACAAGGCTGTCCCTTGCCCCTTTGTTTGCAATACTAGAATGCTGAAAATAACCTAAATCTGCACCAATAGAGGAAGCGTCAAATAAATTATCGTCAAATAATAGTCAAGTAAATCAAGAATATCATGCAACTCTTAACAAGAATAAAGTTGATCTATATTAAAGTGAACTCGAAAGTATATTGTTAAATGAAAATCTAAATCACAGAATAATATAAGTGGTATACCATTTGGGTTTTTAAAAAGAATATACTGTGTGTTTGTAAATGTATAGAAATAGATACGAAATGATTCACCTCAAACTCTCAACAGGGAATTCCTATGGGGAGGAGCTGTGTGGGGTGGAACTTCGACTTTATTTATTTTCCCTACCACTGTATTGTTTGAATTTTTTACAATAAGCATTGCTTTTGTGATGACAAAATGTTCTGAAGTACTGCATTCAGTGACATTGGTAATGTCCTGTGTACTTTTGGTGTCACTGAGGGGCTACAATCTAATTTTTCATTCAAAAGGAGGAATAAGTAGCACATGGCTTAGGTTCCTGGTTTGAGTAAGACAGAGTCAGTGAGTGAAACCAGGATGCCCCTTTCCTGGGGTTTATTACAAACACTTGCTCAAGATGTGAGGAGCCCAAGACATTGCTTTCCCCCACAATCCACAGACACCTTACTCAAGACAGGAAATGTACATTCAATGAGTGATTAGGTCAAAGATACAGTCTATAAAAGAATGGGAAAACCGTTTTTGCCCTTTGTATGGAATTAAATTGTTGGAAGAAAGCCAAGGAAGTGACATATCTCACCTCCTATTTCTGGCTGAACAACCCTTAAATCATTGAAATAGTTTTGGGTCTCAGGTACTATGAGTAAATTAAATTTCCCAACTACTTTTAATTTTTTCATATTTATAGAAGGAAATGAGATACAGTGCCTTTGCACTGATTGTATATCTATTCTACTTTTTATTAAAACTATTGAAAAACTATCCTTTGCTTCATCTACCTGAACAGTCATTTGGCTCCTAGTGTGCACAGGCTTGGGTTTATTTTTAATATCTTTATTTAAGTCATTTCTCTCCAACTGAGTCAAGGCAGAGAATAAATATTTTATTTCCTTCATGTTTTTTGGAATGTAGTTGACCTTTCAGTTTATCTCACTGAGTCTTAGTTTGCTCATCTGTAAAATACAAGCATTTACTACAAGAGCCACGTGTATACTTTGTATATTTTATATTATATACACATGTATGTAGATGAGAGCACTTTGTAGACAGTAAAATAGTAGAAAAATGCTAACTACTTGGTTACTAATTTAATTTATGGGTTGAATTTTTTTTCATAAATATAAGATAGAGTAAGTTTGTACATATAAGAAAGGATATCAAAGCTAAGTTAGAAGAGTGAGAAGTGAAGATGTTGAACAGCCAATTGACTACATGGCTCTTAGACTGAAGATAGAGATCTGATCTGGAGGGAGAGATTTGGGAGCTATCAGCCTATCATGGTGGTTGAAATCAAAGGTGAATTGTCACAGAAGGGGGATGTGCAGAACTAGAGGAGATGAGGATGACCTGGGGCTGAACTCACACTAATACTAGCTATTTAAGGTAGAGGTCTTAAATAAAACACCCTTAGGGGTGTGTGAAGACTTTCTAAGGGGTACATGAACACGGATTTTTTAAGGGAATCCATTTCTAGACCCTCAGCTTCCATTTCGAATCATCCTTTTAACTGTTCTGTCTGAGAATGTGCCTGCGATGGGGTTGGGGAGTAGAGGGCAGTGTCTCCTTTCTTATTCTTTCGCAATTGCCTTTCTTCCACTTTCAAAAAGGAAGGCACACTCTTCATTGCACCACGTTGCATTGTCTTGGAGGGTAAAACATCTCCAGGATGGCAAACAAAGGGGTGACTGGAAATACTGGTGCTGGTTCTGAGAAAGCGAATGACTCTGGTGACTAAGCATCAGACCCTCTGCCAGACAATGGTCTCCACCTCTGCATTCAGCAGATTTGAAGACAACCTATTGAGTCGTCAGCTGTTAAACCATCACAGGTATTTTGTGGTTATAGATCATGCGGTGATTTTTAGCATAACTCAAAAAGAGTTCAAAGATGTGAGAAACGTGTGTGTGTGTGTGTGTATATATACATATACATATATATATATATATATATATATATATAATCCTTTCTCATTCACTTATTTATGTGAATAAAGTTTCTCAGAACTTACATCTATAAAAATGGAAGATAGGAATAGAATAGAATTGATTCTGAACCCTGTTTCATTCTAGCAACAAGTAATATTTACCAACAGATGACTAAACTGGGGGAAATATATATTTATATATCACTAGTCCCATAAATGAAGGGGTGCATTTCTGTTTTAGTCCATTCGGGTTGCTATAACAAAATGCCACAGGCTGGGTGACTTACAAGCAACAGATATTTGTTTCTCATAGTTCTGGAGGCTGCGAAGTGCAAGATCCTGCGTGGTGCTGGCCGATTCAGCGTTTTGTGAGGGCTTCCTGGTTCACAGATGCACATTCCCACAGTGTCCTCACTTGGTGGAAGGGGCTAGGAAGCTGTCTGGGTCTCTTTTTATAAGAACACCATTCCCAACTATGAGGGCAGAGCACTCCCAAAAGCCCTACCTCCAAATACCACTGAATGGGGCATTAGGTTTTCAACATATGAATTTGGAGGAGACACAAGCACTCAGACCACAGCAAGTTCCAATAAAAAATTATTTCTAAGGCAAAACTATATTGACAGAAAGCAGTTCAGCAGTCGCCTGGGGACAGGAATAAGGGTTGGGGATTGCCTAAAAGAAGGCAAGAGGGAACTTTTCTAGTTAAGGAAATGTTTTATATTTTCTTGATTTTGATTGTGGTGTTGGTTTTATAACTGACTGTGACTGTTCAAGCTCATCAAAATGTACACTTAAAATGGGTAATTTATTTGAATCAAAATTATACCTTAATAAAGCTACTTTTCTGTTTAATAATTATTTATCAAATTTATAATATTTATGTTGTGATCAATTATGTACCATTAGTCATTGCAATGTAACTAAATCCAGGAGAAATGTTGAACTCTTAGAGGCTTATGACTATGGGAAACACAAACACATTTTAATTTTTACTTGTTTTCCAGAGAAGTAAGGGCAGTGATCAGTAAGGGCTATAAAGTATAAAATATATTACATTAGGGTTAAATTCTGTGAGAAGGGAAATATGATGTCACAGGGAAAAAGGAACCATATAAAATGCCAACTGTTAAAAAAGAGGTTGCTGAAATATTTTAAAATATGGATGATAGTGGTTTATAACATATCACTGTGTTTTGTTGGTTCCATTAGGTTTACTTAAAAGAACAGTATAAAACTTTCATTTAAAAATATTTATATTTATGATATACTAGAAAATCTATTCTTTACAACTATTTAGACGTAGTATAAAATTTTTTAAATGTCAACTTAAAAATGTACAAGGAGAGTACATACTTTTTCAGAGTACTTTTAGGGATGAAAAAAGGGAAAAAAAGGAAAACCATTGATTTATGGATGGGCAGAGCAAAGAGGACTGAGAATAACCAGGAAGAAAGAAGAAAAAGTCACAGGAAATGTTTGCAGAATTGAAATAGACATTCAAAGAGGGGAATTCTTCTCTGCCTTGGACAGCTGAAGCAGGCAAGTGCCCCAGGTAATCTGCTGAGGCTTTAATTCTCGTGGGAAATATTTTCACCTTTGCCTCAGCCAAGCCGGTATTTTGAGTTTAGAGAGCAAGGATTCTGAACCTCTGCCCACCATGGGGTGGAGGTGGGGGTGCTCAAAAAGAGCTGACTTGTTTGAGAGCAGAGGAGGGGCTCCAAGCAGATTGTAAACTTGGGCATGCACTGGTAAGCAGGAGAGAGTGGAGGCCCTAGACTCTCAGAGCAGTGGGGCCTGAGGCATTCCCCTTAGGGTCCCTGGGGAGGTGATAAGGGCACTGTCTACCTAGGCAGGTAGACAGCACCCCTTGTGCCCAGCGTAGAACAAAAACAGGGGCCATTTGCTGCCAAGGGAAGAGTATGGGCTGGAGAAGAAGCATGTCACCCCAGACTCTTGTGAACCGAAGACCCTGGCCCCAGTATTCTGTGCTGTCTAAATTCCTCTTGAACCTTGGATGACCTAGGACCTGGGCAGGGAATCCCAATAATGCCTAAGACTGGATTTCCTTTAGTGGGAAAGGGGGCTTACAAACAGATGAATTTTTAGAGGGGAAACATGTCAGTTACATTTGTTTGAAGTCTGCGTGTTGCTGCATATTAAAAGCCGCTCCCTATAGACCGAAAAGTATTCGGTTGGGTTGACAGCTAGGAGGTCACGGGTGCAGTTTCAGCAGAGTGTGGGGCCAGGTCTAGATTTTACGGAAAGAGGAAAGAGCGGGAAGTGAGGAAGTGAAGAAAACAATGTAGGCCGCTCTTCCAAGGAACTCAGCTATGAATAGAAGGTAAGATAAAAAGTGGAAGCTGGAGGAGGAGGGGGCAGAGTAGAGGATTCTGCTGTCAGGCCACTGACAGCTGCACTGCGACGTGTATTCTCGCTGACTGTTTCTCTCTCATCTCCCAGGCATCTTGTTGTTTCCTTTTCCTTATGAAGGTGATTGTCAGGTAGAGTGAGCTGCTGCAATAGATGAACCCCTAAATCTCAGCAGCTTAACACAGTCCAGTTTTATTTCTCATGAAGGTAAAACCCAGTTGGGTATTTCTACTGGGCGGTGCGATCTCCTGCAGAGATGCGGGAACCCAAGCTCGTTCCATCCATGCCATCGGCCACACCTGGCTTCCAGAGTTGCTCTGGCAGGGGAAAGGGCGCAGAGGGCTGCCTGTGAGAGGTTCCCGCGGGCCAGGACGGGAAGCGGTGCACATCACTCTTGCCCGCTTTGAGCAGAACTAGTCACATGACCACACCTAGCTGCAAAGAGGCTGGAGATGTGGTGTGGCCGCGTGCCACGCCAGGAGATGGGTTTGATGAGTGTGCACCAGACTCTGCCACAGTCTTCTACCCATTCATTTCTGTTACCCACTTAAGAGTATATCTCAGGAGATATACTCAGGAGGGTATCTCGAGAGTATACCCTCGGTGTAGACTGGTATCTTGACCAGGGTGCTGCCTAGATTCCCGTCCTAACCTCTTTCCAGCCTGGTACATTTAAATCTCTGAGTTTCTTGTAGAGACTCTAAGGCAGTTATTCCCGCTTATAAATCAAGTCACAAAACACTTGAGTCCTTGGCTTGGGAAGTATCAGAGGGGCAGGTGTTAGAGGTTTGGAGGTGTGACAAGGGAGCAGGACCAAACAACCAACCTCCCGTGAAACATGGGCATTTCACTTTTCCCTTGGGGTTCTCTGCTGTGATGGCCATTGTCACCACTATGGTTTCTCCATGAATATCTTACCCCTCATGTAAACAAACCTGGCTTCACACAGCTGAGACAGGATAGCATTTTCAGAAAGACTGTATTCAATTTTAAGAAAGAACAAATAAAAATGAGCAGGGTATTGTGTGTAAACCAGAGGCCGCTGGTCACACATAGCCGCAGAATGACTCCACTGCCCACTCTCTCCTTTAAGTGCTGCCCCTCACGGCCAGGATGACTTCTCCATGTGGACTACCAGGTTTGGCCCAACTCTAGGCACTGTGCTCGATTTTGATATCTGATTCTTGGTCTCAGTGTTGTATCAGCTTGGCTTACTGATGAACCATCTTGTTAATTAGTGCCCTGTATTAATTTAAAATGCAAATCTAAAATCTTTACTGGTTTAAGCTCTTTTGTCTTCCATTCAGGACGCTCCTTTTTTTTTTTTTTTAATATAACTTTATTGATTTCAGAGAGAGAAAGGGAGAGGGAGAGGGAGAGAGAGAGAAACATCAATGATGAGAGAGTCATTGATAGGCTGCCTCCGGCACGGCCCGCACTGGGGATCGAGCCCGCAACCTGGATCATAGGTTGATGCTTAACTGCTAAGCCACCCTGCTGGGCAGAACACTCCATTTTTGTTAAGAACATACCTGAGGAGCCTAATAGCAACAAGAAACTTGTTTGGAGTATACATGGAAGCAGTCAAGGGAGTTAAAGGGTTTTTAGTGATGGTATATCCAAGGCGTGATAGAATTTGGCAAATCATCCCTATGAGATTATGTAGCATACCTTTTTCTTAGAGAAATATTCATGTCTACTAGGGCAGTATTTATCTTTGATGGGGAAGGTTGAATAATGACAAATTATTGCCATTTGATTCTTTTTTTCAAGACTTCATGTAGACTACTACCTTTATATTTTGAGGATTTGTTACATATTGTTTTAACTTAGATTGAATTGGTTACATTTCATAAAATTGAAATTTAGTACATTCTCTAAATTTCACAGTGATGCTTTGTTTTGGGTAAGTTCGTATCTCCAGATAGTTAATCTCACAGAATTACCACATGACCCCGCAGCTCCCCTCCTTAGTCTATATCTAAACTGACTAAAAAATAGGTACTGAAAAGAATACATGTATGCACATGTTCATAGCAACAGTATTCTCAGGAGCCAAAAGGTGGAGACAGCCCAAAAGTCCATCAGTGACTGAATGGGTGAACAAATTGTGGTATATCCATACAATGGAATATTGTGCAGCTATGAAAAGGAATGCAGTACTGGTGGTGTGGGCTACAATATGGGTGAACCTCAAAAACGTTATGCTAAGTGAAAGACAGACACAATGGTTGCATATTGTATAAGTCCAGAAAGGAGATAGTGTTTGCCAGAGCTGGGGATAGAGGAAATGGAAAGTAACTTCTTACTGGGTACAGAGTTTTTATGGGGGTGATGAAAAGGTTTTGAAACTACATTGAGGTGGTGGTTGTACAACATTGTGAATGCACTAAATGCTACTGAATTGTTTACTTTATATTATGTGAATTTTATCTCAACAAAAAAATCTTATATGAATGAGTCAGTAGGAGCAAAACATACTGACATTCATTTAATACTCAGCTATCAAGAGTTTTAAAAATTGAATTAGTAAATACTGATTCTCAACTAAACCTTCAAAATGATACGGCAAAAAGCAGTGTGACCCAAAGTGTGGTGTGTGTTTTAATGATGTAGGTAAGATGGGAAAAGCTTTAAATAACATTGCCTCACAGAGTGAGAAATTTAATTTCTTTTCAGAGATTTTTGTCACCTTTTATTCCCTGTGAATGCACCAGTGAGAGTCTCAATTTGGTGGTGGGATGTTAGCTGTTAGTCTGTTTAATATCTCTAACATACAGGAATCTCCTTTTTCAACAAAGAGAGATCAGGCTCCAGGCTCAGAGCTCTCTGTGGGCAACTCTATGGAAGTGGTTTTAATATCATTGTTTTATTTTTGATGTGTTCATTTTTACTTTTATCTTTCATTTATGTTACGTGACACCTGTTTTCCATTTTAATGATTTGCATTATAATTTAGATAGTGATGCAAAATTTCTCCTTTAAGTTGATCTAAGTAGAAATGTGAGTCAACTTAAAGAAAAACATTAAGTATATAATAATGTAAGTGGTATGAGGATTTGGGGGTAAAGTAGAACTCAGATGACTAAATAGGACACACTGGCATAAAGAAACACACACTGGACGGATGTGAGGACCTGCGTCTCTCACTGCTCTACTTGTGCAGCTCTGGGCACACCACCAAGCCCCCCTATGCTGCATTTAGTGCCTGCCTCACAGAGCCACCAGCTTCTGAGCTGCAAGGCAGCTGTGACACTGCCAGTGATTTCCTGTCATTTCCTGCAGTTTCTGATTCTGGGTGCAGCAGCTTCCGGACGTCCACCACTGATGTGGCATAACCAGGGAGTTAGTGGTGATCCCTTTTCAACCTTCACCCATCTTCTCCTTCCAAAGACTTTGTATGCATCTGATTCCCTATATTAAATACCTTTCTGCTAGTAATACCCGACTAATTCCTTTTTTCCTTGCTGAACCATAACATATTACTTTTATTGAATTCATAAAAGCTTACATTTTATAATAATACAATAAGAGTTAACATTTGTTGAGCATTTACTAACTACTAGTCATTGGGCTAAGATTTTACACACATAATCTCATTTAGTTCTCTTAAGAACCCTATGAGGTAGTTTCTATTACCATGCTCATTCTGCAGAGGAAGAAACAGGCAGGGGGTTACTTACTGGCCCAGGTCTCAGAGGTGGCAAGTAGCAGAGTGGGAATTTGAATTCGGGCTGTCTGAATGCAGAGAGTGTTCAATGACTCCACACTTTACTGCCCTTCCCCCTGCACAAACAAGTTTACTTCAGGTCTTCAATATAGTCTACTTCAGGTCTGAAACCAAAAGTGTTTTAGAATTCAGAAGTTTTGATTTTTAGAAGGGGGACACAGCATGTATACTGCATGTTAATTGTGGGGCACATAAAAGGGACCTGGGACGAGACCATGTACTCAAACACATTAAAAGTTCTGCAATGGGCTGAGTGTTCGTATTAAATAAAATAAAGACCATAAACAGCCCAAGGAAAGTTCAGTTGCTACCAAGTGAGGTAGGTGCCAAACTTAGGGAAAACAACTTTTGGTTTTCAGAGCTTGGTGGATTTCAAAATTGCAGATCAGGAATTGTGGACCTGCAATTATCATGAAGTATTAGCAAATAGAAAAGAGAGGCTTAATAGGTTTTTAATATTTTTTTTGTCTGTGGTTTTATTTTAATTGAAGCTTTAGTCAGGCTACTTGTGACCACTTCTTCTCTTTTATAGCCAAAGTATGTGGGCAAGGACTTATTTTTTATCTATTTAAGTCAATGTAATTGCAAGTATATTTACTTAGCAGATACCCAAAGGTTAAGGTCATTGTGTTGTTTAACAATGCCCAGCATATCACCCCACCTCAAAGGACAGAACCAGGAAAAATCAGCAAGTTAGTAGTGAAAAACCATAAATTAGGATTTCTTAAAGTTTACCTTTTTTGGGGGGGAGGGGCATTTTGGGGGTGCTTAAATTTTGTTTTGCAATTACAGTTGACATACAATATCATATTAGTTTCAGGTGAACATAATTAGACATTTATATACACCTTGTTCTTTTATAACTTGACCTACATATATAGCATTTCTGCTAATTTTGATAGTTACTTTTTAAGCCTTTAGCTAAAATATCGCTAACTATAGCTTTAACATTTTATTTTTAAATCAACTTATTCCAGTTACCTGTAGTTGGGTAGCAAACCACCCTAAACTCAGTGGCTTAGAACAGCCATTTATTATTGCTCTCATGGTTCCATGGTTCACTGGGCTCACCTGAGACATCCTCATTAGGGGTTTTTCATGGGGTCACACAGTTGGGGCTCAAGGCATCTGAAGGTTTGACTGTGCTGGACACCCAAGATAGCTCACCCACATACATGGCTAGCAGTTGATGGTGGCTGTTGCTGGGGGCTCAGCAAAGGTTCATTCAGTCCACCTATGTGTGGCCTCTCCTGTGGCTGAGGCTTCTTTCAGCATGGTGGCTGAGTCCTGGGAGGGTTAGAGTTCCAGAGGCCCCGGGAGAAGCTGCAAGGCTTCTCACGATCTAGCCTTAGAAATCACTTAGCATCACTCCCACCTTATTCTTTTGGTAAAAAGTAAGTCACAGGGCCAGTCTAGATTTAAGAGGAGGAAGATAAAAAGGGATGTAAATATTAGAGGCAAGGTTCACGGGGCGGGGGAGGGGCATCTTTCAAAATTAGCTACCACACAATTTATACAGACATGTGCACAAGAGTTTAAAAGTCAATTTAAAAATCATTTAGAGGCAAAAGTTTTCTTACCCTACAACAGTGACAAAAATGCCTTGTACTTCACTTTTTTCAATATCTTACAATGATTTTTAATGTATGTCTGCTTGATGAGACAAATTATAAATGGCATGACATTGTAGAAGTGGCCAAATGGAGAGGTGCTCAACTATAAGCTGAGCAGGAAGAAGAAATTCTTGAAAGCTATAAAAACGTAAGGAGACACTTTTCAAATGATAAGACATCATTATAGATTCCTGGGAAAGCATGATAGCCATTTTGGTATGTAATTAGGAGCAGGGTAGCTTGTGAGCAAAAAGGCAGAGGAGATAATGAGAGGCAGCCTTTGTAGTTGAAAACTAGTTATTCCTGTCCCCCCCTTTTTTTTTGAGTCACAGACTCCTTTGAGTATATGAGAAAAGTTATAAAACTTCCCCCCAGAATGGATATTTGTATTCCTTTGTTTCTTCCTGCATTCTTTCCTCCCTATCTTTTCTCCTCCCCTCCTTCCCTTCCTTCATTCCTTGTACAGTTACTTATAGGAACGGATTCTGTATCAGATACCGATCTGGACCAAGGGATAGACTGGGGAAGAAGACAGGTAAGTTTCCCAATCTCATGGCCTGTACATTCTTCAGATAAGGAGACAGGAAAAACAGAACAAAATGATCCACCCAGAAATAAACGAGACCACCTCAGGTAGTTTATAAGTAACAAACTGCATATACAACATCTTGCATACAATTTTATGGGGTTCACAATCTTTCCGTAGACTTATCTTCCTTGCTCTGCAATTAATAACTTCTCTTTTAAACCAAAGGATAACTTCAATGTGAACAGTGTGGATGTGGCTGTTGGCTCTCCATTGCTCTTTCACTTACACCGAGAGCACAGATGTTGACTGTTTGTTTTTCCCAACCATGAAGAACACCTATGTGTAGTGTCATTGGAACTGACTTTCCTACCAACAGAGGAGCACTGGTTTCTATGAAATTTCAGAAAGTACTGCTGCTTGTGAGGATGAAATGTGCCCTGCAAGGCTTTCCACAGCTTTATTGAAAAAAAAATTCCTCCCTTAGGAAACTATCTGTTTACTCCTCTTAAAAAAATTAAATGGATCAGATAGCCATGGGTTCACATTTTGAAGTCTCAATTTACAGGAGACTCTAAGGACCTACCCTTTCATCCATAGTCTGAAGATGAGAGTGAAGGATGGATGGTTTGCTTTGTAGAATTTTTTTCCCTCTGTCCTCTGTTTTTATGTTCTTACCACAAATTGTACTTCTGGCCTTAGTTATGGCATCTTGTGGGGGATTCAAACGTATACTTTTACTTTTGGCAACATTTTAAGTTCTTTTCATTAGCATAACATAAAACTTTTGCAAAAGTGAAATGCAAATATCCATCTATCTAGTGTTCCATTGGTTGTAGTTTTGAACCTTTGGTATTTGGTAAATATTTTAATTGGTAACACAAACTGTTATTCCATATGTCTTTTTTTTCTTTTTCTTTTCACTTATGGTGCTTTATTGATATCAAGCTTTTACCCTTTCTTCAGTTAAGGGGTATTTTAATATCTGGCATTTCATGTTGGAGTGAATATAATCATAGAATGAATATAATCTAAATATAATTATTTAGGGGTTGGTAATATATGGTTCAGTGAGTCAAAAACCATCAATTTCTATAGGTACATTTTTAGTGGAACATAGCCACACTCGTCCTTTAATATAAAGTGTATGGCTGCTCTTATGTTTATTATCTTTCCTCTTTCAGAAAAAATCTGCCTATTCTATTTAGAGGGAAAAAGATTCTATCTTTATTTCCTTTAAAATCATTGACCTAAATTTAAAATTTATGAAATGCCACAGGTAAGTAAAATTGCATGCCTATCACATGTCAAGCACTGCCCTGGAGATATCTCAGTAAGCAAGAAAGATAAAAATCTGTGTTTATAGTTTAACAATACCTCTAAGATGCTTATTAATAAAAATTATGGTAAGCCCCAGAAGTTATACCTAAGAATAAATCAGGTTTTATATTGAAGCGACATGACTCACTGATGACACTTTGACTTGGGGAAAGATGTGGGGATTTCTGAACTTTAATACTATAGCATCAGACTGTGATTACTGAAGTATAAAATTGAGTCAATGATGCTCATGATGAAGTCCAAAATAAAGTTTTAAAAATGTGGCCAGGGTCGTTCATCCAAATTCCCATGAACTCATTAACTAGTGACTTGGGTTCTTGTCTATGATGTTTGCAGTGATGTCCCGTGAGTAACATCTCTTGCATGTCTCAGTGGTTCCCAAGATCTCCTTAAATGATGGGAGCTGAACCCCAACATGGCAATTTAATTCATTACCATTTATTGAGGGCCTACCATGTGCAAAGCAATCTGTGGGTCCAGTGGGACTACAAAGCTGTGTGAGTGGGGGGCCTGTGCCTTTCAGAAGTTCAGGATACCCCAGTCTGGGTGATAGCTAATCAGAGCATTCCACAACTTTGGGAGAAGTGTTTGGATGTTTCCCATGTCCTCCCACCAACTGATCTGCTTTTACCTCAATTCATATATCAAACAATTTATGCCATTTTTGGATCAAGATCATAAAAATAAACACCAGTCTTCACAAATACAGTTTAAATGAGTGAAAAGAGCCAAAGGGAAGTATACATTTGTATTTTCTTAAAAGCGTACAAATAGGATCACATTTGTGAGCTGGAAGGAGCCTTAGAGACCGCCTAGGACCTCATCTTCCCTACAGTTCCTAAAGTCTGCATCTTTAGATGTGACCCTCCTTCCATCTCTCCTCTCCCGTATTGCACACAGCACCCAGTTTCTTCGTGTCAGTTTTCACCAGCTGGAAAAGGAGATAACATCAACCATGCCGCGTTGCCAGCTTTAGTAATTCTAGTTCCTGGAACCAAGGACAGGAAGCCTTTTAGTCATTTGCACAGCCTAATTTTTCTAGCTTCTATTGACGAAGTCATTTAACTGTCAGCTAAATACAGTGTTGGAAAGTTTACATCATTCGTCTTTTTATGGCACCTCTTAATGGGAGGCTCTGGAGATTAAAACTCTTGACAATTTTCATGAAATTAAAAAGGAAAGCTGACCTAGAGAAAGACGGGACAGAAGAGGAACATTTGAGAACTTTTCCGTAGCAATTGGGGATTCTGCGCAGCAGCCTATTTAACGTCGGGCTGTTTTAACACTCAGAGTAAGTTCCTGAAAAATGACAGGCATAGGAATTTTGTCAGAAGCAATGTCATTTTATTAAGAGGGTGGTTATTGTGCACTTACTAATGGCCAAGCATTCGCTTGTTTCAGGTAACAGCCCTACCAGGCAGGTACTATTATTTTAAGATAAAGAAACTGAGGCACAGAGAAAGTGAAATAGATTCTCTCCTCCGGTGTGAGTCGGAAACGAAGCCGCAGGCATGTGGCCGCCGAGACCACGCTCCCGGCGACTCCCGGCGACTCCCGCTGACCTCACGCCCGGTCCCAGCCCTCCCTCGACCTGTCCGCGGGGCTCCAGGTTAAGTCCGTCGCGTTCCTCCAAGGTCTCCGGTGCGCCCCGGGCCCCCCCTCTCCCCCTCAGCATCCGGGGGTCGGAGCCGCCGGGCCCCGGCTTCCTGCCGCGGCCGCGGAGCGCCCGGGCGCGCGGCCCCGCGGGCGGCGGGAACGCGGAGCGGCCGGCGGTGCCGCCGGGAAGGGGCGCCGGGCCGCGCCAAGATGGCGGCGGCCGCGGCCACAGGAGCGACGGTTGGCGGCGGCCGGTGAGGCGGGCGGGGCCGGCGGCGCGGAGGCGGGGTCCCGGGCTAGCCACCCTGGGAGGCGGGGGCCGTTTCCATAGCGGCGGCAGGAGGTGTCGCGCCGGGGAACTTCCTGGTTCCCGGGCTCGGCTGCGCCGGGATCCTCTTGGAAGGGAAACAATGGGGCGGAGGGCACTGCGGTAGCCGCCGCCGCGCGGGGACCTGCTCGGCCGCCGGACTCCCGCTCTGCCCCCTTCGCTGCCTCCGCTGGGACCGTCCGGAGGTAACTTCCTTTCCTCCTCTCCCACTGCCAGTTGCCGGCCGGCGGCGGCGTCTCCCCGGGTTTCCTCCGGGGCAGGGACTCCGACTTGGCCCCGGAGAGCCGGACGCCGCCATTCTCGGACCCAGGGGAGGTGGACGGAGCTGCGGCTGCTCCCTCAGCGCTCGCAGGGGGCAGGCTCCGGAAACGTTCGCGGGGCCGCCCTGGTCTCGCCTCTGGAACCTTGACTTGGGGAGGGGGTTCTGCGGCTGTGATTGACAGGTTGGCGGGCGCCGGGTGGGGGGCGCGGGGGCGCGGGGGGAGTGTCTGGCGGGGGCAGCGCGGGGTGACCTGATGGCCGGTGGAGGGGCTCGTGGAAGGGGCCGGGGCCGGCAGGTCCCGGGGGAGAGGAGCCCCGCTGCCCCCTCCCCCGGAGCGAGTTTCGGTCCCCGGGAGACGCGTCTCCCTTGCAAGTTTCACTTGCGTGCTCCAGAGCCCGAGTGGGCAGGACTGAGGCAAACTTCTCGCTTTTACATGAGTGCGTTCGTGCTGAGGAACTTTGTTTCGACCGGGCAAGGGGAGGGTGAGGTGAAGGAGGGGTTCGGGGAGCCCGGAGATCGGTGCGTCTTCGCAAAGTTTGCAGAATAGTTAGCAGCTAAGAGCCTCGTGGCTCTGCGGCACATCTAATACGGGAGGATGGTTACTCGCAGATGTTTTAACGCCAGAGAATGTGAGGAGTCTTATGAATCCACCGGTGGACATTTATAGATATTGGAGATTGAACTCTCCCCGCCCCCCTCCCCTTTTAATTCCCAGAGGCTCTGTAGTCAGTAGGCTTTAACCGGAGTTAGAGGAGTCCCTGATGGAGCTGGGAACGAGTTTTGAATCGGCAGTACCCAGTCACTGGAAATAATGTGACATAAATGGAAAAGAAAAGTGGGGACACGATCTCGAATGTTTTGCTGGCTGGAAGAAAGTGATTTCAGTCCTGCGTTAATCCATTTATAAAAAGAATTAAGTCTTTTGGGATAGATATTTAATATTTTGTAGCTCAGAAAAGTTGGACAGAACTTTAAAGATCGCCTTGGTCAACTCCCTCGTATATAGAATCTCAGGGAAGTTCTGTTAGAGGAAAATCAGGGTACTTTTTTCTTTTATGAAGTCACCTGCATAAGAATTAAAATTAGCCAGCATCAAATCAACAGCGGTTTATTTGCCTTTAAAAAAAAAACAAAAACATCACCCAAGGATATGTGTCCATTGATTTTAGAGAGGCAGGGAGGGAGGAGGGAGGGAGAGAGAGAGAGAAACATCGATGGGTTGCCTCCCTGAGGCACACTGACTGGAGATTGAACCTGCCTCTTGGGTGTGTGCCCTGAGGGGGAACAGAACCCCAGACTTTTCCCTGTATGGGACAATGCTCTAACCAACTGAGCTCCACCGTGCAGGGTGGTTTATTTACTTTTATTTCGCACTCCATCAGACCCTAAAATTGAGACAAACACTTCTGCGTTTGCTGCTCTTTTATAATAAAGTTTGTAAACACAGACTAGTTTATTACTTAAAATGGATGTTAATGATGTTAATCCTTTGTTGTCTTCTACATAGGCAATTGAAATATGTCAAAAGAAAAAAATTATACTAATAAAAGTAGAAATACATTTTCAAAGGAAAACCACAGTTTTAATTTCAAGTAGCCTGAGTTAACAGAAATTCCTTTGAGTTGTCACAGGCGCATTCAAAGAAGCATTGTGTGCCAAACCTTACGTCTTGGTATTGGTGCCTCCTTACTGTTTTTAGCTAGACCGTGAGTCTCTCTTGTACTTGTTTTTGGTAAGGATATCCCATTACCAGTTTGAACAGTGTTTTGAGATGAAATAGCTCCTAGTAAGGACAACTCCTCCATTGGTTAAACAAGCCAGTAAGTAGAAGTGACAGCTTTGGCACCATCTGTTAATGGACTGGTCATCCTTAGCATTATTGAGAACCAAGACAGCTTCCTGGCCTGTGGATCCAGACTGGGCTGGGCCTCCAGTGCCAAGCAGAGGTTGCACTGGTCAGTCTTTGCCACCATGTGCTCATCTATCTCAAGTTACTGTTACATTTTGTAGCCAGTGAAAAATGGGTGAAAAAGAGGCCAGTAAATTCAAGCTAGTGGCAAATTGAAAACAAAATTACTTTGGTTACAAAGTACTAGGAATGAAAAGACAGTATGAAGCTGGCAAAAGACTTAGCAATGATACTAAAATTTTGGGAATTACTGCTTCAGGTAGAGAGAAAAAGACAAGGGATTACATTTTGTGGTTTATGTTTGCAATTTCACTTTAACCATTCTTGTTTTGTTTTAGTTCAGTGGTATTGTTATAAACAATACTTAGACCATTTATTACCAGAAAGTATAATTTGTCCCTTCAGTGTGATTTTTGGAAGGCATGTTGCATTCTTAGATGTGATTTACTTATATTTAGAGACTCATATTTTTCCCTTTTAAAAAGTGTCTCCATTCTTACAGTGGAAGTCAATACAAAGATAATATTAATTTGAAAGAATTCTACCTTCTAGTGCACTTCATTGTAGTATGTGGGAACAGAGCATGGAATTAGAGTCACAAACACTTGGTTTCACAACTGGTGTGTGCCATTTCCAGGCTATATGACTCTTCACACTTTGGTGTCTACTGTCATAACTTTGGCACCGTTACTTGTT